>NC_067299.1:4407666-4722500 GCF_020740795.1 Apus apus | reverse complement strand
TAAATATTTTGGGCATGCAGAGTGAACTAGTTAGCATTTAACTTCTGACTAGCAAAACCCAAGGTGGTTCACAGCGTTAACATTTTAATTTCTTCTTCATTCTAATTGCAGTGGGAATGAATTAGATTTGACATTTTAAATCATTAAGGATTGAAGTAAAGTCCTGCTTTTCCATGTATTTTTTTCAGTGCTTCTTTGAGAAGACTTGAAATGCTGTGGTTGGGTTATTGTAAAAAAATTTCCTTCTGGTTGGGGAATAGGATAGTTTGTATCTGAAGTTTTCTTTTTCTCTAGGCTAATATGTCTGCAACAAATGCGAGCAAAAACTACTATGTATTTAAAATTAGCAAGAGGAATGTCACCTGAAGTATAGTTCGATGAAATCCCAGCTCTTTGTGTGCAGCAAAACAATCTCTTGAGGAATGCTAAGCTAGGGAGGTCTGGCTGGTTTTATGTAGTTCAAAATTACTTGATCAAAGAATTTTGAGGAATAAAATGCAGAACTAATCTTTATTGAAAATATACTTTTATTTTACTAGGTGACTTACTACTGTATAACACTACTTATTTTGAGTTACATCTGCTCCTGCTGTAGGTCTCGCTATAATAAAGACATTTTGGGGTTTGCTTTGATGAAACTTCACAAGAGCCGTCTGTAGGGTAGAAATACAATTTCCCCTCTGCTTTAATTGTGCTCTGTCGTGTGTTTGGCTGGGTTAACCCAATCAAGGGAACTGCATTCGGGTGATGTGAGTGGATCTTATCAGCAGTGGACTCTGGCTCATATTTTTAACTCTGTGCCCATTTGAGAATTAAAATTTGCTGTGCAGTTTCATTCTCCCTCTCGGCACACAAAGCGAGCCAGGCGTGGGTTGGGGGCAAGCAGTCGCGTGAATATCCCCCATTTATGTGCCTCAAAAAAGGTCATGTCCTTATCAGTGATTGTAATTGATAACAATGTGGTGGTTTCAGTCAAATCTATGACCTTGGTACCGTGGCGGGGCCCCTGAGCTGGTCGCTGCTTTCCTCACTTGCTGCTGCTTTGATGTGATCCGGCAGCTGATAGAGATGCACGCGGGTCAGGGAGAGGCAGCTGGCTGGCAGCACCAGATTAAAATATTTCTGACCCACAAAAGTAACCAAATGCCCATATTTCTTCATTTAGCATAATTAATACCTTGTCTTTCCATTGACTTTGATAAACTGAGGGTTTTTTCCCTTCTTTCTTTATTATTTTATTCCCTGTAGCTTTCAGTAATGATTGCAGGAGATCTGTAGTTAAAATGTTTTACAGACTCTGAAGAATAACATGTTTTGAAAAAGCTAAGATCAAAAGTCTCAATTAGGTCACAGCCTAGCAGGAAGATTATAACCACATTAGGAAGGGAAAGTTATTTCATTTTTACTGTATTATATTTTCAGTAGCCAGCTCAGTAAGCTAAAGGCAAAAAGAAACACATTGGACTTCTCACCAAGGAAACCCCTCTTCTTAATTTGTAGTTAGGGAAGATACAATAAGAAAAAATGTTTCATGTGCTTTAGTGTATTTCCTTCTTGAGAAGAACTTAGTGAAATAGCATCTAGAGGAAGGGATGAAACAGGGTTTGTTTTGTTTTCATAGTGTTTTTTTTTTGTCTTGAGTGTTCACTGTAAATTATTATTGTCACCATTTAAAATCACTATCTAAAAAGTAGTTGTGGAATGACTGCCTGGGTCTCCATGTATTTGCTCAGAGGATGAGTATAAAAGATCCCTGACTAATAGTGAACCTGAGAGCATCCACTCAGGACTCGAATGTCAGCTGATGTCTTTATTTAAAAAATACTAACCGAAAGCAACGGCAGAGCAAGCCATCTGGAGGGTTGCTGCTGTTTGCTGTGGGCAGTGGTAGTTGTAGCTGCTGCTTTTTCTTCTCTGGATTTGTGGCAAGGTGGGAAGTGCAGCCCCTTTCCTGCTGCTGGGTGCTGCAGCTCACAAAGTCAGCAGGCAGAGATGAGCAGCCCTGATTTGTCCTGATGAATGGAGCTCAGTTAGGTTGCTCTGGTGAGGCAAGAAAGATATTTTATGCCATAACCAAATTTGATTCCTTTTTACCAATAAATTTTGAACTGCATTTAACAGCCAGATAAATGCAGAGCTTATTTTATTGCAGTTATGATTCTAGATATCTGTATTGCATGTATTTCTATTGAACTTTACATTAAGCACTGTAGATTTTCTCTGTCAACAAATAAATTAAACTTAAACCACATAGTATTTTCTTGTAGGTATCATGGATCTGTTTTTGCAACATGTTTTTATTCTCCAGTGACAGCAATCATCAAAGTATAATACCTATGAGGCTTGTGTATGCTGAAGTACTCCTAAAACAAAAAGGTCCTGAATTGTTATCTTGCATTGCTACAGGGAGATCAACTTTGCTGTAACTATTGCAATATTTATCTATGTTAATATATATAATACATATATATATATATTTCAATATATATCTATAACTATCTCCTTCTCTTGAGACTTTCAGAACCAGTCTGGATGTGTTTCTGTGTGACCTGCCCTAGGTGATCATGATCTGGCAGGGGGGCTGGACTTGATCTCCAGAGGTCTCTTCCAACCCCTAAACATTATGTGATTCTGTGTGCAGCAAAGCAAAATAAAAAAATAATGCAGACAGTTTTGCTGGCATGCACAGAATGACACAGAGATACACAGTAGGATGGATGAGGGACCAGAATTGTTACCAGATTTAATCCCCAGTGTGTTGAGGTTCAACAGTCCCTTTTTTAAACATCAGAAGTATTTTATACAGGGAAATTTGACTCATCATCTAACTGAATTATTAGTATATTGAAAAAAATGGATATAGAAAATCAGTACAGTGTTTGACCAGTTTGTTATTTTTACTGTGAATACATTGGCTCTTTTTGGACTAGCTGAAACTTGCTCACCTGCCTGAAATTCCTTAATTCAGGAATTCTCAGCCTTTTTCATGTGTCCGATCCCTCCACCTTACTGAACTTTCCTGCCTCTGAGCCTGTGCTGGTGCCTTCCATGGATGGATTAGGAAAACTGTGGGATTAAACAAGGATATCCATTACCTGCTCTAGCTTTTGTGTATGCACAGCTGCTCTTCCTGTCAGAGTTCAGCATATTTCACTCCTTTTGTATCTTTTGCATTTGAAACAACAATTTTATACTAAAAATTAATTATTAAAATACCAGCAGTGAGGGAATTGTGGTGGTGTTAGGTTCTAGGTGCTGCCTAGACTGATGTTAGAGCTATAAAGCAACTTTGCAGTAGTTCTTACTAGACTGCACCTGCAGAATTGGCATCTCCTCCACCTTCATGAAAACTAAGATCATCCAAACTCCTCATGTTACATAAAATGCAAACATGGCTTCACATTTCTTGGGTGGCTTATTGACAGAGTCAGAATTTACTGTGTAATGCTTGATAAAGGGAGGGAGTTGTGGAAGATTTGAGTCTGGTAGGAAGAAGTGTGTGCTGATATTTGTAAGCTAGGACTGTAAGTACAAACAAGTTGCTTTTGGGAATTTGAGGAAGCCCTGCAGGAACCTAAATTTTGTCTGAAACTGGGGCTTCTCTGGTGCTCTGAATGTCCCTTATCTCCATCTTAGTGACTGCAAATATGACTTGACTGCATATGTTTTGGGAAGTGCTGGGTATTTGAGGTTTGTCAGTGTTTGGCATTACTGATTGCTAATTCTGAAAGTGGCAAAAAATAGAAACAGGGAAATAAGGAATCCCCTGAAGTTTATATTTATCTTTACCTGTGTGAGCAGCAATGTTCTGTTAAAAACAGCAGCAGCAGCATGAATGGTATTTATTTGGCAATGCAGCTAGGCTGCTGGGACCTCAGGACTGTGCTGTCAACCATTTTTACCCCTCCTGTGTGGCTTTTTACGCATGCTGAGTACCGTTCTCAAAATGTGCATCAAATCCATGCAGTCTGGCAGCTCCCATGCAGATGAACTCCTGCTCGCTGCTCTGGCCCTTCTGAGGAGCAGGCACCAAAAAGCCATTTTTGCACAATCTGCTTTTGCAGGCCAAGGCAAGGAGTGACCTGTGGTCTGACTGAAGTGTTGGGGATCCCTGTGTGGTGCTGACCCTGGAGGGGAGCAGCCAAGAGCTGCTGCCACCACCACCACCACAAATCCTTCAGCCCAAAGCCAGCTCCTTCAGGGACCCTCAGGAAGAGGGATCTCAGAGCCTCCCAGCAGACACATTGTCCCAGGGGCCTCCAGGAGCTGTACCTTTAGCACTTCCCTTCTCTGCAGCAACTTCTGTATGTATCTTGCACTGAAAGAGGGGCAAAAAAAAAGGCCTGTAGACATTTTAATAAATGTCTAACTTTAATTGCAGGTAGTTTTAAGTCTGTGAAGCTACTCTTCTGTTTAATAATAAACATCTGTGTAGGTTTTTTTTGTACCCTAAGTTTTCAGACAAGCTGGTGTCTGAAGAGCTCATGGCTTAGTGTAGATGATTTAAAGCTCAGGTCAGTATTTATGCCCTGAACACTTGGGGAAGGAAAAATAAAAAACATCCAAGGAAACAGTGTGTTTCAGGGATACCATTAGCAGTTCTGAGGAGGATAAGTGTCTGTAACTTGCATATTATATAGGAATGTTTAAAAAATGAGTTCAGACATGGCAGATCCAGTATTGAAGTGTATTTTGTTCTAATTCTTTTAAAAGATGCCTGCATTCCAGCATGTCTTCATTTGGTAATTTAATTGGGATGTAGGTCTTTGAGCTAGTGGCTGATTAGAAAACATGACCTGCTTGAGAGATCAAGAAGGTAAATTGATAAATGTTGTAGCAAAGGTTAGTAATGTGTGAGAGAGTAGAAGCTGCTCTGGGCTTTGAATCACTGATCAAGGTCAGCTGCAGTTCATTAAAATCTTTAGAGATTTAGATTCATTTTAAATATACCCACATTCCATAGTTTATCTTGTAAATCCTCCATGTTGGTTGTTTAGTAATATTGCATATTATTCCAGCAGTTTTATGGTAGTAAATTTACACCAAGGTACAAAGCCAAAGTCCTGTGAAATACTTGAATTGGAAAACCAGGTGGGACGTGGGTGACAAGTCTCTCTCCAGCAGAGCCCGGCACGGCCTGTGTCCCCCCAGCTTCACACCACTGCCCCCAGACTCCTTGCTGCTTTGATGATGAGAGAGATTTTAAAATACACCTGGTTTTGTGCTCATGCTGGCCTTTAACTTCAATAGTTTTTCCTTCCCTGGTGCTGATGTCCCTGGAGTGTTTGTGGGGAGCAGTCACATGCTCATTCTGGCTTACAGCTGGAATGAGAAAAGCCTGGATGCTTTGGCTGCCTGCTGGGGGCCAGGGTTTCTGTTCCCCCCCAAGACTGCTGTGTATCTCTTTCAAGTTTTCAGCTTGAACATGAGTATCTGTGCACGTGTTTGAGATAACATCTCGCTGCTGTGCTGAACAACATAATATTTCTGTTTGCTGTGATCCATGCTGGCATATAGCCATGCCAGACAGCCAGCCCCTCACTGGCCCACAACTGGGAGACTTCAGGCTTGGACTCCAGCTCCTCCACCTGACAGGCACTCAGGCTTCTGCATTCCTGACCTTACACTTTTTGCTAATCCATCTTTTGCCTTTGTTGCTCATAGTCCTCAGGACTTTTCCTCTCTTATTAACAGTGCATCCACATTACTGGCATCATTATCCAGTTTTGTTCCTTCTTAAAGGCTGTGAAAGCATAACATTTGAAGGCCATATAAAGGGCCTGTTCTCAGTCTTGTTCACCAGGCTTGGTGCATTGGTCCTCTCCAGTTCATCCTGGTTTTGCAGGAGCTGGTTTGGATCCTGTCACCTGTTTGGTGTCACTCTTCCTATCTCTGCCCACATCACCAGTGCCAGATCCTGATTTCATTCCAGCTTCTCATTTATCTTTTGAACAACTCGCATCTGCTGCTTTCATCTTTTTGATAACCACTGCAGCCAGCACTGCTGCTTCTCATTCATGGTGTGATGTTGCTCTGATGAACTTCAGCAACCTGTGATTTTGCAGCAGCTGAGGAACGCCTCGCCTGCACCGCTGGCTTGATTTGAACCATCAGCACTGGAGAAGCTTCTGGAGCAGAATCCACTTGCTTGTTGCAGCAGCATTCGGACAGTCCATTGCCCAAGCTGCAGTTTTTCCTCAGCTCTGGCACTTGTCCTGAGGCAATTAGAGCTGTTTGCAGGGCACCAAAGGCTTTCAGAGAGGCTGTCCCTGTCGTGTCCCGTCGTGTGATGCCGTTCAAACATCACCTTTCTGCTTGTCCCCTAGGCTAACTTCATGAAACCAAATGTAACACAGTTCTATGTACACCAGCTAATGTGCACTTCAAGTGGTTATGTTGTTAAGTAAAATGCATTTGCAGGTGTTCCAGTAAAAGCTGAGAAATGTTCTTTAAAACCTGACCAAATACCTTTCCTTTAGGTTATTCCCGATTCAAGTCTGTTGTCATGAGGCTAAAGTGATGTTAAATCTACTAAAAAAGTGCCTAACAGAAATACTTCTAAAGCACTTTTCTTGAAGCATAACTGTGAATCACTTTGAGCTTAATGGTTTTAAAAAATCTAGAACAAAAGAGTTTTTTCCCTACAACAGCTGTGCAGTTTTATTAAAAATTTAAAGAAATCTTATGTCTAATCCTTTGAGCGGATGTGTAATTACTTGGCTTGGGCTCTTACACATGGATAACCTAGCTGTACTGTGAGACAAGATTCTTATGTTTAATTTAAAGAATCATGGGTGTGCTTTGGAGATTATCAACACCAAGCCTCGTAAAGGAACACAAAACCAGAGGAACTATTGTATATTATCATTTGTTATACAGATGTTACAAGCCATCTGACTTGCAGATAGTGGACTTTGCCAATAGTATCAGCAAATGATGGTGGAGAATGTAGAAGAAAAAAAATGGAAAACTGATCTTTTTGAAGATGGTTTTGCTTCCCAAATCATAGATTTTCCCCCTGTATTCAGGTATTAGCAGTGAATATGTTCCCTGTGGGTGAACCTGTTGCTTTTATAGTTGGTTCTTTGAACTACACTATCACTTTTTATCTGCAACAAGCACCTTTTTCAACTTCATCATGACCATTTGATATGAAGCCCAATTCAGCAATGTTCTGGAGCTTGAACAAGCTGTTCTCTGAACTGTGCTATAAATGCACACTTGCATTAAAGGGAGTTTTGTATCTGTCAATGTTACTGCCACAGGTTGGAGGCTTACAAAATTAATGTGCTTTAAATGTTCAAGAATATGATCATACAAACCCAGTTTAAAAACAGTTTCTTTTGCTGTAGGTAATTTTATCAGGATATGTGTGTTAGATATTCGTATGAGAATATGTATGATTCATTATTTAAAATTTTGAAGAACTAATCCACATCTGAAATGAATTATAATCTTTTTCAGTCAGGTTTAAGATATCAGTCACAATCACCCCTGATGTGAGCAGGTACAACTCCACTGAAGTCAAATCTGCTTACAATCAAGCTGATTTTAGCCAAGGGACATTTTTTCCTTATTTTCTTTTTTTCTCTTCCCTTCCTCTCCCCCTTCCTTATTAATCTTCTTCCTATTAGTTGCATTTTTAATCTTCTATTTGGTTGTAGTCACTTTGGTAGGACAAACACATATCACACCATTTTCTTCCACAGAAATAACGTGTGCACATTATTTTCAAAATCTGTATTACAAAGTCTTTTATCCTTTTATTAGTTTAGTACTTAAGCCCTAGACATAAGAAAGAAGCCTATCAGTGAAAATCGATTGAAATGCAGTTAGATACAGATCTGATGTACTGGGCAAGGAGGCTTAGACACAGCACAATAAAATCAATTAAGGCTTTTCCAGCCCTGCACAATTTTACCCATCCAATCACTTTTCACACATTCCCTCCATTAGTTTTGCAAGAGTTTTGTGTTTGTTGTTTTTTTTGGTTTTTTTTTTTAATGAATTATGATGAATGAGACCCTTATTAGGAATACATAGATGGGTCATTACCCTGTGACAACCAGCCTGTACCGGTGCTTAGTGATTAAGGCTTTTTGCTGCTACTGTCAATAAAGTTCAAATTCATCTGCCTCAACCTATGATACAGAAGCTATAGCCATTGTTGTCTACTTCACTTAACAATGTTATAACTGTGATTTGGTTTTGTTCATCATAATAATTTACATAAACCCTTTTGTATTTGTTAATAATTTGGATTAGTCATCAAGCTTAAGGAATGTAATAGATCAAATAAACAAAAGAGAAATATGAATATTAAAAAAAAAAAGGCACCAGGCCTACCCAGACAGATGTGAAGAGCAGATTAAAGACTAGTTGTGTATGATGCCAAAAAAGGAAATATTTTTGATTGAGAAGTTAAATACATACAGAGTGCAGATTTAGACTGTGGGACAGAGGTGTATCACCTTACTCTCCCAACTCTTTTTCCTTTATGGGAGTGGATGGCGTATTGAGTTTGAATTTAAACCAGAAATATTAAGCTAAACCAGGGACAAGTGGACAGACAGCTCTGGTATATGAGTGTTTATGCAAATGAAGATGCAATAAAACAAGGCTCCTTGAAAAATCTGCCCTAGTAAATTAGCGGAAAATGCACCGCCATAAACAGCTGTTGCATTTTAATCAAGCATCTGTAGAGTATATTTTGCTTTGTGTTACAAACAAAACAAAACAAAAAAACACCCAGATTGTGGCAACCTCCTTTTATATTCAGAAATTAACCCATTCTGCACTGCTAAAAAAGAGTTATTCCCAAGTCACAGCTGTAAAGCACCAGGGGGAGAAATATGTTTAACTCCTTGACTTTCAGGTTACCTTGTTTAATTTTAAAAGGAGTGTTTCTGAATGGAAGAATAATTAGCAAATTGTACATCTCTGTAATTCCAGGGAGGTTTTTGGTTGTGCAATCTTATAGTTTGAAGCACATTTTGTAATGAAATTGATCTAAATAGGTTTAAAAAGTGCTTCTCCTGTTCTCCCAGCTTTGCACAAATTAGAATTAATCTGGCAAAAATAGTTCAGCTGTCAGGTCTCGTTAGAAAAACGTTCTTTATATTCATGTGATACACAATCATACATCTTGGTTTTCAAAGAGTTAATAAACACCCTGAGCTGTGCTGATCTTGTAGCTTTAGTGAGCCTTAATCTGTAAGCTTGATTACCTCCTAACCCTCAGTCGCCTGCCTCCCTCCTAACACAGCGGGAGTTTTACGGCAGCATTAGTGGCATTTTGCCCAGCTTTGGCTTTAGGGAAATCATTCAGTGAGAAAGAAAAGCAGAAGGACTGGATCTGTCTAGTGCTGCGGGGTCATTAACGCAGCAGCGTGGCAGGGCAGCGCTGGAGGAGCTCGGCTCTGGCTGTCCCCTCTGCCGCCGAGCAGGTTACCTTCCACCACCCTCCTCCTGGGGTTGGACATGCTGTTATGTGTGTGACAGTGGCTTCCCCAAAATGGCTTGGAGTTCTTGCTCCACCAAAGTGGTGTTTTCTTTAAATCATATACACAGCACACGGGCATCGATACATACGTCTTGGTCCAGCTAAGAGCAATATTGCTGCAGATTTATGTGCACCGGGCTCTTTGTGCATGTGGGGGCAGACAGGAATATTTAGTGGAGTTTGTTCTCACTCCAGGAAAAACTCACAAATGGGAATAGTTCCTACCCATCTTAAGAGCTGGATGTTCTTTATTTATGCCACTCACCAACATGAATAGCTGCCTTCTCATCTTGCTCATAAGAAGTAATTCGGGCCCCACATGAGGGAGTCCTTTTAACTGTCTGGTTGCAGTGGTGGGTTTGGTCAAGGGCTCTGCTGGTGCTCAGTAAGAATGCTCAGAGTTTGGCTAGTTTAGTTCGTGTAAGGTCCTATCATAGTTTAAAGTAGTGATTGTTCTTCTGGCCCTCTCAGCATGTCTCTGTGTTAACATTCACGAAACCAAGTTGCTTCTGTCCAATGTATTATTGTTGTCTGCTTCTGGAAACAGCCTTGGCACTTGGTACTATGAACATTTTCTGTTCCAGAAGAAACAGTGCAGTTAGGCATCATGCCAAACCTTAACCAGGAGTTTGTTGCTGAGTTGTTTGGCAGGAGAAGACCTTTATCATGTGATGTTCTAGGTATGGTGCATCCAGCCTTGAATGACCATCGTGAGAGTGGGCCCTGTCCAGGGAGCAGGATGGCATGGGCGGTGAAGGGACAGAGGTCAGGCTGGACCTCAGCATGGCTCCAGTGAGAGGTAGTGCTCTCAGGTGAGATCTAAAACCTATCAGGGGTTTTGCTATTTCAGTAGCTAACTTTGTAAACAAATATAAACACCCTCCTAATTAAAGAGTATTGCATTCACTTTTAACCAAGGTCTTCTATAAAGGCATGAGTAACTGGGACCACTAAAACCAACTTAAAAAAACCCTTGGCTGAAATAAAATAAAACCATCTTTAGAAAAAAGTCTGTTCTGGGGGAAAACCATGTATCTCTTTTTCCCCTCTTGTATCTGAAAAGCAGATACACAGTGTTTTCTGTTTCTCTGGTGAAATGGCTCTGACTTGCTGATGTGCACCGGTTCAGCTGAAGGTCTTCTGGCACCATAGTGGCTTACAAAACAAAAGCAAATTACATAAACTCTGGCTTGCATTTTTTAAGTGAAGCTGTTCAGGTTGATTTTCTGTTGTCTGGAGGGTCTGGTAGCAGGACTTAGCTGTTAGGGATCTTCAGTGACCTTGAGGCAGCAGTGGCCACCTTGGTGAGAGAAAGCACATTTTATTCTGGCCCTGTCATTCCTGTGGATGTGTCTCACCGTGCTTTGTTCTTCAGTGGAAGTTCAGACTTAAACCTCTAATATTCTTTGATTCAGGAGGCACTTCACAACTGGTTGGTCAAGGACACACCTCATCATCCTCACCTAACTGATGACAGACTATCTTGCCTGTGGGCTTTAGCTAGCTTGTTTGCCATGTTTTATTAAATAAAGTTCAGCGTGCTGCTGTTTTGAAACAGTAGGCATGTGTTTATCCTCATTTCAGCATGCTGTCAGCAAGTATTTCCTTTAAACCAATCTTTACTATGATGTTCTCTCCTCTGTTGTCAACTGTAGCACCTCTTGTTAAGCAGCAAGGTTAAGAGCAGTGTCCAAAAGGTGCTTAGGGTTCAGTTCTGCAAATTTATTAGTATATATTTCTCCTTAAAATATCTTCTTTGTCTGATAATACTTTACAGAAAGTCTTGACGTTACCCAGCACTCTCCGCTACTGAAGCCTCCCCTGTATTGTGCTGCTCCTGCTCGTTTGGATGAGACTAATCAAATCTGCATTATTAGTCTTGAACTTGCAGGAATTTTTCTCCTCTCGCCTTGCAGTGCAGGAGCAGCAAAGTGCCCATGTCTGAGGAGAGGCTGAGGATGGAGAACTTTCTACTTGACATAGAAACAAATGCTCTCATTATCTTCACAAGTTTCCTGAGTTGTGGAAGGTGGATGATATCACCTCCTTTTACAGCCTTGGAGAATAATAGAGCGTGGTTAAATTAATCATTGAAGCTGAAGATTCTTGCTTTCTGTTCCCCTTTTAACCTCTTAGCTGGATTTAAATATATACAGATATTCTGGGGTATCCCAGGTCAGTGTAGAGGCTGCAACTCAGGTGTGAGGACTGTGCTGCTGTTCCTGCAGGAGCTGTATTTCCAGGTTAATATGGATACAGGCAGGGACACACTAACCTGTCCCAGGGCACCCTGCATACTTCACACCTTGGCTTTGTACAGAGAAACTGTGGTAGATGAGCTCAGTGTTTCTCTGCATGTTTCTTTAACATCTCACCAAGAAATACAAAATGATATTTTAGTGTCCCAGTTACCACCAGTATAGCATAAGGACTACAGGAAAGAGCAAAATTGTATTTTCTTTACTGTCCTTCCAAGGAATAGATGTACAATGAACTGAGGAGAGAGAGGGATTGCTTTGAAGTTTGAACTTCCAGCTACACAGATAGTTTGGAACAAATACAGAACGTTTGCATAGAAATTGCACTGGAGTTTAAAGTCTTTTGATATCAGCCTGTGGATTTGCACTGTTACAAAATGTTTGCCAGCATTTAATATCCTCTGTCTTTTCTGTGACCATGCTATGACCTTTCAAAATAAAAGTTGCAGATCGGAAGTAACTGGCTGAGAATTAGTGGTTGGTGTATTCCAGTTTACAGAGAAATGTCCTCAGTTAAAATATGGTTCATTCATCGGTCAAAGCGTCCTTACTTCCTTTAATTGAGTTAAGATGGGCAAATGAGAGATGTGTACAAGACAGAAAAAAAAAATTCTTTTGCAAATCCCTGTTATCCTTTCGATAGTGTAAAACGAATCAATTAGGAGCATGTCAAAGCATCTTTTACACATACACAACTTTGAGGCAGAGAATATTTCATAAAAGTGGAAATTTAAATTGGGAATAGGAGAATGTAAATTAGATTTTACAATTACATGTAATCTAATTTTTCTTTTTGAGGAAGATAGATGGCTATTGCTTGATCATATTTTATGGGCTGTTACATCTACTATAATAATTTTTATAACTTGTTCATTTAAAAAATATGCTCATGTACCTTTTGTCTCATTGAATCGTAGCAGCAGCAACGGCAAAAAAAGAATTTTAGCTGTTCACCATTGAAATAAAAGGTTCTGCACATTAGTTGAGAGAGCCAGAATATAGCTGATAAAACAGGACTTTCAGAAGTACTTACATTTTTATATAATTCCCTCTTTTCTGTGGTGAACTTCTGGGTTTCTCTGCAGTTGCGGAGTTGCCCTTTGCAGCTGTTTCATGCAGTCTCAAGTTGGTTTAGGTGATTAGATGAACAGAATAGCCTGTTTCAACTTGGAAATGTTTAAAGCTGTCTGAATTTTTTTTGTTGGTGGTTTCCCCTTTGTTTTTCCTCTGCGTTTTCATTTGAGCCATTGCCAGGGAACAACCTGGGGTTGGCGAGGCGAGGGATCTGCTCCTGGGGCAGCAGGATTGGTTCTGTACCACACATCACAGTCTGGGGCTGGTTTCCCCATAGGTGACCCACCCTGTTCCCACACCATCCTCCTATGTTTCTACATAGTTTTTTAATTGGAAATAATTCACATAAATTAATAAAAATAGATGTGCCATTGCCTTCAATAGAAGACACACATTTCAAACACAGAAGCCTCTGAATTTATGTAGAATGTGATTGTATATTTTGACAACTAACTGTCGCTTTATGATTTTGATCTGGGTTAAAGTTGAATTTACAACAAAACAGGAATTTTCACAGTACCCCATAGACACAGACTTCCAAACCCTGTGTTTTCATTCTGACCCGTGTGCTTTTTTTTTTACTTTGAAGGTTTTAGAAAGTACACCTTTGTGTTTGGTCTATAGTGCAGCCTATTCTCATGCCTTTTTTTTCTTAGCTGAAGGAGTACCTTGAGAAGTAGAAATTCCATCTGTGGTCTAATGCTAGTAGTCAACCTTCTCCATAGGCTGCCTGATTTTTGGCTGCCTTTCGTATTGGAAGCTTTTTGTTCGTCTCACAAAGAAACATGTAGAGGAAAAGAGGAAAACCAGCAAAAATGACATAGCAAGAAGCTCTAAACACACTAACAGCAGCTTTGGAGTTATTTATTGATGGCTTTGCCCACTGGCAGTGTAAAATGCGTGTCAGTTGTCATCACCAGTAACAATTTCAGCACATTGTGTTCCTTTTTTATTTACACCAGTGGCAACATGCTTATAAACACCATCACTGGGGGTAGGTCAGGAGGTCAGTGCTGGAGGTTAAGAATGGGCAGGGTCATCGGCTATTAACCTAAGTTTAGCAGCCACTGGTGCAGCCCTGAACCTTCTGGGGCCTCAGCACCTTCCCAACTTCAGAAAACTTCTGTATTTCAAGTAATTTGGCTCTAATATATTTTCTAGGGTTTGAGTTTGGAGTGTGTTTTTTTGGAGAGGGTAATTAAGTCTCTCACATTTTAAATCTACGTCTGTTCTTCTGGCTTTCCTGATCTTTGCACCAAAGTAAAACTGTTCATTTAGGGCTTAATTCCCTTTTGCTTGGAAGCAGTGGGAGTTTTCCATTGGCTTCAGCAGGAGCAGAGTTGGGCTAATCTGACACATCACAAAATAAAAAAGAGCTTGAGACCTGAACTCAGAACTGATGGGGTAGAGGAGGCATTTTAGAAAGCAGTGAAGTTTTTCTTTTGTATTGAAAAGGCTTTCCACTTTTGTCAGGTTTAAGGAATGTGCAATCCTAGGCTATCAAGAACCCAAAATTAGGGTTTGCAGAAGTGGTGAGTAATTTGGATATGCAGCCCGGCACGTCGAAGGGACCTGCTTTTGAGAAAGTGCAGCCCTCCCAACAGTTCCCCTGAAGGTGTTTCCAAATGAGCAGTGAGAGAGAAAACACTGCGAGTGTTGCTTGCTGCTCAAAATACCTTGGCTGGTGTGTTTGCAAGGGATGGCTTGTTAGTCTTGCATTTATTCTGAGCTTGCACGTTGCAACTGCAAGGCTTCCAGGGAAAAGAATGTTCCCTGAGGATCTTTCACCTCCTTGACTTCTATAGAAGTTTTTGCTTTTAACACTGTAAAAGCAAAGTAATTTTTTTACTATATACTTTGTATACTGTGCTTTCTGGAACCTTTAAGAGGTTTAAAAATTCATAGCAGAAAGAGGAGTACAAGACCTCCCTGATCAATTTCAACTTGTTACCACATACGCTGAAATCCAGCGGCGCTGTTAAAAGAGACAAAACTGTTCCCATTAATGTTCCCTGTATTTACAAGTTACACTGTGTTTGGAATCATGTACAGTCCTGAACATCTCTTTACCACTGTGCTTGCTGGAAGTTAATGTACCTGTTCGGAATTCCCTCTGTTCCCATCTTCTTCAGGCATTTGACACAACAGTCTTTCCCCAAGAGCACTTTTTGTCTCCTCTGCCAGGCAATCTCTGCTGCAGCATCCAAATACTCTTGTTTTAGAAACCTTTAAAGAAGCTGAAAATTTACAGTTGCAGTTTGAACACATTAGCTTTGTGTTTCCAAAGATACCTCGTGGATTTGAATACACAGATCTAATGAATTTTAATGGGAATAAGCTTTGAATTATGTAAAATATCGGAAGATGTTCATCTTGAACCAAACTAAAATAATCTTTTAAAGTAACATTTTAATACACAATTTATCTAACATAGATAATTTATACAAGTTTATTTCAACCCTGAGTCTGTTCTGGTGAATAGTACTGCTGCCAGAAAGCTTTTCCATACAGAACCATGGATTTTCTGAATTATACTGAAGAAAGTTATCTAAAATTGCCTTTGAATTCCCACAGTTCTGCTGTTTGGATGTTCAGAATTTGCTTTATAAATAAAACTTGCAGCCTGCCCCTCTAATAGGTCTTTTGCCCATCCATGGATGTGTAGGTAATGTGATCATCTTAAAAGAAGAATTTAATTCACAGGCTGATACATGCTGGATAGCACTTATTGAAAGCACAAAGCCGCATTATTTATGGATATCATATTTGCATAATACATGAAAGTAGAAAAATATTTGTTCCCTTTTCCTTCTGAGGGGAGTGCTCCAAGTTAGGCTTTTCCCCACCAAGTAGAGCAGGGACCTGTGCTGGGGGAGGAGGCTTCATTCGGGAGGGGTGGGTAATGCTGGGCAGCCTGAGGTTGAGGGTGCAGGGAAATTGCTCACTCATTACTCACACTGTTTTATGAAAGTGTTTTCTAATGTTTTCATCAGCATTTTCAATCCACGTAACCTACTGGGGGAATTACAAAACCTCTGCCTTTGGTTGTGTAACAGGACTAGATTCCTGGATTGTTGCAATATGTGCACACCAATGGTGTTACTATTAATTTTCTGAATCAAATCCTGCGTGAGGAGCCAGATGGCTTGGGAGCATCTTGTCATCCCAACCACTGCAAACACATCTAGCCACACCAAAAAAAGAAGATTGAACTGTGATTTCACAGATTTTTCATTAGTTAATCTGGGATAGAGAGGCTTCAAAGATCCCATCAGTTAATTCTCTCAGCACTTGTGGAAATTTCTGGCACATTGTGCTAAAGCTGGTTTGAAATCCAAGCTGAGAATCACTCCCTCAAAGAAGCTGAGCTCCTCTATGTGCTGATATTAAAAATAATATTTAAAAACAATTTAAATACAGCTACTCTTGTGTGAAATTACGTTGAAGCTGATGTTTTAGAAAACACTTGGAATACCTTAAATATTATCCAAAGTAATCAGTGAAGCCATCAGGATCTGTAATCTGTTTCATTCCAAATGCTTCTAGAAAGTGTTTCCTAAATTCATTTTTTTTCTAAATATACAAATGATTAAAGAAAGGATTATTTTTTTTTTTCCTGTTGGCTGGCTGTAATGCCACTTTCACCTTTGCAAACAGACCTACTAAATAATAATCAGTTGCAATCTGTGAATGTCTCTCCTCTTATAAATTATTAAGTATCATAAACCTTCTGTTTGGATAATCTTGGCACCACTTTAAGCGTTAACAGTAAATTTATTTTTAATTAAATCTGTGCATTGAGAATAAAATGAGGCTCTTCTGCACACTAAACAGAACACATATGCCACCTCCACTTATTATCAAAAAATCTGATAATGCTTATGAAAGTTGTAAAGGCTAGAGTTCATTGTCTGTGTCCCATTTAACTCCAGCAGTATTAGTTAATGAGATAACAACCAAAGTGAGTAACTGCTGCTGCTTTGGAAGTGTTTGTTGAGAATGTTCCCCTTTTTTAATACAGATCGAAACATCCTTGTTTCAGCTTAGCTACAGGTGACCAGGGGACGTGGGTGTACTGAGTGTGCTGGATATGCTTCCAGAGTAGTGCTTTGGGATATAGAGAAACCAGTTTTCCCTGTCAAACCCATTGATCCGAAAGTTTAAAGTTATTACCATTATAGGTTGCAATTGATTTTTTTTGTTATTATTATTATTTAGCTGATGATTTAGCTGCGTTGTTTTTTTTTTTCACGGGCTTTAGTGAAGATTCATCAGCTCATCGTTCCACGAGAGGAAAACCAGGTCTAGGAAAATAGTTCAGGAATGTTTTGACAGTTCAGTTCAGGAAACTTTCTGGTACCTAAAGTGAGATGTGGCCGAATGAAAATGCCTTTTCACGTGTGTTTTTGTTAACCTTTTAGCTGCTACGAGCGGCATCTGAACTGCCTGAGCGCTTCTGCTGGGGACGGGAAGGCTCCCGCCGGTGCTGTGAATCTCATCATTTATTTTTTCTAATGGCTCCTTCCAGCTCGGGGCTGTGTGACATTAGCCCAAAGGGAAACACCGGCCGGGCGGGCTGCACTGGGCAGCCATTGTCTGCTGGGTCCCCGGCAGGACGCGTGAAGCTGTTTGCATAGCGTGCTGCCTCTGTCAGGGTCAGCTCCGGGCTGTGGCCGCTAAAAATGAAAAACATGCCCCAACCGGGACGAGAGCAGGGTCAACAGCTGGCAGAGGATATGGCAATCATTTATATAAATATGCTTTCTCAAGCCCGCAAAAACAAAAAACCCAAACCCAACAGCTGGGAAGGGTTGGAAGTAGCCCCAAGGCTGGTTAGTTCCCTTCCAGATGGGGAGGTTAGGCTGGGGCTAGCCAGGCTGCTCCACATAGACTTCCGATTCGCATTAGGAATAAAAAGAGTGGAGGAAAGGAAAAAGGAAGAAAAGCTACAAGCATGACTGCTCTGTTTTTCACCTAACTTAATCAAATAAGTGAAGAGTTTCCGAGACGGAAGGCTCGCATTTATTGGGATTCACGCTCGGTTTTCTGTGTTTATCACGGTGTCTGATACACCCCTTAACTGTTTAAAAGGGAAGCACAGATATTCTATAGAATAGCTTATATGTAATGTCATGCTCATTTGTAGACAGATTGAAGAATCATGTGAAGATTTATGCTCCGTTCATGTTATCTGAGTATTTGTATGGTCACATCTGACAGAAGGGAGAGACAAAGGAGTTTGCTGGCCATGCCTCTGGGTCATAGAATCCTAGAATGGTTTGGATTGGAAAGGGCCTTAAAGATCATCTACTTCCAATCCCCCTGCATGGGCAGGGACACCTCCCACTAGATCAGGTTATTTAAAGCCCCATCCAACCTGGCCGACCTGGGTCCTAATTGGCAGATATGGTTTATTCCTATAATTTGCTTTTGCCTGTAACTGGTCTTAGCACAATTTTATCTGTCAAGTCAAGGAAGAATGTTGACTCTTGCAGCTGCGTATCGTGGCGCAGGAAACTTTTGGTGAAAAAAAGTGTCTTAAATGTGAGTGGTTTGCCTTTCAGTGTTCACCAATGTGTATTTAGGTTTGATGCTGAAGATGAGATTGTTGCAGAGGTACGTGATGCAGCAATTTCAAAGTCATCAGACATGCAGAGATCGTAGTTTAGGTGCACATTGCATCAACTGAACACTCTATACCTTTTAGGTTCTGTAGCTGTCATTCAAGTACAAATAGAGAAACTTTTTTCAGGATTGATTTGCTAATGGTATCTTTTGCTGTTAAAGCAGATGTCCTATAAAAGAGAAATTCTACTGAAGCCAGATGGGTTAGATTTCTCATTATCATGTTCAGTGCTGTATCTGTCCTTCAGCAAGAACTCTAACCTGCCCATTGCTCATAATGTCTGCTTTGTGCATAACTACCAAGTGTTGTTTTGTAATGTTAATTTTACAGCATCCCTTTAATTAGTACCAGGTGACAGATAAGGAAATCCTAGATTGTGAAGGCCTATTTCCAAAGCTGTCCACAAAGGTGGAAGTGCACTGGAAATTCAGAGGCAGCTTTGTTAAGAAAAGATCACAGTTGTTTCTTTTTCATGTAAAAGTTAAAAACAGTATTAAGTTATTTGCTGTTTTCTGAACAGTCATTAGTTCTTTTATCAAAAAGAGCACATATTTTCTTTGTTTTCATATTTGTAATATGAAACACAGTATTTTCTGTCATGGGTTGCAAGTCCACATTAGAAACTATAGGAGCCATGAGCCATTAAATATTTCCTTCAGCATCATTGCCAGCCACATGGTGATACAGGAAAGCCCTTCCCCAGTTGCTGATGGTGTTTTGTGATAACTAAGTTTACATTATGGTTCCTTCACTTCACACCAGCCTACCAGTGGTGTCAGGTCTCTGATGATCATGAAGGCATTACTGGAGGATCCTAGTTGAAAACTGGGACTTCACTTCTCCTTCACAGCTGAGGAGAGGGTTTCTGTCCTTTCTGCTGCACGTGCAGATGCTTAAAACCCTACCTGCCTGGCAAGGGCTAGATTTTCCCTTTGTGATTCATCACACACGTACCCACCCCTATCAATGTTTGGAAAACAAAGTTATGTTATGGTCATACCAATTCATACTTTGGTTCTGTAAGTGATTATTTGCAGAGAGGCTAAAAGATTTCCTGGACAGCTTGTCAGCATTGCAGCTCCTCTAAATATGAAACCAGGGGGAGGGAGTGTTTTTCAACTCCGAACATTTAATCAAACTACTTATAGTTGGAAAAAAGAGGTAATGTTCATGTTAGCAGGGTGTATATACTCAGGTATGAGATATTGATCTTATGGGTTTGATCTTATCTCTTTTCCTCTTGGAAAAGACCAATAAACCAAGGTAATTTAAAACTACCTGAATACATCCTTCCACCTTACTGTTAGGCCCTGAAGTCATAACCTCCTGACCTCAGAGGTTATGGGTCTAGTGCTTTTTATCCACCCTGATTTCTCAGTATCTGCCCACTTCCTCCTGACATGGGAGCCTCGTTATATAAGGAAATTGGAAAACCTGACTGGCCTGGCTTGGGCCAGCAATCTCTTCCAGAGATAAGGGCCAGCTCTGGTGCCAGAGGAGTGCTGATTTTCCATAGAAATGTGCACCCAGGATGTTTGGGAAAGCTGGAGAGTGACCAGTGAGGAGTACATTACTGAAGAAATGAATCTATTTTTTTTACTCAAATACAGTAATTTGATTTTTTTTTTTAAATGAAAAATACGCATCAAGACTTTTACAGCTTAAAATAATAGATATAAAAATCATAATACTTTAGAGAGGTTCTAATGCCATAAAGGATTAACAAGAGGATTACTAGATGTATTAATAAACTGATTTCCTTTGTAGCTATTAGCTTCAGACTCCTGACTTTTTTGTTTAACTCTTGTCTTTCTGAAACGTGATTTTGAAGATGAGGGGTTAATGTCAGAGATGGATGTTTGAGCTGAGCTCAACCTGTGAGGCAGTGAACACAGTAATGTCAAAGCCAAGCAGAAGATTGCTTCTAGACTTGTAAAGAATGCTGCTAAACTTTTGTCTAGGCAGACTTAATTTTCTGAAGTGCCTACTGGTTTAGTTTCTGTGAAACATAATAAAATAATAGAACTGAATAGGTAGGCTAAACAGGACAAGAAGGCCAAAGCAAGGGATGATGATGGTGTATGAAGTTAAAAGACAACGGCATATATTGCACTGAAACTTAAAAGTAGGCTTTAAGACACCTGCATTAAAGGAAATCTGTGTTTACAGAGTAATAATGTAATTTTTATTCTCTATAAAGCTTAGTATGTGTAATAATACTGTTTGAGTATGGCAGTGTTACTCCTGGAAACCCTCACAAATATCAATGATTGGAACAACTATGCTAAAAATGTGTTGTAAATTTGTTTAATTTGTTTATTTGCAGTGTTTGATAGAAGCAGAAAACAAAGTGAGATAAAATTAAAAGTATTTCAAGCACTGTTACATGAAATAACTGGTAGGAAGCATCTGTAATCTGTTTGATGGGATGTGCTTGAATAATATCAAGTCTAAAATCCAGGTCAAACAGACTTCTCTTTCAGGGCACACAATCTACCTTACAAAAGCTAAAGAAATATATATTTGTTTGTTTGTTTGTTTGTTTTACTGTAACAATTCTTACTTGAGGCAAATACTACTTGAGGCCAGTTTTCTGTCCAGGTGAAAGGTGGAGCTGGGCTAAGAACATGAGTGTCCCATGGTTGTCATCTGCAGGCTACTTGTCAAAGAGAGGCCGCATCTGTGACAACAGAGCTTCCTGGGAACCATTGAACTCCACCAGTTGCTTTTTAAGCCTCTTTTTGTACAGTTTTAGCTTCATTGGTAAAAAATAAATTCCTATTCCTGCAGACTAAGATGGTGCAGGTTGGAATAGATCTCTAAGTATCTCAGTGACAGGAGAGGTACAAGAATGTCTCAGATGCAGAAAAGGAGGGAAAGGTTGTGTGTTAAATAAGAGGTGGCAAAATAATATTGGGTAGCAATATTATTTTCTAAGCTTTCCTTAGAACTGTTTAATTAAATGGGAAACATTTTGTCTGTTAATTAATATCAGTGGTACCTGGAGTACAATTCTGAAGCACATAAGATGGATTAAGGGAGGTAAATTTTAACTTATGTACTGGCAGTTTAAAACATATTGTTGATTTAATCTCATTGAACTGCTCAGCAAAGCACAACTGATCCATATTAGTGAACAAAACTTGAGCAGGAAAGACCAAAGAAGAAGAAAAGACTGAAAAGTAAACTATACAGTAGCAGACATGCTGAAAGCTTCATGTAATGAGTAAAGACAAAGAATTCATAAAATGAAGCAGTAATTCCTTTCCAGAAGATTAACCAAATGGAAATGTTCAAGACACAGGACTGGTTAATTAATAGTCAGGTCTATCATATCAGTGTAGGAATTTCCATTTAAGAAAGAGTCTCTCTTCTTAAAACAGAGATAGTAGTGCAACTTCAGTCATTTTACCTGTGTTTTAATTATTTTAAGTCACTTTTAGGTTTACTTGATACTAAACTGACCCTCTTGTCTTAGTGCTTTTTAGTTACTTGCCTTTAGGATAAATTGCCTCTTCCTCCTATTATGCTGATTGGTAGAGCTCCTGTTAAATATCATCATCATAACTTAGAAACTCCTGTTTTATAAATACAGCGTCTGAAGAATTAGTGCCTTGCCATGTATATATACATACAGTTGGCGTCAGTTTTTATTATGTGGTGTTACCTCACTTGATCCTTTCAAAGTCCCCTATAAATGTAGCTTCACTCATTAATAATTCTTTAGTGCTTTTCCATATGAAATTTATACTAAGAATATTTTTCCTTAGTAGTCATAGTTGGTTTAAAGTGGCAAAACCAGTGAAAATAGTAGCTTAAATCTAGCTTAAAGGTATTTCCTTCCTTCCCTTTCCTCAAAACAACTTTAAATGCACATCTGCACTGGAGCACACTGGCAGGGTGGGACTCTCCATGGTGGGACTAATGGACCTCTGTGGTGGCCCACTGGTGGCTGCAGAACTCAGAGCAGGGCTGAGGGCTAGAAGTGCATTTAAAAGCAGAGTGAGTTTCATTTGCAAAGTTTAAATCTTTAGCTGGGTTATAAACCCTCTGAAACACACACAAAAATCTCTCAAGGTAGGAGGGCTTGGTTTGGCCAGTGAGGGAGAGCCCTTTGAAAAATTGTAACCGCATAGTGGGTTTCTCCAAGACATGCAGAGTTTTGATTCTGAAGTCATTTTAACTTAAACTTTTGCTTTATAAAGAAAGCAGCAGAACTAGACCAAAAGAAAGGATTCATAGCACAAGTCATAAAATAATTTAAAAGAAAAAACTGCCCCCCATCAAATTGAGTATTTCTTTATTCCTGTTTTTTCTTCCAATGTGAAGCAAGAAGACATTTAACTTTGGTGTTAAGCTTCAGAGGCTTGCTGTCACACTGTAGTTCTTACCTACAGTTAACAGGCTTTGACTGAATTATTTCTCATTTAATCTCTTGCCTGCCAACTGTGCTTATTCTAACTGTAATGTCACTTTTCTGCCACCTAAAGGACTAAGGAGTGCCCCGTGGGTTCTTTCCCAAGAAGGAAAAATAGTTTTAATCACTGTAGACCAAGTTTTTCTCTCCGATTCCTGCATTGTCTCATAATGTAGTGAACAGAGGAGCAGGACACTTTAAAATCCTCATCATAAACTGTGATTTAAACCCCGACATTTTAATAGACATGGAATACAGAAGTAATTTGGAAGGATTTTTTTTTTTTTAGCATGGTTGTGCAGCCTATAGGCCCCAGTCCAGCAAAGCACTTACATACATGCTTAACTTCAAACATGCGAGGAGTTGAAGTCAAGTATGTGCTTAAGTACTTCCTTTGCTGTACACTGCCTGCCAGTGACACACCGCAGGGTGTTCCAGTTCTGCAGTAGCAGGTGAGTCATTTTATAAATCTCTCCATATTATGGAGTGATTTTGTGACAACTTTTCAACTTGAAATAATCATTCTTGGGCT
The DNA here is from genome assembly GCF_020740795.1 of Apus apus. Classification (NCBI taxonomy): domain Eukaryota; kingdom Metazoa; phylum Chordata; class Aves; order Apodiformes; family Apodidae; genus Apus; species Apus apus. The sequence goes on along the minus strand of NC_067299.1, from coordinate 4,699,091 downwards.
TTTTTGGCATCAGATGAATTAAACTCCCTGTATTCGTACATGGGTTTGCAGCGTCTGTATGTAGAAATGTATAATTTCACCTTCTGGCTGTGCCAGCTCTCAGGCAGTCCAGATTGTTGGGGTTTTTTTTCCAGTGTGTGAATTTGGAGCAGCAGCAAGAACTTAAAACTCTGTCCCTGAGATAAAAAGGTCAGTCAGTATCAATCCGTAGGGAAATGGTTCCAACTGCCGAGAAAATCTTGATGCTTTAACAGCTTATGTTCTGTTTGGTGAAACAAAACCAGGTACGGAGATTATCTGATGGATGAGCATGTCAGCCCTGGCAGACCTTCTCGGTTTGAAATCCTCTAGGTTTTTCTTGCTTATGAAGAAATAGAATTTTGAATTTTTTTAATTTTTTATTAAAATTGGGATGTGAAGAAGGAGGAATGAGAGACAAGCCCGTGTGCGCATACGCCCTTTCACAGCTGGGGTTTTGGCAAAGTGTCACTCCTGCTGTTAAACATGGTGACCTTGCTGCCTATGATTTACTAACTGTTTTACAAACATTTCCTCACTCTGTGAGGTTTGATATGTTCTCCGTCCTCAACAGCTCAACAGAGTCACTCAACCACTGAGCCAAACCTGCCTTTGTTTACAGCTTTTCCGGAAATTTTCGTGGAGAAAAAAACTTTCTCCTTTTCCAATGTTTTATTTTTAAGTCAACACTTTCTATGGTTTATTTGTGCAAAGCAACATTCGGGTACAAGGTATTGCACCGTATCCAAGTGGGAACTGCTGCCTTTCTAAAAATAAATTGGGGGTCATGTGAACCAGTGCAGAAAAATCTAAAGATACCAAATATTACAGGACCTTTACATTTGGTGGGTCTTTTTTCCATAATATTCTGGGCCTGGATTTTTCTGAACTTTTTTTTCCCACATTAGTTTCTATAATAGAACACAACGTAAAATGATGAAACACAGGAAGGAGTCTTCTTTTAAACAAAATTATCAGTGTTAAAAATAACAATCCTATTTTCTCTCTGTGTGCGTTTTTTCTTACAAGGGCTTTATTTAGTAGTCTCACTATTAGATATAGCCAAAGAGTCCAGTAATATTTAAGTGGCATTTTAGTTAGTTAAAGCTTCATTTTCCTAAAAGCTAATTTGCCCAACATGTCTTAGCGTCCCATAGATTTTATCTCATGTTTTGGGTTGGGAACTCAAAACTTGGGGTGCTAGGGTAGAGGAAATCAGGCAGCTGTGCCTGATGCTTCTTTGCATTGAAACTTAGCACAAATTAAAATTAGAATGGGATGGGAATGTTTTTATTAAGTGCTTTTGCAGTGGAGATCTGTTTCATGGAAATGTCCTTGTTTTAATGACAGTGTTTCTCAGGGTCAGGGTAGAATTTCTAGTGAAAAAGGAGACGAGAATAACCTGGGCTGCTTTGGCCAGGGGACGTGGTGGTGGCTCTCTGGAGTGGGGATTTCTTTCCATTCTCTTCTTTCTTTTAAAGTTTACATTCATTTAACATAATAAATATGTCTGTTGAAAATGCTGCTGGTTTTAGCAGCAGGAGTGATGTACTAAAACGAGCTAAAACCAGCACCAGTACAAAATACTGGCCTGCAAAAAGTCCTTTTCGGTGTTCTTTATTCTGAAATACCAATTCTCTGATATTCAGAGTAAAGAAATCAAGTTTGCTCATTTATTGAACTTTTTTTTTTTTAACTTGTAATTAATGTTACAAGAGGCAAAGAAATTTATAGAAAATCATATTTTCTAATAGGTACACAGGTCACTAATGACTGAATATTATGATTTAGAACTACTTCCAAAAGAGAAAAACCTCTCCTTAGTTTTCAGTCCTGATACATACATTCTTTAAGCTATATCCCACTTAATGTGTGTTTTCAGACTTATCTAAATCATAAATGTTTTATTTGGATTTTTACATCATTGAATTAGATTGATGAAGTAAAATTTAAATGACCTACAAAGGTGTTGACATTGAACTCCTGCACGACAGAAATAGATGCTGTCAAAATACCTTCTTGATGTGTTTGTGTTTATACACTGTGGCTATATTATATATATTGCATTTTTAATCCTGTGAAATACAAGTGAATTACAATTCTAAATCTTCCTTTTAAATGCATTAGATTATTAATGCTGTTAAAGGAAATACCCACAAATGGAATTACTTCTGGATGTTTTGTTTACTTGTTTTAATCATTCAGAATCAGTCATGCATTTGAAGGGAATTTCAGTACCAGGGTACCAAGTCAAACTGACAGACAAACCTTCACCAAGTGAAACCTTTGTATTGTGACGAAAAACACTTTGAAAACATTTTATATCTAGAAAATATAATTAGCAATTGAATCTTAGTTAGTTAACGTCAGTGTGGCAATGAAAGCTATACGGAAATATTTTTGAATATTGTTTCTCTTCAGTTTCTGGACATATATGGGATGGAAAAAAAAAATATAAAAGGAATCTTGAGCCCCTCAGCCCCACAGAGGCACAGGCTGTAGCAGTGTGAGGGCTGCTGGCTCCTGGACCAGGACCTCAGGGCAGGTCTGCATCCCGCACGGCACATTCAGCACTGGAAAAAAAAACCCTGTTTGCTATTTCAGTTTTCTGTGAAGTGGTAGTGTGAAGAATAAGTGACTGTTACGCAGCACAGCATGTTCAGAAAAGTGGTTAAAAGGGAGTGAAAGTGGCACGTGGGTCTTACGTTTGGCTGCCTGAGGGTCAGGAGCTGTGGCCGCGTGTTCAGCACGTGATTGGGAGCGTTGCTTGTGACTTCAGGGGGATCCTGTTTAGGGCCATGGCTTTTAAGAACAAGGTTTTGCTCAAGTTCTCGAGGGTATTGGATAAACTGCTGGATTTCTTAGTATGTGCTTATCCTCTAAGATGGAAACATCACTACATTTTCATTTCGGATTGTCATTTTTGTTCTGGTTTTATTGCAAATGTTGTGATTAAAACAGTGAAGACTTACTAACAGATGTGATTGTGTACTTTGTAGTTTATTTTTTCTCAGAAATTTTTTTATTTTGTTTTCTCTCTCTGAACCCACTTTTTAAACGTTCTTGTGCAATTTGGAGGTTGTGTGACCTAATGCCAGGAAAAGCAGAGTGGACATACCAGCAGAAGGGCATGGCATATTGTGCCAGACATACCTTGGCTGTATCTTGATTTAAATCCATAGTTCTGGTGATGTTCATCATCCCAGAAATGAAGAGAACAACACAAACAATGTGTTTGGCCTTATTTTTCATTGATAAAAGAAGCTAGAACTATTTTCTTCAAAATAGGTGTCCACAAGTCAAGAAACCAGGTATGAGCCCTGACCATAGTTGTGTTTCAGAGGCAATTAAGGACGAATCCTTCCTGATGGGAGAGAGGTGCAGGAAAGAGAAAGGGGAAAGGATAGGTTTGCTTGTCTCTTGCTGTTAAAAACACAGCAGCCCAAGGAAAGCCTGGCTGCAGACTTGAGTCAGCTCACCAGGGCTCTCAGCGTGCTTGTGGTTCGAGTATATGATATAAGTAGCGTAGAGTGGTTTTGTTGCTATGGGAAAAGTGCTAAAAAAGGCTGGATCTCTTGTAGAGCTCAGATCCTTTGGGTATTTAATGTACAATTTCTGCTAAGGACACTCAGAATTATACCTCTGATTCTAAATTGCTTAAATGTTGAAACATATGGTCTTGTGTGCTGTTCACTAGGAAACAACTGTCTGTATCCAAGCTGCCAAATTCAAATAAACTCGGCCTGTAGAAACAGGGAATCCACAGCAGCTCAGCAGAACTTTAAAAAAGTGTTTGTACTAAAAGGCAAACCTGACGTATAGAAAAATGCTAATTAAACTAGTGCCATATATCAGTAACAGATAATTAAATGTTAATAGCTGAGAAGTTTTTCAATTAAAAATGAACTGTTTGTGTCCTCTTGATTTCTTCTGGGGGCCAGGTTCGTGTAGCTGTCATTTGTTGAGTTCTCTGCTACAGTAATCATTTTAATAAAATGCAATTATCTGCATAATTAATTTCTTTGACTGCTCTGCTGTGTCCTTCTTTTGCAGAGGCCAGAATGTCAAAGATCAAGTAGACTGGGGAAAATAAAAAATTCACGTTGTGAAAGGATATAAAAAATACTTGGAATTTCAATGCATTGGCTTCTATTTATCTCAAATGTCAAGGGCAGTGTAAAATGTATTTTTAAAATGTGTTTTTGTATGGTTTGAGCCCATTCTTGGCGTAGTTGCGAATCTAGAGGGGCCATTGTTCTTTGAGAGAGTTTGAGGGGGTTTCTTTGTACAAAGTGACAAAAAGAAGACTTGGAGTACTGGGCTGCCATTGTTCCTGTGCGGCGCTGTAAAATTTGATTTGAAATTAGGACCTCAGGGCAAGCTCTTCAATAGCCAGTTTTTATTTTCTGCCAGCATTTTAATCACTCTTGGGCTTAAAGTGGATGACCAACATAATGCCTCTATGTTTAATAGAACAGTTCATATCTTGGAGGCCAGTTAACTGAATTCAAGGATCTGTCATCTGCCCAACATTAGTCTTTTCTGTTTCCTGTCGATTTATGAAGATAGCTCACCATTCCAGCCAGCTCTCAAAGAAGAGTAAGTCTTTCTTTCCCCCTTTTTTTTTTCCCCTGAATTTCTTGCCCATACTAACATCTCTTTCAGTGATCTCTTAAAGGAGCCAAGGAGCCACGCTGCAGTGCAGACGTGAGGCGGATGCGAGCGCGGGTCAGAGCATCAGGCTGTATTAGTGCAACTGCTGAATTGCACCAGATGGGGCGAGGAGAGAAGGGACAGATGGAAGAATCAGATTCCAGGGTGAAACGGGATGATGGGAAAGGAAAACTGATACGTTGGCCTAAGCCTCACGCACCTCGGTGGGATTCATGGTGCAGAGACGTGATGTGAGTAGGGAAGTGAGGAAAATTAGGGAAGAATAGCTGGAGGTTTTAAAGAGCTGGTGCCTAAGTCCTTGGTTGTGCTTAGGAGATCTGCAGAGGAACAGTGCAACTGTGGAGTTTTTTGTCAGTTTGCAAGGAGTGTGGTTTGGTGTGTTTGGGTTATGTGAACACTCTAGATGCATTGTGCCATGTCCTGGGAAACTCCTGCCCATGTTTGCTGGAGAGGTACCAGGCTTGTGGCCTGGCTGTCAGCTGCATGGAGGGCACATGATGGAGCTCTGGATGTTGGAGAATCTGCAGGAACCAGCACTGTGGGCAGGTGTACACTGAGGGAGGAGCCATATTGCTGCTAGAGAGGACAGAGTCAGAGATGTGTTTCAGGTTTAAAGGCATTTAGTAAATATAAGTTAGCAAATAGGAGGTTTTGCTGGTTTAGACAGGAGCTACTCAGTTCTCATTTTTCTGGCACCACTCAGTGTGAGGTCCTTACTCCCCGTGTGTTGCCCCATTGCGTGCCCTCCTGTGAAGGGCCGGGTCCTGTGAAGGGAGGAGAGTCCTGCTGCCTTTGTCCTCCCTGGGGGCATCAAGCAGGTTTTTCTGAGATGTTGAGATGGTTATAAAGCAAAGCAGTGCAGTGTAAATTACACTTTTTAACTTTATTTTTTTACTTTTGTTTGTTTTAAAGTTGTTCTCTAGTGCTAGATCACAAGGCATAAGAATTTGAGTGGATGTTCATTCAATACTTGTATTCACGTACACTGAGCTTCACGTCTGCCAGTTGTTATGCCCAGTCTGTGGAGTTTGTTGTCATGTGCTAATTATGACAGTGGTGGTATCTATGATTAGGGAAGAGACTTAAGCCATGAGGCTACTTTTACATAAACCAGTAACTAGTCATTAAATGGTAATGACTTCTGGTTGGTCAAAGCTGACACCCGCAACCTTAACTAGAAGGGAAAGTCTTTCATGGCAGATTACTAATTATGATGTATTCTACATAACAATTAATTCCTCGCAAACTTAAACTTAGTTTTAGTTTGCCAGCAATTAAGCAACTTTAGACACAAGATTATGATCCTCAGAAATAGCTTTACTCATAATCATCTCATGTCTTTGTTCTTGATTTGTACAGAACCAACAGACTCTAGCTTGTGTTCAACACTTTTCCTTGTGTAGATGCAGAAGAAAAGTGGCTCACCAGAGCTGGAGAACTACAAGAGGTTAACATATTCAAACATCATCAAGCACAGCTTTTCATTCACTTTCAAACAGAGCTGTGTGGGTGGCTACACAATGTGGGAAACTCTTTTCATTGAAAAATCTGAATATTTTGTAGGGAAGTGAATAGTTGCAAATAATCTTTTCTGTAAGACTGAAATAAAGAACAAATGAGTTATTCTCAGAAAATACTGAAGCATTATTGTCTTCAGTCATTTAACATAGCTGTATAGAAAAAAATATTCCAAACTTGACAGATTCATATCCTAATCTTTCGCTCCTTCATCGGGAGACTGATGTAGTTTGTGTAGCTGATCCCAGTTAAAGCAAAATGAGTTAAAGGAATACATTTGCTCCAGCACTGTGTGAAGCAAACATTTTGGGAAATACAGCTCAATTTCTAAAATTACAAATGTTGGATAGAACTATGCTAGTCAAAATTGTGACCCATGGACTGGATACATCCTGCAAAACAGGCAGCAGCAGCCTGCGTGTGCCAGCCCTTCAGCTCCCGTGGTGGGGCTGCTGGAAGGCATCTTTTGTCCAGGGCCCCATAGCCCTGAGATACTGTGGGTTTATGTCAAAACATTGGATACCTGTTGTTTGAAGGTACAATTTTAATTTAGGATGGGGAAAAAAATTTAGAAGATGCCATATAGTTGAATGCAAGAAGAAATTAGTTCTGTTTATTTTAATAGTCTCTCATTTTCCTGCCGTCACCTGCTGGAGATGGTTGAGATCTCCATGAAAAAGAAAACAAACATCTCTGTGATTACAGGAATTCCTGTGCTATTTCCTCTCTTGAAAGTAATTTCACATTCAAGTTTTGGGCCACAAGATACAGTAGAGACAAGACCAGATCTTTCTATAAAGAGAGAAAGAAGCAGGTTCCTGTGGGTTGGCCTGGCTGAGCTGCCCAGGCCTCTTGGAGCAGCGTGAGGTGCAGCTCTGTGGGATGCAGCTCCTTGGGATGAAGCATCCTGGTCAAATCCCAGATGCCGTTTGGAAGAGTGACAGCAATGAAAACGTGTGAGGATGATACTTTGCTTTCATTATTTTCCTGAGGTGAAGTTTCTCCCTGACTGATCTGCTAAAGGTACTGCTGCTGCCTGTGAGGTTCCTCAGCAGGCCCTGGGCCCTGACCCACAGCCCTGATTTCTTGTGTTTCCATTTGTGATACTTGGCAGTGTTGCTGCAAGGGGGAAGTGGTGCTTTCCCTGCAGTCTGCAAAGGTGAAGCACTGCAGCAATTCAGGGCAGTTGATACAGCTCTGTGTGGTCCTGTGTCCCCATACAGATCAAACTTACAGTAAGTAGGAAGGATCTCCAAGGTAAGCCTGAGTAGGTCAGCATTAGCTTTGACTGAACGTGATTAACTTTATCCATCTCCTGGTATATTTCTTTCCAATCCACTCCAGTGCTTGATTTAATTTTCCTTTTATGTAAACTCAAAGATTTAGCTTAGAATGATTGCAGGGATTCACTGCATATGGCCTCTTGCTGTCTTGATCCCTCCAGGGTTTCTTCCTACCAAACGCTTCAATCCATTGAGGTGGGAGGAAAATTTCGGAAGTGACTGGCAGCAGGCCATGAAAGAGCTATCATGAAAAAGTTGCTCAGAGAGGAAATGTAGTAGGAATCTTGTTTGGAAAAATGAGCAGCAGGTTGGATCCCGTTGGGGAGGAGGGAAGCTGGCCCAGGGACTCTCTGCTGGGATCCAGAGGTTTGGGCCTGCCTCCCTGAGCATTGTGTATTTTAGGTGATTGGTAGATTTAATTGTGATTCTTTTTTATTTTAATAATTAAAAATTACTTGTAAAATGATTTTGGCAAAAATCTGTAAAAACCAGTATGTGCACTTGTAAGTCATCTGCTTTGCATGCCAGCAGAAGTGTGTCTTGTGTTACATGAGCCTTTATTTGTTTTTACCTCTTACAAGTTCAAAAACCAGTCACAATTGTCTTCAAGTTTCAGGAGGTTAATCATTGTATAGACCATTTTAATCACCATTTTAAACTCATTTTCCCCATCAAAAAAAAAGGACTTCTGGCTTTTTCCACAATATTAGATCTATCATATCAGAGTCCTTCATTGAATATTTTATTGACCATCTACTTGCCCTACGCTAACCTGCCTGACATTCGAAGTTTCTCTCTCTCTGGAGATGCAATGGCAGTTCTCATTAAGCAGCTGAGCATGAATTTTCCCTTCATATTTCCTGTGAATAAACTCCATCCCAGCAGGCAAATGCTGGGCCCTGGTGCATCACGGGGAAGTCCAGCTCTGGAGCTGGGTGAAGGCGATGGGGGGATTTCAGGTGGTCTCAGCAAGGGTGTGCTTTGGGGTCCCTTTGGGGCTTGCATCAGCATTTTGTGTAATTTTACTTTACACAAATGTAAAGGTATTGAAGAGGAAAATTTCTTCCCCTGGCAAGTTAATTACTTCTCATAGAGGGAAAGCTTGAAGCAAAAGCTAAAGGGAAAGTACATCTTCTGCTTAAATTAGGTAATCTATCCAAGAACACGGATTTGATTTACCGAGCAGTTGCAGTTACAAGTGCATTTTAATTGTCTCTGTTCATTTTCCAGAATTTGATATGTTATTAATATTTCATTTCACTTTCTGTATAACTTCTTTTTTAAAATTTTAATTCTATATTTTCTTTATTTCTTAGAAAAAGAAGAAAGTGCTGTTCTTTCACCATATGGTTTTCTGGCCATATAAACACTTTGCTTGCAGTGTCTGCTCTTGTTGGCTGTTGGTTTTGAGCCCTGCACTGAACCTGACTCCCCTCTCAATAATATGTTCATGTTTTTTGCTGTGTTATGAGACACTTACTAAATAATTTTAATATGAAGTAGGTATACATTTTTCATAAGGCCGAAGTTGACATGGTTGAAATGGTGTCCACAGTTTAGTTTTGTACACTCCTTCATATGAAATGTTTGGCAGACTAGTACCTCTTAGCAAGTATCCAGGAGAAGGGAAAGGAGAGTAAAATATTTGGGGCCACTTTTCATGGTGTTTTATTTTTAAGTTGCATTTTTAAGTGGACTCTCAAAATAATTAGAAAATGTGTTTTCCTTCAAGAAATAAGAGCTTGCACCAGAGCCTACCAGAAGGGCAGCTTTAGAATAGTAACTTCACCTGAGCTCTGCTACTTTTGAGAAGCTCTCAGAAAGAAAACAAATTTGGAAGAACAGGTTATTGGTTTGTGTCTTTAGGTGTGTTTTCATTGTTGTGGAGCTTAGGAGATGAACAGAGTTGCTTCAAATGGTATTGCTGTGACTCCACAGTAGGACATAGCTGCATTCACAGCAATGTTATCTCTACCTCAAAATGCAATAAGAAAGGGAAGAAATTTAATTTTGTTACTGTGGTTCTGGAGGTTTGTGGAGAAATGGTTTTATGGGGTGCAGTCCTCAGGACACATACCAGTTACAAAAGCTTCAGGTTTTTAATGTCTTTCTTTTTTTCAAACCTGGTGTCAGATGTTGCAAGTTAATTTATTTTCCTATTAGTTTTTGCTAATGATAGTAAAACCTTTTTTAAAAGCTTTCCTAATTAATGATCTTCTTGCTCACAAACAAAAACTATATTGTCTTTGCAAAGTGCCTGAGTATTTCAAAAAACAGCAGGCTGTTGGTAGGTTTTATTGCCTCATGAATTTAGGGTCAACACACCTATTATTTGCCAGAGTTAGTTTGTCCTGGGTTATTGACTTTCTGGGTTGTTAGGGATATCTGACTCTTGTAAAAGTTACACTCATCTCAAATTGTTGTAATTTTATTCTTTGTGCTATAGTTGCATGGTGCCACAATATTTAGCTAATAAAAGAAGGGAAACAGTTGTACAAAGGCAGGTATTTAACTTAAGGCTCATGAGAGAAGGGGAAGTAAGAATGTCATTACTCTTTAGATTCCTTCTTTCTAACACTGATTTGTTTCAACTTCCCTTTAGGTAAAGAGAGAGAAAAGTCAGCTTTCTAAAATCCTAAGAGGTGTAAAAATGTAGAAGATACTTGGCATTTTTGAAGGTTCCTAATTAGGGTTTTCAGATGGCTCTGGCTGAGTTCATTGTCTACCAAGGTGAAGTTAGGCCAGTTGCATCAAGCTCAGTGGCACTGAAATAATGTGGCTAACACCAGCTCCCCACAGAAAAATTAAAGAGCATAGTTTCATGTGTACCTCTCTGCACATCAAGGCGAAAAGCTACCCCTCAGACTCTCCAAACTGAAAGCACAACAGCTGGTAAAACTAGTCATTTTACAAATTTCATAAGAGGCCATCTCCTCTGTGTTTGCAATTCAGAAATAAATTGGACTCTGGTAGAATTGTTACTATTCCTGGTTTTCCAAGTGTCCGCTTCCATCATAAATGTGAGCCATGTGGGGTAAAATGCTTACTGAATGAAAACATGGTCCTTTTCTACAAACCAGCCTTCAAACAGGCAATGGCAAGCCAAAAGTCTCCTGCTGTGTCATGCCATCCCAACTTCAGTCAATAAGCAGGTCCTCAGCAGAATCCAAACTGGCACCAGTAAGTCATGACCCATAATGTGGAGACTGGAAAATATCCAGTTATTCTGCAGAGTGTACTGGGGAACTGCATGGGTTTGTGTAGGAAATTCAGAAGAGTGGTGAGCTTGGTCATGTTGTCCCACTATTTTCCTGGTCAGACTTTTTTTTATACTCAAATGTGTATTACTGCATGGGGTGAAAGTAATGCATTTCTAGAAATAACCTTTATATCATTCTAGGCTGATAGAAACAAAAATTATTCCTAACCACTCTGGATCTTCGGAAAATCCAGGGTACACTTGACAGAAACTTTTCCTGTAAGACAGTTAGTACAGTCACTTCATAATAAAAAGTTAGAGAGAGATTCTGACCTCTAAACCCAGGACTGCTGAGCAGATGACAGTCTAATTCTTTGCTTCATTTCCAGTGAGCTCTGTCTCTTGGCTCTCTGCAGTGAATCTTTATTACATAAAAGGGGGGAAGCATCTGATACTGGTTTAAGACCAGGAGTCTTGGAGTTTCACTGGCTGCCATAGCAATTCTGAGGAAATACCTAAGAAAATAAAACATCTCTGATTATCTTGCATTTAGCTGAGATGCACATGATTTCTGTCATGGTTGCTTTGTAAATAACTACCCCACTCCTTCCCAAATTATTTTTACTAGTTTTTAGTGGGTGCATAGCTTTCAAAACTAGAAAACCAAAAGCTGGCTCTGTTCATTTTCTCATGAAATTGTAGCCAGAGCAGTAAATTCATAGCTAAGCGCTTACTCATTGGCTACTGTATTATAAATAACTCTTCACCTTGGCCCTGTTTCTCCAGCCATTATTCACTGTGAGTAGTACTTACTCATGAGCACAGAGTAGCAGAGAAGTAGATGATTCTGCTATCATTACTCATGGCTTTAGTGCCCTGGCACATCAGGAGGTCTGTTTTCAAAAGAGGCACCACTCTTCTGGAGGAGAAGTAGCAAATTTTCTCACCTGATAGGACATTATTTGTACAAACGACCCCAAGGAATGGCTATTGAGTCAGTGCTTTCAAAACAAAGCAAAGTGGGGACACACTACAGGTATACATATGGGATATTTGGAAGTGTATATGCCTAAAAGTGTTGTTATGGCTTATCCTTGGGCTTTGTCTGAAGTGCAGAGCTGGGAAGTGGATTATGAGCACTAATGGGAGAGCAGTCACCTCCTTCCTCCTGCTTTCTCCTGCCACTACACTGATTTGCTTTCAAAGTGTAAATTAACTTTGAGGTTCAAAGCTTTTGGGAGGGGTTCCAGACTGAAGGTCATCTTCTCGGGGTGGTTTATTGGCTGTCCTGTCTTTACCCACATCTCTGGTGTTTACCAGCTGAGGGAGCTTATGAAATTTTGATGTAGGAATTAGGTTGTTGCTCATCTTGTACCTTCTTGCTCATATTATTGACAGTACCACTGAACTGCTCGAGGCAGATAGCATCTCGGTGATCACTGTGCTATTTCAGCTCTCCACTGCTGACAACATCAGAAGTGTTTTAACAGGGTTTTAATGGGCAGCCTCTGTAGTTCCTTGGAGGGTTGCAAATAGCTGCTGTGAAAAACCTTTTCTGCCGCTCTCAGCTGATGTGCCCTCCTTTTCTCATCCAGCTGCTGCTTGTTTATGTGGCTGCAGCACTGTTGACAAGCACTTCTTTTTTGGGCTGGGCACTGTAGAGACTGTGCAAGTGAAGCAAGTTCCTGGATCTTTTGGGTGAGCTGTGAAGAATAACAACAGGGTTGTGAAACCTCTGGGAAGAGCAGCGTGGTGAGATGGTAACCAAAGTGTGCTCAGAAATCCCCTCTCCTCCTCCACCAGCTCTTTCAAACAGCAGCCTTACAAGTTGCACTGATGTACAGTGCTGAGCTTTCTTCTGTGTTTTGTGGCTCGCAACATGTTCCCGATCATACCCCGGAGCAAGTTTGAATGATTTGGAAGAAAACAACTTTTATTTTTTAACACAAAACAACAAAAAAAGGCTAAAATAAATCACTATTTCTCAAGACAAAGCGTTGATTTGATAGCAGCAGTTTCTAGCTGACTGGTTGCCTTGCTCTGCTTGTTACCAGAAATGAGGCTCTGAGCACAGCTTTCTTTGGACTATGTAAAAGCTTTCTCCTCCCATTTTGCTTAATATAACTATAATGTGCCCTTTATCACACTTCAAGTTGAGTAATCCCAGTTTAGAAATCGTGCATAATACCCCTGGGAAAAAGCACTGGAAATGTACATTATAAAAAACATACAGACGAAGCTCAAAAGATCCACTGACATGTAAATTTAATTTAAAAATTAGAGGTTTTCAATGAGGGCTTGTGTCTTCAATTTACCAGTTTCCATTACTTCTTCAGAAAAAGTGTTTCTCTTTGCATTCTTGATGCAAAACATGCTGAGGGATATTACAGTCACCCAGAGAAGTATCTATTCTGTGTCACAGGAAAAAAAAAATTACCCAAAATATGTATACTTGAAATAAGTAAGAAAATTATTCACTTTCCTGATTTATTTGATCTCTGTCCTCTTTAACAAAAGTTAAACTTCCCAGTAACCAACATTGCATGAAAAAGTGTGTCCTAACTGTGTGAAGAAGCCTGCTTTTCATTGCATGTGGAAATTTGAGGTATTTCAGTTCTTGCCATATAAAAGGCATGTGAGATTGGATAAAAGAGCTAAACCAGCGCGTGGGCAAGCGGGAGCAGCCAAGAGGCAAAGGAAGGGGCAGGCTACAAACAGGGATCATTTTATAAAGCGTCGCTGCTCAAAGAGGATTCTGGCTTAAATAAGAGCATCCCAAAGTTTTATTGAAAATCTTATGAATTGCTCCATCTACTGCATGTTTAAAGGAAGAAATCCCCTGCTTGGAATTCCCCACCTTCCTTGCCGTGCTTTCCTGGGGCAGTGGGAGTCATCACAGCCACTTATTGCAGGGAAACGTATAAACGGGCAAAATCCAGAGATTCTCCTCAGTGTCCTCAGTCTAAAATCCAAAGTGAAAAGTCAAACTTGAATCTGTTGGCTACTAAAACTTAAAAGGAAAGTCTAAAGGTCTTTGAAACTTGCCCAGATTAAATGCTTTCCTTAGCTCTGTTCTGTCCACTCCGTTTTCAACAAACCCGATCACAAGCTGAACTACTTAAATGTCAGCGTATTATAAAAGCTACTTCTGGTTAATAGCCATTATTTCAGTTTTAATGCAGTAAAGGCAGTGGCTTTTGTGGTGTTTTATTAAGTCCAAAGCAGCTGTTCAAAGGACCAAATCCTTAGGCAAAGGGAGGGAGAAAAACCCCTTGTTCATGGGATCTCAGCCCCTCGGAAAGCGGAGGAGCCGTTCAGAGCAGAGCTCTGACTCTCACGCTTTCTGCCTTCCAGCTTGTGGGTTCTGCTGTGAGTTGCAGCACTGAAAACCACTGTGGCTTTTGTTTCTCTAACTTAATTAATAAAAATAATTCATCAGTAGCTGATGCCTTTCAGAGTGGTTTTTCCCTGAGTCAGCTTGCTGGGGAAGAAGTTCATTATAAATTACAATTGGGGGATGGGGGGGGAAGCTAGAATAAGGCTTCTGATGTGTTGGGATTCCCTTAATGTAAAGTCTAAGCCTAGTTTATTTGAAGAAGCTTGTAGCCAAAATTCTGTAATCTATTTGTTCAATATATAAAGTGAAAAAGAAAAAGAAGAAAAGTGTTTTATGAGCAAGACCAGAACTTGCTTGGGGATTATCTGTTTTAAATTCCAGAAGTTACTATCAAAACAGAAATTTCTCAGGTGTACTAACCTCGTATTTGGAATTACAGAACTAGCAATGTTTGTCTGACAGCTCTTTATAATCAGCTGAATGTTCATGTGAAGTTTTCTGGGCTGCAGACATTATCTGTACAGCCTGTCCCACCCCTGCATACGTACCTGCTTGTTCTCAACCAGAGGAAATGTTCTTCTGAGGGCTGAGTGTACTTGGTGTGTCATCAGAGCTGAGCCTGCTTATCTCTCCAAGCTTCTCCATCCCTTCCAGCCTCCCATCCTGCCAGAGCACCAGTCATGCAGCTGTGGTGTGCTTCAAGGTGCGGGTGGTGTTGTGTGGTGTCCCTCTTTGTTGGGTTTCATCTTGGTTAAAGGAAGAGAGTGCTGGGTTACGTTTATTTTTATGCAAATTGTTTGTCACCTTTGTTGGTTCAGTTGATGCTTTGAAGTTAGTCTTGCGTTAGTGTTGTGCCTTAGGCAAGATTGTTTCCTGCTTCACTGTTCATGTTATTTCACTTGCTTTTATGTTCACTTCTATTTCACAGTTTTGCTCTGCCAATTTGGATATATTTGTATTAAAGTTTTGGTGTTACCTTGTAACTTGTTCTCACAGGAGCCATCCTTTCTCATGCAGACAGACCCTTGTGTGAATGCAAAGCACTGGACTAGCATTGGTATTACTGAGTTTTCCATTAACAATTTCTAATCTTTTTTTTTTTAACATGTTGTAAACAAGGTCACAACCAATTAGAGATCAGAACCACATTCATTCAGAAGGGTGAATCTGTTATAATCAGATGCATCTTCATCTGGGTGCATTATGTGATTTCAGTTGGTAACAGTCTGCCTGTCTGAGCAGGTTTGGACTGTAGCAAATTTCACACAGTGAGATTTAAAGGATGCTGGCAGCACTACAGCTTTCTGTTTCTTTAACAACATGAAACAGAAAACAGTGTACAATTGCACAGGTTATGTCACTAGTTGAATTTCTTCTCTCTCTCCTTCCCTTTCATTTCCATTCAGCTGGAGAGAAGGGGAGGGTACCTCAGGTGCCTCCAGGCACTTCCACCCATTTTTGCCCTTTTTCTCCAAGATCAAAAAGTGATGGGGAGCCAGGGCAGAGGGCTGCCAGGATGGCTGGCAATGCTCTCCAAGGCTCAGCAGGAAAAATTCAACTGCCAGTTGCTGATTTGTGTTGCTCTAGCAGGATGCAGATATAAAACAAATA
Source organism: Apus apus (assembly GCF_020740795.1). Taxonomy (NCBI): domain Eukaryota; kingdom Metazoa; phylum Chordata; class Aves; order Apodiformes; family Apodidae; genus Apus; species Apus apus. Next base: position 4,683,451 of record NC_067299.1, on the reverse strand, counting down.
TGTTTTTTTTCTATATTTTTCTATTTTTTTCCCTATATCCTATGGACTGCATAGCTAATAAAGAGCATTTCCTTGCTTCAGGGCTGAAGAGTTACCCTAAAACTAGACTGTGTGTGTGACCCTATAGATTAATTAACCTAAAATAATTTTTAAAATGTCTTTACATAGCCTGTGCTTCTTCAGCACGTGAAGCAAATGTGAGCTGCAAGCTCTTAATCAGAAAGAAAAGGAATTATTTTTCTCAGTTCCCTGTGCGGGCTCATGCATTAGTTGTGAGATTCACGCTCTCCCAGAGCATCCCCTGCATCTGCAGGGCAGCCAGGGGCTGTCCTGATTGCAGCACCCATCACCCATGGTGCAAGGTGGCCAGGCCATGCTGTGACAGAACAAAGTAGAGACGCTGGTTCATGCTTTGTAACATCCATTTGTATTTATGGCCTGATTTAAAATGTATAAAATATGTATGTTTAAATGATGTATTTGGATCTTAATGTCACTCCGTTGTTAATGTGCTTTTAAGAGTTTTCATGACGATGTGCTTAGATAGCAACAAATTGGGCTTGTAGGAATGTGTAGGGAAGATGAAATTCAGGCTGCCAGGTGGGCTGGAGCTTCTCCAGCCAGGATTTGCAGCAGGGGGCAGGGCTGTGTGCTGCCCTGGCCCTTCTGCACTGGGGCACTTCCCAGTTATCTTGCCTCCAACTAGAGCAGCGCTGGAGCAGTCAGATATAGAGTGTAGATGTTAGCAAACACTTGATCAGTGATGCTTGGGGCTTTGGCAGAGGAGAGCTCGTGCCTGCTGCTGGTGTTGGCATCGCTGAGCTGGCTGGTGGGGAAGCCTCTGCCATTGCTGTGTGTTCTTTGGCCACTAGAGATAAGGTGACTCATCCTGCACATACTTGTAGTCACATGCTGCAGAGTTTTTCAGGCAAATTTCTTTAAGCAGCTGTCAGATAAAAACTATCAAAGCTCAGTTTTGTTCCTGTAAATCGCAGAATATTCGTCATAGGTTACTGGGATGAAAGCAGTCATGTGTAGCAAAGCCACACTGCTGGGCTCTTGTGTTCAGGAATTTAGAGGGAAATGAGTATCGTCTCTCTTTCATTTGCTTTCATTACTATGTCTGCCTTTATTTCCACATGCTGAAGTTTGGCAGTGTCGGAACTAGCCAGATCATTTCTAAAATGCAATATTTACTCTATGCCACTTATTAGGAGTCTGCGTCCTCAGTGACAGAATTGATTCAGTTGGTGCTGCTGCACTTTTAATGTTACCTTTTATGTTCATGTTTGTTCCAACAGAGTGGCCACTAGCACAGACGACTTGAACTTGTATCACCCGCAAACTGACAACGCTGGAGCCACCAGTTTGTCATTATCCCTACTAGTGTATCTGATTTAATTTTGCAACAGTGGATTAATTCTTAAAATTGCAGTGCTTTTTGCTCGTTAATGGTCAGTAAATGATTCTGGGGGGTGGGGGAATGGAATTCATCAGTTTTGTAGTCGTTTTAATTCTTCTAGTTTTAAGTTGTTCTATAAATATGTCTTTATGGATGTAGTTTTACTAGCTTAAAAACATCTAATTGAAAACAGTTGCTTAAATCTCTTTGGATCAAGAAGGCAGTAATAAGCAAAGAGGGTATCTTATCCCTGCAATCCAGAAACGCTTAGTGACTGGTATACTTGGTGCATGTGTAATCAGCTTCTTGTTTCATCTAAAAACCTTAGCTCTTTTGGTGTCATTTAGTACTTCACTAGCAGCATGGGTTTTTTTATCTCTTAAGATTATCAACTAGTGAAAGAAAATATCAACCAAAATGGCATAAAGATACAAAAACATTTTTAGAAATATTCATTTATGCCTTCTTTTTGTGTGTAGAATGTGTTCCAGAAGATCATCAGGCTTCTGAGAAAAAAAAAGCATTAGATTTGCCTTCTTGTAAATAAATGTTTTGTGGCACGTTATGTAATGTTATTCTTATGACTTAAAGTTTGCATCAGGCAGGACTGATCTCTGCTATTTTGTAAGGCACCCAACAGATGAACTCCTAGCTCTTAGAAGAGATCAGCCTGTGCATTTACCTATTGACACTGCCTGTGATTCCAAAACCCCTGAGCTCCAAGGGATAAAAGCTTTGATATTCATATGCATACCTTTGCTTTCTGAAAGAACTGCTGTGGGTTTTGGTTTGCTGGGGTATGGGGTGTTGCTGTGATTTGTTCCTTGTCTGTTTGTTAGAAATGTAGGTCCTTTCTAGCTGATGAGGTGTAATGACTGTAGATCCCATGCATGATCTGTGAGATACTTAGATTATTTGAAACACTCTGGCTTATGTTGGTAGCACATTTAACCAAAAATTCTTGATGACCACTCTGGTTGTTGGCCTTTAAAAAAAGGCTTATACCTGCCTCCCTCTGGCTTAAAATGTGATACCATTTTCCAAAGTGATAATGATAAATGATAATAAATGCTATAATGCTATATGATTGTATAATGTTAATAAATAATACATTATACATGGCTCATTTCCAAGCTGGGAAGCAAGGAAAAGAAAGCCAGTCTGTGCTGGGGTAGAGGGAATAAAAACTCATGAATTTTTCTTTAAGAAAGTAGAAAGTAAAATAGGTTAACTTATATGATGATCTGTGGTCATTTCTTTGAACACCTGTGTTCATTCATATGGCCAGGATTGTCCACATGGTCGGTTATCACATCTCATTAGAAGTTATAAAGAATGAAGGTGGTAATTGCATAAATTGCAAGGACACATTTAACTGTGCCCTAGATTGTATGCATCTTATTCCTCGTTGCTTAAACAGGCAAACTGTGACATGGACTTTCACGGGGAAGCTGCATGGCTTAGGAAGTTGTTGTTTTCCTTTTTTATTAATTTTATTTCTAACTGTCAAATAATCTGTAGTATTAAAAGATGGTGGTAGCATCGTGGCTCAGAGCACAGGCAGTTTGGGCAGGCTGCCTTCCCACAAGGTGAAGGAGCACACACTTGTGCAACTACAGCATCTCATTCTTTGTTCAGGACTTAAAACACAGTGAGAGTTCAACCCCTGAAAATCTTTTTCTGAGTCTTTTTGATAAGCAAGTAGCACTTCACACAAGCCCATTGTTAAAAATCACTTGCTGTTTGGTGGTTTAAGAAATGCGTAAGTGTATTCTGTCCATCTAAAAGCCATCCATTACAAAAAATAATCAGACATCCTTTTTTCTTGTACATTTGTGTCATTCTGTGAATCAGAAGCATTTTATGTACTAAGGGCAATGTGCTTTGCTTTTGGAATTCCTGAGTTTCAGTAAAACCCTGGGGCGTAGTTGGTTCTGGAGACCTGAGGTGACCTGTAAACGGGAGTTGCTGTGTCCCCTTGCTGCTTAGCAAGATCATTTTAAAGAGAAATTGGAATACAGTGTCCAGATACAATATGATAACATGTTAATCCAAAGAGAAAAGCAGGAGTATTTTTATACTAGTTGACCTCTTGATAGCCTGTTCAGACATTTATTATTTCTCATAGTTTTCCTCTGAGAGGAAGATGGGCAGTTTACTCATTTTAAGTGACAAATCTGAGACAGAAAAAAAAAGTTAGGTGGCTTTCCTTGAGCCCAAAGAAACTCCTTGTGTGAGTAAGACAAGAGCTGCAGAGTTCCTACAGAGGCATTGGCAGGCACACAGCTCTGAACACTGAGCTTCTGCAGGCAGGAAAGCTGTAGGAGAAGGTAATACTTTTTTTTTTTTTTTTTTTTTTTTGCATTGTTTTGCTTGTGTTAATATGCTGTCTCTTTTGTGAACCAGTCTTTCCATTCTTCCTGAACTTCAAATAAAGTCTTAGTTTTTCTCCTAAATCCCAATGATTGACTGTCTATGAATGTCCTGACTGTCCCAGAAATAATTCTAGGGGATCTTCTGGCTGTCCATGTGTGTCTTGTGTCCAACAGAAAGATGTGAACGCTGTGTTTGAGCACCTGGGCTGCTGGGGCTCCCTCCTTTGGGCTTCCCCAGCCTTCCTGGGTGATCTCCTCTTTCATTTGAAGGCAGCTCAAAATTAATTTAGAATCTTATGGGCATTGTCTAAGAGTTGGATGAATTTCTAAAATCTAAACTATTTCAAACTCTCCTGTAGAGGAAGCGTGAGTTTCTTTCCTCATTGTTTCTTTGTGGATGTTGAAGATTATTCCACTCCCCTGCCCCTTGTCTGCAAAGTGGGGTTTGTTTGGAGCAGCACATCCCTGGAGCTGCTGCAGGAAGCATCATCAGGAGAGCAAGGGCTTCTTTTACTGTACCACTTCTGATGATGCTTTAGGTTTTGGAATTGCAGAGGGGATGGCAAGCATTTTATCCTTTGCATAAGTCAAGGTTCAAACCAAGAGTTCTGGGTCAAGATGACAATATGTCTAAAGGAGAAAATAAGACTTTAAATTCTTTAGGGGATGGTGTGCTGCTCACATGCTAATAAAATACCCAGCACAAGGTTTTGGGTTAAGCAGCCATACCAGTTAACATCCACTATCTACCTGGTACAGAAGTAGCATTCTGTACTCAGGTAGCACATCCATGACTGGGGCCACGCACACTGGGGCCAGATGCCGCTGTTACTGGGCTCTCCAGTAGTGGCTCCAGTGTTGCTCTTCACACTTGAAGGTACAACCCTTTCTCCTAGGCACTGGGAAAATGGGACCATGGGAATTGAGGCAAGAGATGGACAGATTCCTCACCACACTCAAGTATTTCAGCTAGGTGTTTTGTCTGGTTGCTTGGGGGCTTTGTTAGGAGCTGGGGGGGTGGCAGGGCCCTTCTCTGTCTGAGCACTCATGGGGTAAGATTTGGCTGTGGGAAACTTAGGGCTTTTTGAAGATTTTGCTTTTTAAAAAAAAAAAATAAAATTTAACTGTTCAGTTGCTATGAATCTGAATGGTACAAATTCACACTTTGTTTTAGGCAGGGCTGTAGCTTTGCAAAAGGCAGTTTGTGCTCTGCTGCCCCTGTGGCGTGGCAGCTGATCCTGCAGAATAAAGGAGAAGGCTAAATAAAAGCAACAGCAGAGTAGCTCTTGAAGTGACACTGCATTCTGGATGCTTCTCCTGGGCCTCTGTTTTGTCACCTCTTTGGACTTCTGATGGGGGGGAAATGGAAATGTTTTCCTGCTGGTGGGACATTGAGCAGAGGGCTGCTGCAAGCTTGTGTTGATCGTGGGAGATGCAAAATTAAGTTCTTGTATCAGTTGGGAATTTTGAGGAATTTGCTTCCAGTTGACAGTGTTTCCAGATGGAAAGGAGCAGCTGTCTGTTTCTGTACAGTGCAATTTTCATTTACTTTCAGTGGTTTGGAGTGTGGGGAGGGGGGCTGCTGCTTTTTTTTCAGTAGTGTGAAGACAGATGTTATTTCACTGGACTATCTGGAATCTTTTTGCTCATCCCACAGTTCTGTTACAGCTGCAAGTCTTTTGAACAAAGCTGAATCCCATTCAAAGTGTTAAAGTTAGTTGCATTTTCAGTTATTTTAATGATTCCTTATTTTTCTAGCACAGTAGGTAAGAAACTTGTTAAAGCTCGTGGTAAAGTAATTTATGAAGGGCAGCTAGAGTTCAAAAGGTTCAAATATACAAGTTCAGTTCCAGCATCATTTGGATCTTCACACCTCAGTGTCCCAATAGAGAAACTGGATACTGAGATTTTACAGGTTTTACTGTAAAAACTGAGCCCTCCAGAACTTTTAGTAACTAATGGATTTTGCAGAAATTATTTTACTACCCTGGATGTCTGTCCATTAGCTATTTTGCTTTTATGTTTTTGCTGGAAACCTAAATGGCTTTTACTTGCACTTTTTTTTTACTAGTTATATGTTTGCAAGGGATGTCTTTTGTGTTACAGTAGCCAGTAGGAAAAAAAGTGATGTACTCAAAAAAAAGCATTTAATCATAGTGTGTCCTAACCAGAATTTAAACTGTGTTGTCAAGAAAGTTTCCATCTGTAGCCTACCAATCCCAGGCTGACTACATGCAGTTTTAATCTTCTGACTCTTGAATTCATTCTTTTTTTTTGTGAGTGGCTTTGGTGGTGTTAAAATTTAATCCTCAGCAGTTACATTGTATTAAGTCTTTATTTCTCTCCTTTCCTTGTGTGTCCTACTTTGTTACTGGCAACAGATTTTGAAATATACTGAAAATCTGTCTTTTCTAATATGAGGATGATTGATAAAATACCTTTCTACGAAGTGGGTAGTTCAAGAAAGTTTTGTCTTTGAGCTGCTAGATACTTAGCAAAATTAATTCCCTGTAGTATACTATTCCTGTTAGAGGCCCATGTCTCTGATGGGCAGGTCTCAAAATACCTTGCTGATTTAAAAGAATTTTTCCTCCATTTATGTTCATCATGTGTCACTCATACTGGTTTTATCTGTATTACATCACAAATGAAAATGAAATTTGTACACTAATATTAAGAGCAATGTATGCCATTTGCTATATTGCAAAATGATTAGAACAAGAAAAAAATGTATATAAATCTATAGATTTTTCAGGTACATGTGACAATTCTAGTAATTTTACACATGGAAAAACTGGCTGCCATGACAGCAGAGGAATGACAAAACCACTTCCATTTTGGAGGGGGGATACGAGGGGTGTTTTTCCCCATGTCAAACAAGCACTTAGGAGGAAGGTGATGTTGAAGCTGGTATGGTTCACCACACAAGGGTTTTATTTTGTGGTGGAAAAATCTAATCTTTCCAAGACCATTTCTCTTGGGTATAAGTCTGAAGTCTGCTTTATATTGGGAGATTGGCATGAAATCCACAGCACTTAAGAGGATAAAGGCCTTTGTCTCCAAAATGTAGATTTTTTTTTTATATAATTTTTTTTTTTTAGCTTTAAAGGCAGTGGAACAAGAAATGGTTTTAGGTGTATAATGTTAAGTTCCAAGGCTATAATCCTTTCTCAAGTAAAAATATATTAAAAATCAATTTTATTGATTCCTATCTTTTCCATGCATTTTGGAAGATTCCATTTAAAATGGAAACCTCCCACATTTAAGTAATGATTAAAGAATTTAAAAAAGGTTAATTATAAGGACCTACTCCAATTAGCTAGAATAACATAATCTTCTGGTTTCTCTGTAGGCACCATTTCATTTCTGGGAGAAGCATGGGAAACTTTTTTTTTTAAATAACATTTTTCTTATTGCCTTTCTTGTTTCCCTGATTGCTTTAAAGGCCCCCACAAGCCTATTCAGGCATTAGGAAATTGAGTAGCTCTTCATCTTCAAGATATGCTAAAGAATATTTGGAGAACTGTTGTACTTGTTAAATAACGTGCAGTGTTTGAAGCCCTTCTCTCCTTCCCTGAAATATTAGGGAAAGATGGATAATAAATATAAGCGAAGCATGGGAGTGAAACATGGGAGGGCTAGGAAGGGAAGAATGGGGTGAAACAAAAAGAGGTGATGCCCAGATGTGCTGGGTAGGGGAAGATGGCTCATGGTGAAGAGATGTGTTCAGTTTTCAGTTTACAGGCAATGGGACAGAAGAAACAAAATCAAGAGGAGGAGGAGGAGTTGTTGAAAGGAACAAAAAGACAAGAGACTTACTCAGTAAGTAAATTAGAAACTCTCTCAGATAAATAAATGAAAACAAGAGCAGGTCCCTGACTAATACAAGTTGTTCTGGCACCACTGACTTCTAATCAGTTTATGCTAGTGCAGGATCTGGACAGACTGGCTGAGTTGAGACCAAAGAGTAATTTTTAATCTGAACTTCCTTGCTTTTGTATACTTAAAATGGATATTCTGTAACATCATTAATTAACATGCAACAAAAATAGTATTGGCCTAAGCACTCAAAAGGAAAGTGATAAAAAAGATGGGCTGTTGGGTGCATAGTGATCTTTGCTGTCAGAGGATGATAGTTGTTAATTTATCAGTTATAATTAACATTTCTATGGCTGCTTTTATCTAGAGTGGACTAGATATTCTGGCTGAATATTGACATGATTGAAGTGAGATTACATAGATCTTAATCAGTTGAGTTTCTGGCTCAATATATGCAGTTGAATTTGCTTGGTTCCACTTTAATGTAGTAGATTTCTTGCAACAATATGAATGATTTGGGGGAACTGTATGTACTCGGGAAAATATTTGAATACTTTGATACCAGTCAAATGTAAGTATCCAAACTGCAGCTGCACTCAGCTTTCCAGGAGAGCCGTGGCCACTGGCATTTTAGAAATCAGATTTACTCATCAGAAAAAAAACAAACCAGAGTATTTATTCTGTTTGTGTTAAGCTATGGGGAAAGCAGCACCTTCAGAAGGGCCAGGCAGCTTTGTGCCTGGCCCTCATGTTTACTGAGCTGAGGTCCCTTACCAGTATAGATACAGAATTAAATATTTTCTGTTTCTTAAATGACTCATTTTGACATTCAGTTTGTTGTCCAAACTGGGACACTTTCATTCAGATGTAAAATGTAGAGCAAATGAAGTGCAGCCTGTTGCTGTGGGATGCATTTTTTGGTCTATAAGACTTTGGCCGTCCCTCCTCCAGTTCTGTTAAGGCACCTCCTGAAGTCAATGTTAAGCTGCTTTTAAAGGGAGCCAACTTCTCTTGGATGTGGGTGAGGTGCAGCAATTTGGGAATTGCTCCCAGCTGGTGGAGAAACGATTTCCAAGCAAGCTGGGTGGCTCTTTAACCACTCTTCCCAGTCAAAATGAGCTAAAATACATAGAAATTGTTGCTTTGACAAATAAGCTAATGAGCCACTCAAATTGCTTTATGTATTGAGTGTAGTTGCTTGACAGTTATTATTATTTTCTAATTATATTAAGTTATAAATTATTAACAAGTGTTTAATTTCAGTCCAAACAGATCCAACAAAAGGGATTTGTACAGTTATGAATTGCAGCAAAATACAAAATTGTTGAGCTTTTAGTGTATGCGAACTTGGAGACCCTGGTTATTTCTCCCTCTTTCAACAGCCAGTCATGAAACTTTCTTGACCTTTTCACCTTTAAACTTCATTTGAACTTGGAAAGAAGACTTGTGAATTGTGGAGGAAAAAAAAAAAAAAAAAAAAAAGAAGAATAAAAGAAAAAGAAGGGTGGGGGTTGGGGGGGAGAAGGTCTGATTATATGTTACCGTAACAGTAATACTAGCAAAATAATCCTCCTCTTGTGCATGAGTGTCTGCTACTGCAAGCTTCGGGGTAATAAGCTCACATGACATGCCTGAAGGCTAATGCTGGCCTATGCTTTTTTTCTTCTTTTTTTTTTTTTTTTTTTTTTTTTTACGTATTTAAACAAAGGCTGATTATCCAAACAAGAATTTGGACTGCATCAACTGGACCAGTTAAATTATAGTTAGTAAAACTTGGCGCCTTCGGAGCTTGGAATGTTACAATTACAGCTGGATCCTCATTTGTTAGGCAGCCTTACAAAATAATAAAAGTGGAGATTTTTATCTTTATAGGACATAGCTTAACTCTTTGAATACAGAAAACTAAGTGCCAAATATTACAGTTAGTTCTTAGACATACTATTCTGGGCCAATAAACGTGATTAAGTGGTTGTGTCCATGGTCTGTAGGAGGTGGGGCAAAGTACTTTGCCAGTACCCAGATGGATGTTGTGGAACTTGCAGTGGACCTCAAGGATTTCTGTGGGATAAGAAACAAGAACACAACAAACAATTTGTTGTTTGATCTCCCTTACCTTACTACTGTCTTTTTGACAGTATTTCTGTGTTCTTATTTGCATTTCTCTTCTTTTTGTATTTCCTGTTGCTATGAAAAAACATCGTATCCAAGTAGAATCTAGATGGTCCCTGTAGTTGGTCTGATTTGCACCTCTCAGATGAGCTGGAAAGTTGCCTTCGATACTGGCTTCAAATAATTAAGAAACTTTTCACTAACCCCCCAGAGGCCTAGAAGATTGCTCCTCCCCATTGCTGTCCCTGTGGGACTGCTCTGGGGTAGGGAGGTGGCAGGAGATGTGCAGGGACAAATTGAATTTCCTTTTAACAAACTGCTGTTGCCTATTCCAGCCTTGTTTTCCCTTCTCTCATCCTTCACAGGGAGAGTGGATTTGATTAGTCACTTGCAAAGCCAAACTTTGGCTTTCTGGTTGTGTAATATATATATAGCTTTGGTTGCCAATCAGAAAATGAAAGTACTTTTCCTAAAATTAAACAAAGCGTCCTTATCATTAACCCAGAACAAATCAATGCCTTTGCATTAATTCACGTGGAGCAGGGCCAACTTACAGCTCTCCCTCATCTGCCCAGTGTTTTTTTCTGCATAAGTTTATCTCAGTTTCTTTTTTAAGAAAGTGTTTATTGTTTGCATTTTCTGGAAACCTTATTGAGTAATAATGATTGAAACTTCAGCAATCAAGACTACCCAGAATGTTTGCAAGAGCCCACCAGGTAGATAATGTTTACCAGGGGTTTTATTTATTCTCTTTTTCACATAAAATAAAAGCTAGCATTCGGTAAAGCCCAAAAAAGTTTGTTTCCTTTATTGTGACAGTTTTACCATGTTTCAGTGTACTTTTGTCTCAGTAGTGGCAAATAATACGGATAATAGATAATTGCTGCAATCAACATAACGTGGGAGTTGGGAGAGTGAGGAGTAGATATTTTTGAATGGGAGGACTTCGGTTTTCTTGCATTGAAAACTGAAAAGTTAAAGATTTCTCATCAAGATAAACTTAGAGATTCATAAGGTGCAACTTAGTCTTGGGAGAAATGATACCAACTGGAAATAAGAAAGACCTAAGGAAAAAATGTGAGTTAATGTTTACTCTTTTATTACTATTTTCATTGAATGACTTTACAACATGACCTTTTGAATTGCAGCTGTTTTAAAAAGGAGTATTCGTGTGCCTCAGGCCCACAGAAAGCACTGGTGGGTGCAGAGCCTGTCAGCTCCTGCTGCCCTCACCCTGAGCTCCAGGTTGGGCTGTCTTGACACTCAGCACAGGGCCTTTATAGTCAGACACTCCAAGTTTTCCATGGTCAGGGCTCAAGGGAGAATTTCTCTCTCTGGAGCCAGGACTTGGGGTAACAGCCACTTTCCATAAAACTTGACTTTTTTGATGGGGATCATTGAGTCTAAAGGAGGTAACACCGCAGAAGGAGGAACCAACACCTGGATTCTGACGGCAAATGCTTGGGCTTTGTCTCCTTTGAAGGTTACCTGCTGTGTGTGGGGGAGGCAAGCAAGGGTTTTTTCTCCCACCTATGGGAAAGAGTCTGGTCCTTCCTCTGTGTTCCTCTGGTCAGCTGCTTTTTGCTTAGTTGTTTGCTGCACCATGGATGAGATGTAGGGATGACCTGATTGGTCTTTTGCACGACTGTTTAATTTCAGCCAACAGTATTTGGCTTCTGGCCAGAAGAAACCCTTTATTTGTTACATCTGCTGTCCTTGCTTTTTTTCCTGTATTGAACAGACTCATGCTATGCCATAGTGACATGATAGAAATAGTGCTTTGCTGATTTAAGGTTTACAACCTAGATCCAAATGTCTGTAGTACCTGGAATACCCATCAAGAAAATACCGTTGGTAGTAAAACAGAAAGGTTCCCTGATCCACTAGGTATCATAGATGACATGATCACCACGCTGTTGACAGAGGGAATCTTAAGATTTTAGAACCTGTCTTCAGACAGCCTGAATATGTTTTCAGCTGCCAAGAATAAGTCAACAGGAATGATCTATGGATAAATTAGAGCAATGTGCTATATCTGCAAGAGACAGTTTCAGTCCAGCAGCCTTGTTTTTCAGATGTTTTCTAAAACACTAATTAAAAAACAGTCTTGGATCAGAGTCTAGGTAGCTGCCAATATGGTACTCAGAAATCATCCCCGTCTTAATTTTTCTTACCTGTGGTCTTATCTAATTCATCTTGTCTTTTCCCTTCTCCTCTGTTTGGTAGATTTATTCCTTCATCAGCAAGGGAGTGAAGGAGAGGAAGAAGGGCAGGAGTCAATGCCATTGCAGAGGTCTTCCTGAACTATAGTTGCCACCCTCTTTCTTTTTTCTTGCATTGTGGATTTATTATGAGTTCATCTTCTATTTAACCTAAAAATAATCCAGATTCAATCACAGAGAAAGAGAAGAAAGTTTATGGTGTGTGTCTCAAAGTGAGAAGAGGTCCTCAGTAAAATTTCACCAGAGCATGAGAGCCATCCTTGGGAGAGAAAAGAGTATTTCTGGTAGAGCGTGAGTCACATTAATTGTTAGGAAAAGGAGACACTGCCCCTTGCTCTGATGTAGCTGCTGTAGAAGACCACAAGGCCATCTCCCTGTTACAGACACTCTCTGGCTGTTTCCTGTTAAGAGTGTTTTAAATCAATCATGGAAGTCGAGGTGAAACCTTTCACAAAAATGCCCAGTTTTGAACTGTCATCACCAAGGCTTTTGCTACGGGAGCCACTCTTCAGGTGCATTATAGCAAGCAGAATTATTTTCAATTTGTTTAAATTTTAATGAATATTTCAAATTATATAATTATCTCCTAGAGTGTACAAGAACCACTTAAAAAGTTGCATTTTTATCTATGTTTTGATTTCTCAGGTGTGGTTGATGCCCACACAAAAATATCTGTAGCCTTCTGAGGCTAACAGGGTGCAAATGGTTTGGGATTTGTTTAAACCGTGCATAGTCTTGGCTGAATGGAACAGCAGCCAAGTCTCTTGGTTCTTGTGGGTTGATTGTTTGTTGCTTTAAACTTAATTAAAGTAGCTTTTGCTTAAAAAGAAGGGGGGAAATTCAGTTTAAATGTAGATATCTGTGATAACTCAGCTTTTTCTCTCACGAATTGTGTTTAGAATGGAGGTTTACATAGATGGCCATGGCTGAAAGTAATAAGGAAACTCTATTTATGCCACAAGTTAAGAATTCCCATCACTAGCAAATCTTAATTTACTACTTCATCATCTGATTTCTGATGGGAAAAATCTAATTGCTTTTGTACTGGAAATAAAGTTGATTGAACTCAGAATTTTTCCAGTGGCTCAAAAGGTTATTTCCCAAGCAGTGCTCTTTTATGAACTGCAGTGTTCTTTAATTTATCTGCTTCTTCCAGCAGATAAATGTTCAGCATTAATATATGTAGGGAAAGATAATATCTTGATGCTAATTTCTATTAGATGTATTGAGGGAGGAACATTATTTGACTTCCAGAATTTCACATGGAATCTTTTATTGTAGGTGTAATGGCAGTAACCCCATTGGGATGAAATTGTGTGATAGAGGTATCAGCTCAATATAATTTCTGTGGCTTTCTTTGTTTCCGATAGAGCTTTACAATTTCTCCGTAGAAGAAAACACTTGAGGACTTGCTGCCTGTAGGAACTGTTCAATCAGTAGTAACATGCAACTTGTCAAGGACACATTCATAGAAATACTTACTCTAAAGGTCCTCTATCTTTGAATAGAAAATGTCAGCTGTGAAAAACAGGGATTTACCTATAGTTTTTAATTTTCTAAAGAATTACAGCATTTCTGTTTGCTTTAGAAAGCTAAAAAGAGAAAATACAATATTCTTTGCCGTTTATTTCATAGAATCATGGGGTTTGTAGACATCAGCACTGAGAAGTAGCACACTGCTGAAAATGAGTCCAAACTGCAGAAACAGCCAAGGTTGGGTTTGCTTCACCTGTGGCTGAATTGCTTAATTGTTGGAAGTACATGGCTCAGAAAACCTAGTTGTTTTGGTAATTATGGTAACATTTTTGTCTGCCAAGTTACTTTCAATGTACCAGGTTTAAACTGATCCAATTAGTAATGCAATTGGTGTAATTAACCTAGCCATTAATTAAATGTTTGCATGCACGCTGGCTTTCAGTCAGTGTTTTGGGGTAGATTTTTTTTGCCTTATCCTGTTACAAAAAGCAAATTTCACTCTTTATAGTTTTTATTTAAAGAATTTCTGATGGAACTCTCTCCACGAGGTAATGGGGTTGAAATATGATTTTGATGATAGCTTTGCTGATTCTCAGGGAGTTGGATTTACTGTGGTTCTGCACCTTTTGAGCTGAGGTCCTCATGTTCAGTTGCACTTGGGAGAGATGAGCCTCCATCAAGGGGTGACTGTTGTTGTTAAAAGATTAACTGGCACATGGAGCAAATCACCTATTTGTAGTAAAGGGAACCATGATAAACACTTGAGAGGGTTCCCTGTGATGAGGCTTGTTTAGCACTCAGAGAACAGCTTATCAGGAAGTCATCCATGAGTGGTATCATTCCTACAGTTGAATGAAAAGTGCCTCAGGGAAGGTCCAGAAGAAGTCCTCCAAGATGAGGAAGGCTCCCTCTGTGATCTGCAGAGATGCTGGTTAGACTCGTATGTAGCATTATGGAAAATTTTACTTAGGAGTTGCCTCCCCTGTAGTTGATTAATACAAGATTTCAGTGTTCCCAGTCCATTAATCTCCACAAGCACATCTGCATACTGAATTATTAAAAAAAAAAAACACAACACACAAAACAACATAAAAAATTACAAGTACTGATCATTTTGAAGATAAAAGGAACTAAAAGAGCAAGGAAAAAATGGAGTTCACTGGTTTATGTGAATCCAAATCCAATGTGAGAGAGGGGCTTTGCCACTTAAAATATTTTAATTGCATACAAGAAAAAGTTGGAAAAGTGGTTGTTCTCCAGGCACTGAATGTGGTTTCCACTGCGAAATATCCAGGCCTGCATTGTATCAAGTAATAATACTGTGCAAATCACAAAGATTTTAGAGAGGTGTTAGAGACATCACAGGAGGAGTTAAGAGTTAATTTTGGGGGTTTGAGAAAATTAATTATCTTGAAAAGAAACTAATAGCGAAGGTGTGCAAGGACCAAGTAGTAGGAAAGCAGGCTTAGGTATTTTAAAGAGAGTTTACCTAAAATTGAAGAGCTAGAGCCATTCTTTTCTAGCACATTCATTGAAAAAACAAAAACAAACAAACAAACAAAAAAACCCAGTAACAATGATGTCCAGATGCCTCATTTTTCCAGAAACATGAGTATTTTTAAGGGTTCCTATCGTCTATTGAAACTGCAACTTGATGATCAAGAAAACCCATGTTTAGTTTTATGACCCTGGATTTCTATTTATTTTATCAAGTACTTTTCTAGTAAGGAGACACCCAGAAAGCGTGCCAGGTCACTTTGTGATCCCTTCTCTTTAATCCAAGCAGTAGTAAAAGATCTTACTGCACAAGGGAGGGAAGGTGATTCAGCATGATGAAACCTTGTAGACTGCTCCCCACTTCCAGTGGGGAATTGCACTGTGAGGAATTCTGGGGCTTACAGCTCAGGTGGGATCTTTCCCACAAACCCACCTCCTCTTGGTGGCTGGGGCTGAGGTGCTGCCAGGTGCCTGCTGCCAGCTCTGGCAGCTGTGGCAGAGCCAGGGCAGCCATAACATCTCCAATATCTGCCATGAGGTTTGCCAGCATGGCTCTGCTCCCAGTTCCTGTATCCCTCCCTGAGCCAAGCACTTCCAGCCACAATGAGAGCAAACCCAGCAGGGAAGAGCCAAAACTGAAAAATTTGGTTTAGCCCTTATTTAGATCAGATTTTTACCGAAAGTAGCTGGATTTTAAGTTCATTAAAAAAACTAATTTTCTGGATCCGAGTTTTTTTATAGCGAGGGGATGTTGTAAAGAAGTTGTTCATAATGGAGTTTATCTTAGACTGAAACAGTTTGCCAGCCTAATATCAGGAATGGTCTGAAAAAGCCTGACAGTGGTGGTAGCTTAAGGAAGGGGACCAGGCTGGGGGAGAAAACCTAATAAAAATAGCTGAGATCATTCAACAGTTATCAAGAAACAGATACTGCAGTTTTATAACAGAGAGCACTAAAAGTATATGCACTCTTAAAAGGCAATTAAAATGTATACTCCAAAACTATAAAACATTTTCTTTTCATCTGGAACATTGAGGGCAGATTACAACACATTAATAACGTTTTGTTTAGAGTTCAGTTTCTGATGGCTTCCAAATGCAGTCTGTGTAGATTAACCAGAAGGAGTCCAGTTCTCTTTTAAGAGAGCTTGTAAAGGAAAGCAATGTGGTAAGATTGTTATGAAAAGCTAGTGTATTTAGGAAATAGCACTTAGCAGGGTCTCTCTGAATGGCTGCCAGGTCAGGAAGCTGAAGTGCAAGGCTTGGCCCTCGTTCAGGCCCCCCAGTCCCGGCTCCTTGACCACACAGTACGTCAGGAGCATGTCATGGCGAGCCAGGAGCCCCACCACGCCTCCGCCGCTTGGCACATGCATTTTCACATAACCCAGGGCTCTGGAGGGGAGGGAGGCATGCCGGGGCCAAGGGAACAGGCTGCTTTTTAAAATAGAAATGGATAAATAAATAAATAAAAAAGCATGGGAATCGAGCGGTCGCTCGGTCCTTTCGCTGCAGTTTGGAGTCTTGGCTCCGCAGGGCGAGGGTGGCTGATGGTGGAGGGAGGGGAGATCACACCCTCCTGCCTTCCTGAGGGCCTTGTGTGAGCTGAACCTCTCAGTGAAGGGACTGAGGAGCACAAGGATGTTCTCCCGACAAGATCCACATTAGATACCCAGAGAAGCGTCAGGCGAGGGGCAGTGTGGGCACTCGGGCATGGCTGGGCTGTGAGCCATGAGGCCGTGGGTCGGGAGGGGTGATGTCTCCTCCAGGCCTTGTGCTGCTGCAGGGCCGGTGCCAGTTGGCTCCTTTCTCCAGGCCTTATTTTCCACTCCAACCCACCTCGTCTCCAACAGGCCTTCAGAGGGCAGGATGTGGTGTCTACCAGGCTTTGTGCTTGCACAGGGTGAGGGAAGCCATCGAGATACATTGGGCTATGGAGAGGGTGTCTGGGAGATGCTGGGGGTGGACGGGCACCTGATCCCGCTCCTGCCCTCAACATAGCATTAGTTCATCTATTAGAAGCATTTCTTCCCAACATAACTGTATGAATTCTCATTTTCATCTCAAAGTATTTCTTCCACATGAAAACCTTGCTGCCTTTTTTAATAACAAGTAGGGAAAACAGCATATTTAATTACTCCTAGTAATGTGTACTGAGTTTTTTTAAGTTCTGAGAGATCTGTTTGACCCATGTGCACAGGTCAGAGAAGCTGGCACATCCCAGTAATACCAGCAATACTATTTACATGCTTAACAATACTCAGGTGCTTTAGCTGAATCAGTATGGAACTTTGGTACAGACTTAGTTCATAATACTGTAACTGCTGGGACTGATAGTGACTTTCTCATTGCTATTTTGTATTAAGAAAATACCAAATGAAATCTAGTGCTGCCCTAGCACACAGTGTAATGCCTCAGTATCTCTGTTGTCCACTTTTCCTCATTTCTACCTTGCAACCAGCTCTGCGGAAACCCACTGGTGTTAAGTAAAATAATAGAGCAGAGAAGCTTTTCTTTTTCTTAAATGTCACAGCAGTATATTTTGTATTAGATGCAGAGGGAAAGCTGTTCCTCTCCAGTCACTCCTTCAAGACGGAGTTGTCCTGTGACTGTGCTTATATTTAACTATGCAAGTAAATGCTGAGCATTTGTATAGGCTCTAATCATAGCTATCAAACTAGTCCCTCATCCTTAGTAATGGATCCTCTGGTTAGAAAAATCTGCTTTTCACAGACAATATGTTCACAAATATTTGTACAGAGACATGAGGGGGTATACATGCATGGTTACGTTTAACACTTGGTACACTAATAACTCCCACCTTTCTTGGGAAGAGCTTTCTGTATTCCTAACATGTTGTACATTAGCAACTCGTACATTTGATGGGAAAAATATAATAAATTGTCATTACTCAGAACTGAGTAATTATACACAAAATTAAATGTGTGCGTGTGTGTATGCGAGAGGGGAACTTCAACTTGTTATTGGTTTCAGACAGTGACTCATTAAGCCATCCTAATGCAGCAGAATATTCTAAATGTTAACACTTACATTCTCATCTCCATACATGAGGATTTGCACACATAATTCCCTGAGATGAGACCGTATCTCTTGATTTTTATTTCTAAATCTATGCTACACTGGCAGATGTTAGGGAATAGCTTTTAGCATTTTTCATTTAGATTCTGATTAAAAGATAAGTGGTGGGTTGTTGGTTTTTTTTTTTTCTTAAAACCAGCAAAACTAATTATTCATGAGCGCAAAAATCATCATCCCCGACTAACAGACATCTCATTTTAGGGTCAGCAGCAGATAATGTGAGGTCTGTAACAACTGTTGGGTCATTCAAAATGCTTCTGAGTCCCAGAATGGTGTTTCTGGTTTTCATTATCCAAAGGAATAGAGAGGAGAAAGTTCAGGGAGCTGCTCTTGCTGTTGCTCCCATAGTGGCCATGCACACACAGACACTGTCACATCCGTGACTGGTGGGACATGGGTTTGCTCAAAGCTGCAGGGATTCCTCTGCTTTGGACTCAGGCTTCAACTAGTGTGTGATCAATCCCAGGGACCACAAAGCTGAAAAAATGAGAATGAGAGGAAAAAAAGGTTTTTAAGCTGTTCCAGGGTGACTGAATTCCTTCAGTTGCCTGTGTACTTGAAGACCTATTACTGGAATGAGAGTTTTCCTGTATTTATTATTCATATCCTGACCAGTTATTGGTTATTTGTCACTGCATCTTCATTACTGTCAGGAAAGTAGTTCTCTACTGGCAGGATGAAAACGTACTCCGTTTCTTTGCTGTATTCCTGTTTTGCTTCCTGATATTGTGCAACACGTGAAATTGTGATCCTTCAGGCAGTTTGGAACAATGTAGAACCAGGCTTGTATCACTGTGCCTTGTCCAAAATCCATGACTTGGAAGAAAAAAAATGTATCTGATTTCATTAGCTGAGACATCATAATCCAATTATTTTATTTTTAATTTCTCTTTCCTGAGCTTTTTAACAGATGCTGCTTTTTGGCCCTTTGACAGAAGCCTTTTAGCCTTCCTTATGAAAATCACAGATTGCAGCCTTCCGTGTGGGTATTTCTTGAGTTACAGAGTTAACCTGAGAAGGCAGAAAAGAGGCATTATTACATTGCGACAAGCTGCCAGCTCCTTGCAAATATTTTAAAGGTGTGGGTGAATGTGTTGCTCTTGTGTAATATCATTTCTCTGTGATTTTGTAAACAGAACCCTGTGAACCCTGAGTATCCGAACTGCGGTGTAAAGGCAAAACTAGAATTACTCATTTAAGGTCATCTGTTTTTACTGACACACCAAAGGTCTAGCAGAATGAGTGAGCAAGCATCGTATTTCTCAAATACAAAATTTTACAGTGGGAACGTGTTATAAAACATTCTGCCAGTGTTGTTTCCCTTGGGATTTAGAGTGAGAGACATGAAGGCTGACAACTCTCTTCCTGTTGTAGGTCAGAGCTTCAAGGAACTCTGTAATCTTCCCACCAGCTTTACTCTCTCCTGGAACTCACGGTTAAAATTAGATGCTGGCTGAACTTTAGCAGTTCAATTTGAAAGCTTTCAGAGGCAAAGTAAAACAACTGCAGAGGAAAAGCTTTCTCACAGTGCCATTTTGAGAAGCCACTTTGTACAGAGTAACATGATTTCGCTAACCCACGGGTCTCTTGCATAGATGTTACCAAATCATGATTAACAGGAGAGGCAACTGGGCATCATGGAAATAATCTCTGTGTGTGCTTTGTCTTGTAGTGAGGTATCTGCCTTTAAGGGATTACATTTGATTTGATTTTTTTTCTTACTGTTTCACCTCTTGCCCCAGTGTTTGTCAGTGACAGAAGCACGCAAGCGGTTCCCTGCTCCAGCAGAATGCAAAAGATCAAACATGGGGGAAAAAAAGGGTGACAAGGCCTTACAGTACGTGTCGTGAATTATGAACTGCTGAACCAAGAATTAGGCTGGAGTTCCAGCATCACGGGAAAGCCTGAACATACAGTACAGGAGGCTGAGGGGTTCTGCTTAGTCTCTGCTGCAGGATGCTGTACCGTTCCCACTTAGAACTCAGCCTGGCTTGATTACCCCTTTTATTCGGGACTCAAAACAGCTTGTAAATTTTTTTATCATTCCTTCCCAGATTGCATGGAGTAGCCTTTGCTCTCCTTTGTCCACATCTGTTTTCCAAATTCATTACTTTCATGTTATTAGGTTCATTTAAAAAGCTGTGTTTATTTCCATCCCACTAGTTTATTTTTTATCTTTTGACATAGTACAACGACTCCATCAAGCTAATTTATTTCAGAAAAATCACCCTCTACCAATTCTTCTTGCGTATTAATTGTTACTATCATTGGTTTTGTCAGCAGGCTGATATCACCATCAACACCAAGGACTGTTCAGAGATGCTGTGCTGGGAATACTATTCGTACTTTCTCTTATTTGTAATAATAATGCAAATATTTGCTGTAATTCAAAAGGAGGCTCTCCTGAGAACAGCTTTTGTCTCGCAACTTGTTTGCACGGTACCTACCACCACATTGGTGTAATCCTGATTGAGGCTGACAGCTTTTCCTTAATACAAATATTAACCTGAGCCCGTGGCCAATCTAGCAACTATCTGAGGACACTGCCATTCCCTCAACATGTGACTATGGCTTGTGAGACTAATCTTCGTTCCTATCTCACTGTTACCTTATGGTTTTGGCAGATCTGTGTGTTATTTTTGCCACCTGTAGTTTCTCTTCCCAATCTCTCACGGGGTGTTTAGGGGCTGCCTGCTTTTTGTTCTGTATTGATAAAATGTCAAAAACATTTGCTTGGACAAGGACCCTCAGGTGGCTCTGCCATGGGAATGGGAAGCACTGATCACAGATCCTATACAGGGACATGAAGTGGGGTTAGCAGAGTTCTCATGTACTTAATCCAGCTTGAAATTTAAGATAAGGATACAAAAACACACTATGTGCTGTTGATCATTAATTTCTCCTTTTTGTCATCACAACTGTAGGCACTCCTTAGATATGAGAAAATTATTTATATGAAGTTACCCTCAGAAATGCAAATCACATTTGCTGCAAAATCCATGGAGGAGCTGCCCCTTGTCTTCCTGGTTGAGATGGGAGGAGCAAAGGGAGGGAAGGAACATAATCTAACCTGGAGCAGCAGCTTTGGTGCTGACTTGCTTTAGGAGAAGCAGACAAGTCTCTGGAGGCCAAATTCCTTTAGAGTTAGGGAATAGTTCATTACACCAAAGGTGATTTTCGGTTCTGTGAATCAGTGCATAAATCACTGGAGATTTATAGCTGTTTGTGTGTTAAATATCCCAAAGGTCTTCTGAAAGTATTCGCAGTAAACTTCTGACTTAATTCTCCATCATCATGTCCTACTACAAAGTGGTATAAAATTGCATTTTATCAGACCTTTACAGTTTTCTCCTTCCTGTCCTCAGGTGCATTTTTTTTCATTCAAGATGAAGGCACTAGATGTTTTGGCTTATAAACATTTGCTATCCATTAGGATGCAGTAACCTGTATCAGAAGTGCAGGAGAAGCCCTTGGCAACTGTAAGCAATTGCTTATTATTAATAGCAAAGCTGTAAAAATTATAATAGGAAGTCACTGTGTAGGCTCAGTGTTAGTGCTGTTTACATTCTTAATTTGATTCACATATTAACCACAATTAATATGCTAGCTAGATTTCACACATACGTTTCTTCCATCACAGAATGTTTTTCTTTCTCTTCTGCTTGACTCCAGATCATTCTTAGCTGGAAAATTTTTTAACAAATTCAGAGAGTGGGAAAGTTGCACTATCTTAGGGAATATATTTATTGGAATTGGGTGGGGGAGTTCAGTGCTGAGTACTGTTGTGTTAGTGCTTCATGGACTTCTATAAATCTTCAAGCTCTGGCTGGGGCTGAATTTCATTCCCCGTGAAAGCATTTGCCTTTTTTCTCTCTCTGGCACTCCCAGGTGGAGATGGTGTTCTTGGTTGCAACTGGAATAATAGCAGTTCTCCGTGAGTAACATCCACTGCTTCAGTCCTGGTCTTTCCCTATTGCCAGTAATCCCTCATTTCTCACCCCACCCCCTCAGTCTGAACTCCCTCGTCCCCCCATTTTCTTATGTAGCCCTGTGGGCTATGGAAGGATTAATTGTACCAATAAACACAACTTTATTTTATAGTTTTATAGCATGATTAGCTATCAAATACTCTGTACTAAAATAACATTTGCTAGTCTGTTTCAAGACAAACTTTTGCTAGGCACAGTGGGCCTTTAATCCCTGGAGGAGTTCAGCTAACTAAATATAATATTAGTTAACATATTTTACTGATGTTAAGAAAATACTTCTGTGCTACAAAAGCAGTCCTGAGTCATTGTATTCAGTTTGCAGTAATGGCTGTTCTGCTTTGTATGTAGTTTGTGAACTGGTAGGACAATTGGTTGGTTAATTCTGTTCCTCGTATTTTTTTAATGGTGATAGATATCTTTTATTGGAAATTCCAGTTAATGTTACAGACAGGGCTTGATTCTGTCATTGTGCTGTTAATTAAGACATTATAGGAAATAGTTGTTTACATAAGCTTTTTAGAGCTAACATTTAGGCACAGCACTTCATCCCTCTTGTGCCATTTTTCCACTGATCTAATTCCACTGCCTTGGTGGGACTCCTCTAGATTTATTTCTGATACAATTGCTTCACTCCATGCCAAGTACAAGAACCTTTATAAAATAAGTAGGAATTTTACGGTTTGTGCAGTCAAAGCAGGCTGTGGCTTTTTAAGGTGTTGAACTGAGATGTCAGCTCAGACAGACCCTGGTGTTTGGGGAAAAATATATCTTGGACACCAGAGAAATAATTCTGATTGTCCATTTGCATTAGACTGCAGAATAACCTTCCAAGTGGTGGCAACCTCACCATGTAAGACATTTAAGGGGAGACAAGTGTTTCTGTAGGGAGCAGTTCCACATTTGTAGCTGGTCTAACAGGGCTTTTCAGTGTCTGAATCCAGTTAAGAGTTCATGTTTAAAACCATGAGAGGAAGGCTGAACCAAAAACCTGGTAAAACATTATGAAGAAATATTCCTTTGGAATATTAGCTGGAATTTGGGGGTCTTTCTTACCTCCTAGGAAGCACCTGGTGTCTGTTAGGAGCAGGCAGGTGTCCTGAGGATGGGTGTCTCTGATCTTATGGGCTGGTCACTGGTGAGTGTGGCTGAAAGATTCTTGCATGCTAAAGACTCTGAGTCTATAACTGTCCAGAATCCTGCAAGTGACCAGATTGTTATAAAAACCATGACTCAGTGGCGCCTTTCCTTCTGTCCTCATGGTGTTGACCACCCTTTATGCTATGTTAGAAACTCGTATGTTGTGATCTAGTTTAATCCAAATGTATTTAGTCTGTATTTTATTCCACTTTGTAAACACGTTTTTTCCATAGCTGCAAATGTCTCCACAATTATTTGTTTCAATTTGTAAATTGAACAAAAGGCTTTAATAAACAATGTCCTCAGGCAGCCTCTCCTTCTCATGAAGAAACATGATTTCTAAACCCAGCATCCTGTAAACTCTTTGGAAATTCAAAGGGGAAGCCTCCACCATTTTGTTCAGCTTGGCCATTTAGAAGTTCAAAGCACTTCTTGCCATGAGTAAAACTATGTAGTTGAGTTTGTAAATAAAGTCTGGAATTAGAAGTTGGTATGTTGGAGCCTGCTGCATTGGTCTCATCCAAAACGTGGCACCATTTGTGACAGTAGGGACTTGTTGGAGGAGACTATATAAGACACTTGATTGCTTGGTTCACTGTTCACAAGATACACTCTATTGCTAACCATAATGTTTGATTTTATATTTTGGATTTCTGCTTATAATTGCTAAGCTGTAAATAGACAAGTATAAGCTCCATCAAGCAGCTCCTGGCTACAGATACTATAAACACACAAGCTTAGACAGTGCCATTGGGTGGGATTGCCAGGCAGCAACAGCCAGGATACTTAAGACTGCAAAACTTTGCTGAAAGTTTGTTTGTAGGATCCCCAAGGTCCACAGCTGTTTCACTGCATTCTAGTGGTATCTGAGACAGTCTTTAGCTTCCCGAGATCCTAAGGAAACTGAATTCCTGATTCAAAGAACAGTGAATGTTGTTTAAATCACTTACATGAAAGCATGTTACATACTTATTCATGTGTTGATAACACACACACATACCCATTCATAGAAAGGAATTAAATCTACCAAACATTGGAGTGGTTGCAAAAGAAAGCAAATCTTCTGCTGATTCAATTAATCTTCTATCCAGGAGGGATAGTCCTGAGGATTTGAACTATCAGATGGCTGTGCAGTTGAATAGTGAAATGAGTTCTTTCATGCCACTTGCATGGGTGGCTACTCACTAAAAGACAGGCAGTATCTTGCTAGTTTTACAGCTTCTCTTTTTGCATAATTTTTAGTTCTCTACAGACTGTAACTAGGCAAGAAAACGTGACATAAATTGTAGGCAGTTTTCTACCCAAGCAGTTGCTGTTAATTGAAAGAGAAATATTCAATAGCAGAGAGTTATTTCAAACAAACTTCTGGAAATGGAGTGTGGTCAGGCTGTGTGGCATTAGGAATCCTGCCATCCAAGGGTGCAGAGGGGGAAAACAAACAAATTTTAAAAGGGTTCAGAGTAATTTAATTATGATACTCTGGTTAAGACTTTAAAAGGAAAACTTTGGCGCATCAAAGACATTACAAGTAGATCTAAATCTAAAGCAGTTTGGTGTTTGACCTTGTGTTTAGTGCTACCATGGTTTTAGAGCAGAAATGGAGAGAGGCAGAAGAGTCTATTGGGGTTCTTTGAACCTTTCTTTCTTTTGATCATTGTTGGCTGGAAGAGCTGCTCCTTTCAGCATGTTTTTAGGTATTTCCTGATTGGCACCACAGCACCGTTAGTCATTGCTGCAGTTGGGAAATCGTGGCTCAGGTAAGGATGTCATGGGAAGGGTTCTCCACTGCTGTTAAACTTGGTGCATGGAACATCCTTCTTCTTGACAGTAGTAGTTCATTGTGTTCTTTCCAAATATCTCTTTGAGATTTCAAAATTTATTTTCAGAAGACAGGAATTGGAGTTTTGCTGACAGATCCCCAGCTGGTTTTCAAAACCCTAACCTTTTTTGAAAAGAAGTTTTAAATCTCTTTCCCTGGTACCTGCTGTAGACACACGGAGCTTTAGCTTACTTTTATCTGCTCGTTTAGGTTTTGGCTTTTCTGTGAACAGCAGGGGTGGTTTTGTTCTGTTAAAAATTTTTAAACTTCTTTTTGATCAGCCTTTACTTGAGGAGGGAACGGGTAATGTGTAGACTCCACATGTTTGTTTCCCTGCTAGGTACTGTTTTTCTCACAAGTCTTTTGCTCATCAAAATACAGCATGTGAGATTTTTGGTTTGGTTTTGACAAGTTTCTCCTCCCATTGACTTGATGCTAATAAAACCATGGGAAATGTTTTGATGGATAGGAGATTGCAGTGACTTGAGGTTTTAAGCTTTGATACTATATTGGCTGCTGCATACAATCTTTGGTAAACCAATGATAAAAAGCAGTGCTTGTTTTAGAAAGTCATGGGCTTTTCAGAATGACACTTGGCAAATTTTGATACTCAGATTGTCAAGTATTTGTCCATATATCAGTTGTTTTGTGCCTGTGTTTACACTCATTTTGCCTTAGGGCTTGTTTTACTGCGTTGGATAAAGTGTTTATTATGTGGGTTGTAAAATATGTTCCTAATAGTCTACTAAACCGTGGTGCCACAATGGCTAGGAGTTGTTTGAATCTCCTGTTGTGCAACAGAGAGTATGGCAGGTAACCACAAGCCATGGTGCTGGCTGTCTTGGAGGGGACGGGGTGGTTGTGGTAGGGCAGGGCTTTGCTTTCCACTCTCTGGTCTCCCTAAACATTAACTGTTTGCTTGGTTTGGCTGGTGCCTGCTGGCAGGATGGTCTCTTACGGAGATGTTAGTCTATGCCCAGAGCTTCCCCTCTTCAAAATTAGTGCAAATTGCAGCAGCTCCACAGAGACTGAAACTTGAATCACGACAGTGTCTGGATAGCTCGTTGCGCTCATTATATTAGCAGACTGTTTTGGAGGCTGGTAGGTAAAGGTGATCTCTGCAGCAAACCAATAAATTACAGTTTATCCTTCAACCTCTCATTCTGAGTTGACTTTGAACTGCTCTTGGTTGTAGCCTGTTCACAGCAGTTGTGTGGACACTTAGTAAAATGTAAGATGTATTTTGGGAGTCCGTTTCCATCTCATGGAAGATGTGGTACTTCTGTTGTTTCAGGGAATCTTCTGCATGACCTCTCTCAGATTGCTCTGGGTTTCACTTTTTCACTTAGAGATAGGTCTAGCTATACCTCATTTAACAACTCTTACCTCATGGAGGCTGAAGAATTTATTCTAAAATACGAGTTAGGACCCAGTCCTTCCAGAGCCAGAGTGCCTTCTAGAGATTCTGCTTGAAATAAGTAACACTGAAAAAATTTGCTTTCCTTAATGCAATAATACCTAAGAAGGTAAGTCTTGTATTAAATTACTTTATACGTGATATGTGATTATAATAAAGATATATCTTTATGCTTACTATAAAAAGAAATGTGATTATATTATAGTTTAAATAAGTTGTTTACAGTTCAGATTTGTTTTGGACTGGTGCACCAGCTTTATACTAGGTTCACATGTGCCAGGACCTGTACAAAGAAAACAAGATTATTGCTGCTTCAGGAGCCTTTAGGGAGGTTGTGACTTCCTGGGTTTTATCCGTTCACTCTGCAGAACAGAAGTGTGTTTTGTGTAAAACCTTGTCCCTTCACTACTGGAAAGTAAAAATTACTTAGAGAATGGAGTTAAAAGGTGTGTCATCCATTGTTCACTTGATCAAAACCTTAGTGGGACCCCTCAGATGCATCTTGGGAAGTGCTTTTCCCCCCTAGTTTTAAAAGTATTACTTTTACAATTACCTTCAATACAAGCATTTATCTGACAGCAGGTACAACTGAGATCCTGGCTGTGTAAATAATGTAGATCTAGTTGACTTGGATGAGGTGCAAATTGGGATCACACGTCTGCTGGGGTGGAGTGATTTACATTCTCTAGTTACAGCAGTTAATTGGGGGGGCCTGATAAGACTTGTTTACTGCCAGATCAGTTTGTCGTAGGCCTGCTGAGCATCAGGACCTGGCAGTTCCCTACTCTGTGTACTATTGCACATAAACAGTTTCATGCAGAAAAAAGTCAAAATACCTTCTACTTTGGGCTTCAGGATTGTAAACCTGAAACCCCTATCTCAAATTCTCCACAGAAACATCCAGAAGTGTTAAAGGATTAAGTCTTATAAAAAAGTGTGTTTTGAAAAAGATTTTTTTAACTCTTGACACCTTTTTTGATCCTAATGAAGTGCTGAATCTGGCAGTCAGCCCCTTCCAGAGCAATGTGCTGCATGTAGTGACCCTGCCTCGTACCCAGAATTTGAACACTTTAAAGCAGTGGCTCTGACCCTGATCAGTCCTTTTTAGAGCTGGGAAATGAAACCAAAGCTCTCTAAAGCTGGTCTCTAGAGGAGATTGCTCAGATCACAGGGTCCGTCCTTTTGAAGGACCTGTTCTTGCCTGTTCGGCCGCCAGGGACAGTGCTGGGAGGCTCCATGGAAAAGGCAGCTCGTTCCCCAGCTTCTGTTACCTTTTTGGTGTAATTCCCACGGAGCAGAACGGGAGCAGTTCGTCTCCTCTCCCGACCCTTGACTGTGCTCTTCGGTCCGGCCTGCCAAGTTTCCACTCCTTTTGTAGGCACATGCTGGTGCATGGGGATGGGAGGGAAAGGGCAGGATCTGCAGCAGCTCCAGCACCCTTCCTTCCCCGGGTGTTTCAAGCTGCTCACATGCGTGAAGGGAAGGACAGGGCCCTGTACTGCTGCTGGACACGTGTGCAGGTGGTGTGAGGCACAATCTGGCTGCTGTGATGAGGGTCCATCTCCTTCCTACTGTCCATAGTGATTTTCTCTTCCATCTTCCTCATGAGCTTGTGGCTACCTCTATGCTGCCTGCAGGGTGCAAATCAACTTCAAGAAAGCTATACCTTAGTGTAAGTTGGTTGTTAGACACCATTACAGAAGGTGAAGGAGGCTGTTAAACCATTTCTTGTGTGAAAACAAATCTTTACTGAAGCTTTTAAACCCCTTTCATACGTGGCTGGTACCTGACAGAGTCAGATTGCCAGTTTTTTTCCTAAACAGGAAGAAAAGGAGCATCGTGTCATTTGTTTTCTAACCCAGTCATTCACACACGTTTCTCATATCCCTCTTGAGTATCTGTTTATACATCTAGGGTGCATTATGTAGTGCCATGAAACAGCCTACAGAAAAGCTTTGGAATAAAGTATCATCCTATCATCCTTTTCTTTAGTTGAAGCTAATTTTTATTTTAAAGCATCACTGTCTAAATTGCATCTGTTCATCAGATTAAACAAAAGGAATCTAAGGTAAAAGAAAAATAAAGGATTGCCCTTTGCAATTCAAGGACTGCAAATGATTGCTTCTCAGAAGTAGAGTAATGAATGTTTTGCAACCCCCTCAGTAATAACCTACAGAAACACTCAGGACTCTGCCCCAGCAGCTAATAACAGCCATGTGCTGGCCCAGCCTGGCTGTCCTGCCCTTGCTGCTGCTTGGAACAAGGGAGAAATGCCCTGTGAGCAGATTCTGTCCGTACAGAACTAAATGTAAACTCCAAGTTTGTCCCTGACACAACTACACAGAGGAATTTCAGCCTCACTGGCACAAGGAGGGGCAAGGAGTGAGCTCAAGCACTCAAAGGAAAATTCAGCAAGCTTCAAAATAATGCATCTCAATTGCCAATATTTTGTATAGGTTGCAGTATGCTCGTTAATGAATGTTAAATTAGTATGTCAATATTTCCATTCCCCAACCTTTTAGGGAAGACAGTGTAGCGTAATTTAGCATGAATATAAAAAAACCTAAAACATCCAGTGAATGTTTGTGCAGGATTCAGTTTTCAAGGACAGCTTGATCTGGCCGGAAAGTTTCCAGTCCAAGTAGTGGCAGCTAAAAGACACGGTTGCTGCTGCCTTCACGGGTCTGGAAAAGTGCAGGGCAGTTCTGCACGTGTTTGAGGGCTTCTCCATGTGTTCCTCCAAATGGCAACATCAAAACCTAGTGATATTGTGATTAATTTTAGCTTGATTTTCATGTTTTTATACAGAGTCTTACTATGGTGGGAATGCTAGGATTCTGGGAAAGGAAGAAGACGGTCTATAAATGGTCCATCTAGTGTGTATATGGAGGAAGGCTTAATTAAATCCATGGCATCTCAAGTGAGCCTAAATTTGGTCTGAGTGTTCATATAATTTCCATTTGAACCAGTTAGGATTGTATTCACTTGTGTGAGAGCAGAGCAGCTGATGCTACAGGGTTTCTTGATGGCTGCAGGATTGCTTCTGCTTTTTGTGGGTCTATCTCTACCCTTTAGAACTATGTGCCTTTGTATCCTCAGTTTTCCTCAAAGTATTCATTGCAGACCAAGATTTCACTGTAGAAGGTACAGTAAAAATGCAGGAAAAAAAGGGCAGTTGCTGCTGTGAAGAGAAGACTGTCAAGAGGTGCCAGATACGTGCATCAGCCTGAAACGGAAGAACATCTCCCAGCTTTATAGGCACCTGGTTATAATTTCCAGTGGTCTCAGTGGGGTCACCCATGTAGGGAAAGGTGACTGAGTGCCTACCTACAGCTTCACTGAGGCCTGAAGTTTTATTCTTTTCACGTCTAATCCTCCTGACCCAAATCAGTTCCTGGTGGTGATGTGAATCTCCCAGTATTGAATTAATATTTGAACTGGGTTTAATTTTGTAGATTAGGGGCAGAGGCTTCCGCAGTTTCACAGTGTAGAAGTAACTGGTCATTTCCTCAAAAAATGATGAATTTGAAATCCATTAAAATGAGGTATTTCTGTCTTGTGACAAAAGCTTAATAGCTTCTTGCATTTGTGTTTGGAAACATATTCTTTGAACTTTTGTGTAACATTCAGCCAGTATAAGGCAAACATTCTTCTCCAATTGGTAATAGGCTGTCTGGTGTCTGTAATTCAGTTATTTAGCTTTAAAATTAACTGTATATATTTGTAAGTTTTTAATTAAGATGTGTTTCTACTCTGAGCTTTTCAGAGCTTACTTAGATGAGCACCAAACGCTACATAGTTTTGGCCTTTACTTTCTGCCTATTAGCTTCTCCTTCTCTGCTTATAAATTTCTGATGACAGACATAAACATTTACCTCCGTAGGCATTACTTAACTCTGAGATCACTTTGTTCTATAAATACAAATAAATACAAAGCCCTTTAATGGGTGCAGGGGAAGCCAGCAGTGAAGTGGTTAAAGGTTTTTGCCGGCAGACTGGCCAGCAGGAGCTGGCGGTGCAGAGTAAGGGGGACGCCAGCCTGTCTCTAAACTTTTTGGCCCTCCCTGAGTGCAGAGATGAAGGAAGAGCCCTCTATAAATCACTGGAGATTAGAGACCCTGTTCTTGCCGACTCTGCAGGGTTGCACTGCTTAATGTCAAAGCCTCACGTATTACTTTAACAGCACTCCTTTTCTTTATTAAATCCACTTTGAAATAAAAAAATGATGATCTTTCCAGTGAGGGGGAGAAGGCCTAAAAGGATTTAGAAAGTATCTGTTATGTTACATTACGGAGACTAATAACTGTACAGGGAGTAGGTAACATTTTTGCACCATTTCAGAAAGTAAAATGAATAGACTTTACAGAGTTTTCCTCCTTCAAAATATTTATTGCTGTTGATTTTGACTAACTTTTGTAGGCTTCTCAGTAAAGGTGGACCAAGCGTGAATGCTTGCAGGGATTTCCTTCCAAGTTTGCAAAATTAAATCTGCATCCTCATTTTTGCACGTTCTGCACCATCTGGTTTTAGATTAATTTTTTTTTAACTTTGGACTTATTCTGCCTGAATTTTATTCTGTCTTTATCTCCATCTGAGTATGATGAAGACATATTTTAAACAGCTGTATCTGTGTCAAATGCCAGTGTTTGCTTGTAGCCTTGCTGTCTTGAGGACATACAGAGGCTTCTAGACACTGCATATTTGTCTGCTGTTATGACCTGATTTTATTCTGGTTTGTAAAAGTCACATTAAGCAGGATATTATACTTTTTAATATAATGCAAAGTGACTGTGACTGTTTATATGTTAAATGGTTTAGGTTTTCCACATTTATTTAGTTACCTCATTTAATACATAGCATCCCAGCTCACAAATATTTGAAGCCAAAGGAACTGCACATATGTATTTTTTCTGCACATAAGTGTTTCAGATCCTCCAGGTCATTTAGTATCCATTAGGACACTAAAGCTTCTTACTGTTTTCTCATTAATAGTCAAGTCTGTTACCACGACAAAAACAATTTCTGAGAGATGGGATTCTTTGAGAAACATCCCTGATGAAAGTCCTGGAAATCCTAACAACAAATGTTGTCAAGTTAGATTTCAGCAAAGCATTTCTTTTTCACTGTGCAGCATTATGCCCCAGGAATGTAGTTTTTCTTTTAGTCCCATGACTTAAACACAGCATTGGCATGAAACCCATTAAGAATAACAGATTTATAAGCTTTTGTTGATGGATTCTGTTCAAATGCAGTAGAATGGAAGGTGAAAATATTTTTAGTCTTTAAACGTATTAAAAATAAACTGTGATTATTTTAATGCTGTGCATGTAAAGCAATTTGCTTCTTTGCATTCATACTCAGAGTGTTTTTCTACCCGTTCACAGTTCATTTATGGTACAGTTTTGAAGTTTGGAAATAGTTCACACCTATAAAATGTGGGTTTGCATTTGCCAGGGAAAATGAATATTGTTTTGCAATGTATCTTATCCAAAAGTTGACAAGTAACAGCTTTTCTGCTAGTTTATTCTGACAAACAGCTTGAAGGTATCACCTTTGTAGGCGGCTGCCGCAATGAATTGCAGATATTCATTTATAGCTGTTTGTACTCCGTGTGTTCTTTCATGTGTGCAGGAATACTGCCCAGTTTGAAAGTATGAGCTCTTAAAATAACTAGAAATGGGGGTGGGGTCAAGATACTGTATAAACACAGCAAATTTCTGGGGCTGGATATAGGCAAATTTCAGAATACAGCCTGGGTGATGAACACTTCACAAGTGCACTTTTTAGCCGAGAAAAAAGCGGAGCAGAAGGTTATCATAAGCCCCTGAGCAGTGGTCCCGAAGCCGACTTTCAGACCAGCAGTTAGTGTTTTATTAGGAGAGAACAACTCTATAAAAGGAACAGGAGATTCAATCATAATATAGTGGGGTGACATGAAGGCAGCTGACAGCATGGCTTCAAAACCCATTTAAGATCCAAGAAAAGTTGCCACAAGTAATGTGCTGCAGCTGGGGAGAGCGTTTTGGAAAAAGCAGAACCTGCCATAGCCCTGCGGATTTGTGTTCTGGAGCAGCCCCCTCGCCTCGCACGGAAAGGCTGGGCTGGGCCTTCCTTACCACACACAGTCAAAAACTGGGAGAGATCGCTCGCCCTGGGTTCTTGGTGTGTTTTTCCTTCTCTTTTCTGAAAGTGGTTTGGGGAGAAGTGGGAAGCAATGACCGGTCTGGTGGTTCGGGTTGGAAAGAGAGTGCATCAGGCGCAGGCGGTGAAGTGCCGGAGCGCGTGCTTCTGGAGGGGGGTTGCTGGTGTAAGCAAATGCTGCCAAGAAAGGCCCTTTTGAAAAGGGGAAGTGCCCCAATTAGGGAGTTTTTAATGATACATGGAGAAGTTAAATGCAATTTAAAGGAAAAAAATTCCTGGTTTTGTTGCTTCAGTTCTTCCTGATATCTGACAGTTTGATAAGTCACCATTCTTCACATGCAAAAGCTGTCAGCTTTGCTTGGTGGGACATCATTTGTACTCAGTGCTGCTGGCCAGGCCCTTCTGCTCCCTTCCTGCACTACCCGTGGCTGTGAGCCACGTCCTGAGAGGTGCAAAGCACTTCTAAATCCAAGGCAAAGACTGGAACGTTTAAAAATTGTAAACTTTGGTGCGCCAAAACTGGTTTGGTTTGTGACTGCTTAAACCCAAGTAATTGGTGAATTGGAATCACTTGGTAATTAAATACTAATGTGTGTCTAGCTTAAGGATGTGTTTCTAAAGCCTTGCTACTTTGTTAGTTGAGACAGACTGTTAAATTGCCTTCTTCAAACAAATTTGAGAGAAAATTTGTGCTTGTTCTCATGTAAGGAAAGCATATGGCAGTGTGTATATGTCACTTTAATTAGGAAGTGATTGACAGCTCCTAGATGGACCTGCAGAGAGCTGAAGGATCAGCCAGCGTGTTGTCACTGTTTAAAATATTGGCCAGATTTGTATTGACCTATGATCAAAATCAAAGTTAACTTGTATTTTGTCTGAAAGTAGCATGTCATTATTTTAAGTGAAGGTCATCTCCCTGGTAAAAGGCAATGCTAATTTAGGAATAAACCACTTTTTTTTAGATTTCTTCTCACAGAGGTTGCTATGAGACAAAAATACTGTATGGAAAAGGGCTTAAAGAGTAAAAGTAAAAGAAATATCAGTGGGTTTGTTGAGTAATGAGAAGGAATCTGGTCTTTTCTTCTTGTTCTCTTTTAAATGGACAACAGTAATACCATGTAAAGGAAATTTTGGAATTAGCATGTAGATTTGCAAAAGGGAAGAAGTAGCCAGTACTGTAAAAATCCCTCAAACAAGCAAATCTTGCGTTTTTAATTTATCTGTACTAGAAGCAGGATCAAAATAGTTACAGTAAGTGTTTGGAATTCCTTTTTTTATTAAAAAATTCCATGTTGATTGTATTTTTTAAAAAAAGCAAAAAAAAACCCAAAACAACAAACAGCAGCACAGGTAGAATTAGGAAATCCAAGCTACAACCATCAACCTCAGCATTGCATTAAATTTGACTTTAAAGTGGGCACCTGGTGGCACTGAAATGGATGAAAAACAAATTCCGGCCCAGGGAGAGGTACCATCCTCCTTTCTGAACCTTCCTGCCATCTTCTAAACACTCGGTCATTTTGCATGGTTTGGTCCTTCTGAACAGTGAGTCCAACTGCAAGGAGGACTTGGATGAAAAAAGATGTTCTTCTGTCTTCTTGCTCCTTCTGCCGCTTGATTTCTTGGTGCTGTATCCCACGCCAAAGAGATTGAATGGGAATTAATTATTTTAAAAGCCATTTTCTGTGTGCAGGAAAGATTGGGGTTTATTTGCCATTGTTGTCTCTCCCGCAATTGTGACTGACAAGGTAATATAAAATACAGCATGTTCTGGCTCCCAGGGAACACAACAGCACAAGGAGGTTGGGATTATTAGCAAAGCAAGTATCCATCATCCTGGAAACAAGATGGCTTAAAGATTATGTACTAATTTCACACTTACTATGGCATAGCATTACTGGTGCAGAAAATTATGGAGAATAAGCTGAACACTCATTTGCCCATAAACCTTCAGGGGGGTAACGTCCTAAAAAGCCACTGAAATTGGATATCTGGAAAATTAACTCATTTTTAAATGGGTCACAACATCTGTGATTATCTTGTTGGGATTACTAGGGTCATCATGCTGTGGTATCATCAGCCGCTTCCTGTAGACTTCGCCCCTCTGCTCCTGGCTTGGCAGTGAGTAGGTGCAAATGGTCTGTGGCTTGAGGAGCACTGGTGGGTCCAGCCAGTGTGTGCACAGCTTGTCTTCGTGGGTGGGTGGCACCAGAATGTCAGGGTCGTCTAAAAATGCTCCATACATCATCCCTGATTTAAAAAGACCGGCTTTGATTTTAAATCAGGGATAACTTTTGACCTGTTGTCTTCCACCTACTAAAAAAATATTGTGCTCTTCTAAGCTTTTGTCTTCCTGCTTTCTAGGATATTACTTTGATGTTCCCAAGGCTTGAAAATTATTTAGAAAGTAATAGGAAATTTATTTCAGAAAGTACCAGGAGCTTTGAGTCAAACTGTGTAGCGGACATGGACCTTCCTTCTCTTTCCATCAGCAGCAGTCCTGCTGAAGCAGGTTCCCCTGTATTTGGGTAGGGATCAGGGTGTTTTCTCAGTAATACAGATAGTAGGCCTAGTGGCAAAGTTTAAACTAACTCATAATCAAAAGCCACACAGATAATAATTTTCACAATTCTTCCGGAAGGCTTAAGTCAGCCCACTTCATGGTGATGACATCTATCTTAGACTTTTCTGTTATTCTAACTTAGCACTGTCTTGCTTTTTCAAACAGGAGGCAATCACCTTTATTACCCCCTCTCTTTCAGCAAGTCTGTCCTATACAAATCAGCAAGGCTCTGAGTCCCTGCTGGTGGGCACTGTCACTTTGAAGACCCACAAATGGGTTGCTGTGTAGCTACATACAGGCTGTGTCTTTTACTGAGTTACCCTGATTTATCAGTCAAAGGACATGCTCTTTTCTGGTCATGTAGCTCCTTCTTTCACCCCACTGTCAGAGCTGTATCTCATTCCTCCTCTTGAAATCCCTTTGTGAATATGTCTTTGGGGCAAACTACAAAGGATTTTAGCCTCTTAGTGGTTCTTCCTACACAGTCTTCTAAAAATGGTGCCTCGCTCTTGTCCTCGAGGCACTTTAGGCTATACATGTGGTGACTTAATCCTTCGAAGATGTGGGAATCCTAAAAACTATGTGCTGGGATTTGGGGTGGAATCTCAATTTCCTTCCTCTCAGATAGAGCACCATGAGAAAAGGCCGTGGTGGTTGCAGGAGCCATCTGTTAGAAACGAGCCGTGATAACCGCGGCCCAGAGCAACCATCGCACCCCCAGCCAACCTCCCGGCTTCTGAGCAGAGGGCTGGAGTTTGCTCTCTTTCCTCTGCCTCTGCCAGGACATGAGGCGGGATAGGGGAAAGATCAATCTTGACTCCAGAAGCCTGTGAAATCAGTATTTTTTCACTCCCTAATGATAATAGCAGTTTTATGACAAAGAATCCTCTTTGCGCAGGCAACCTGTGGAAGAGCCCCTGCTCCCAGAATGGTTGTCTTGAAAGGATTTAGAAATAGAATTGACTGAAACTTGAAAAATGTGGAACACTCACTTGAAAAAAAAAAAAAAAAGCAAAAAGCTGCCTTCTGTTAGACTAGTTCAGTAGAAAGAAAAAGGGATAAAAGCCAAAGACAGAGATCACACATTCCTCTTCTGCTTAACACTATGAGAGGGGGTTGGCCTCCCAACACTGGAACCCTCGGCCCCTTCTTGGGGAAGCTGGCAAATCATTTCAATTTGGAAAAATGGGTCCCAGTTTTAAACAGGTTGTTTTTCTCAGCAGCAGCAGTTGGGGTCGTGGGCTCCCAAAGGTTATTTCCTGCCGCCGAACAACATTGTTCTTGGGGAGTGCCAACTCCAAACAATATTATGCCCCCAAGCAATTGTTTACCTAACACAGTTTTTGCTTTATTTTTCTTCTTGTGCTACTTTGTTTTTGTCTAGGCTCTGAGAAAAGGTAAAATAGGAAATGGTAAAAGACGTAGAAGTAGAGGACAAAGCAATGAAAATGAACGAATGGTGCTGGTTCAGACTTGGGGGAAAATGTGACATACAACAAGGGTTGCTGAAACCTGAAAAGGTTGAGCTTTCATATATTTCAGCTTTGAGTATAATCAGGTTGCAAGTGCTCTAATTATTTTTGTGCCTGAAACACAGCTCAGGAAGCTGCAGAGAACTGAGATATATTGTGAGATTTATGAAGGAACAGCCTGAAGAACTTTCATATGTAGTTTACAAATGTCATTCATCTCTAAATGCACAGTGGGCTTGCACGGTAACCCAGAGAGGTCTTGTCATGAAGGATGACAAAGCAATTATTGATCTCATCGAAAGAGAAAGCAGTGCTAAAAAAGCACTGGGGACAAAGGAGTTGAGGCTGGAACGTGACAAGGAGATGGAAGGAGAGGCCAAGGACAGGTTACCAGAGGAGCGGGCCTGAATCCAAATAGCCCAGATGCAAAATCCCTCAGTTTTGGTAAACTTGGATTAGCATTTAAGAACAAACAGAAGAACACAGCTGGCCTTCTAGCTCTAGCATTGATTAAACAATATCTGAAAGTCTTTGAAGTGTGGAGAAGTTTGGGGAACTCAGTGTTGCAGTTTTATCTGGACGGATTGAAGTATTCCTTCCTGCTTTTCTGTTTTAGCACCTCTGCAAAGGGTCTTTTTAATGAGCTAAATAGGTGCAGGGATAAACTTAGGGTTCGTGTATGGAAAAGATCTATTTAGAGAAACCCTGTAATAATTGTACTCGAGGCAGTTTGTAGATGCTGGATCCAGGAGCCAGTCCTGCATGGCTCCCAGCTCCCCTCTTCAGCACACACAGCTTTCCTGTTGGCATCCCTTTCGTCTTCCCATTCAGCATGTTGTGAGAGTTTCTTCTGTCTAGAAAATTACCTTTCTGAGCCTGATTTGTATATAAACACAGAGTTTTTCAGTGCTCAGGGGAGGGAGAGGGGATGTAAAACCTGGATTTTTAGGGTATTATTTGTGTGTGTAATTAAAAATTCACAGATATGGGGGAAGAAGTGAGATCTAGAGGTCAGAAGGCAAAGGTGAAATGCAAAAGACTGGAGTTTTAATTCTGATTCTTCCACTGTTTCTCATGGTATATAGTTGAATTCACTCTCCTGTTTTATAAACTGAGAATAAGACTGTTTCAGTGAAGTGTTTTAAAGTGACCATATGGGAGACAGTAAATGTGAGATGTTAGTTATCACTGGAAAAAATAGTGGGTGTTTATGAATGCCCTGAGGCCAGGATCCATCCCAGAGGGGTTTCAGCACCTGGGAGAAGGTACTTCAGTTGATCTCATCTTCTCCACTGACTTACTGAGAAACTTACAGGAACTGTGTCCATACTTTGGTCACCAGTTATGTGCCTGGAGCAAGGCAGGATGGGTCTGAACCTTGGTTGCCCAGCTCTCTTGTGCCTCAGAGAGTGAAAGCCTGAGTGTGTTCAAATCACCAGCAAAACCATTGCTGACTTCAGTGGAGACAGGACTCCTTCCTCTGACTGAATGGTATAGGGCCATGGTCAGCATTTGATCTGGCATTTGAAGTGAAGTTTAAAAATGCTTAAATCCTTATTAAAAAACTTTCTGTTTATTTACTTGTCTGTTGCTAGCAGTGGACATTTCTTTTTATAGTTATTTTTTTTTCTTGTGGTGTGCAGTTCCAGTGTCTGAAATGCCAACTTCTTCCAGTAGCTGAGCTCTTTGCTGCTTTTGGAGCACTTGGTTACAACCCAGTAAAGGGAGATCAACAACTTTGGGCTTAAATAGCGGGCAGTTATGTTTCGGAGCAATTGTAACAGCTTTAGAAATAAGATTGTCTTAAATACCTTGAAACAGATGCTCCCCACACCACAGGAATAGCTAGATACCTTTATTCACCATTTGTATGACATGCTATAAACCTTGTCTGTCTTACACTGGTAGATATTTACTTGCCTTTGCCTATATTTGTGTGCATCACACAAGTTACATAAGGAAAACGTTTATTGCTGATGTTGTTACAGGACCCTCCTCCTTACAAGTGAGCTCTTCTTCACTTGGGCAGGGCACTCCAGGTGAACCCAGGCTCAGTTACAGCTGGCTGGATGAGCTGGGACAAATAATTCCTCTCCTGCTGCCTCAGTTTCCCTCTCTACAAAATGAGGTTGTGGTGATGCAGCTCTCTTTCTTAAGAGCTTTGAGATCTATGGACAAAAGCTACTATGGAGGCCTTGGAAATTATCATAATTATAAAATAATTTTGTTTCATCACCAACTATTCATAGAGTTCAGAAACTACAACAGCATCCATGTAATTTGCAGCAGCCACTGAAATCTATATGGCTAATCTGAAGAGAATGTTATAAGCCAGCTGGATACCCCAGATGACTCTGTACAGACTCTGTATAGAGATCTTCCTTATCAATAACAACCAAAAAAAAATTTTTAAAAATTCTCTTAAATAGCTGTAACATTGAAGTGGTTGTGATTTTTATGGAAGTAATAATCCTCTTGTAGATAAGTATTTAAAGTAAAATTAGTCTTTATTTGCTTCAGGTAGACTTGAGCAGTGAGCTTTGTAGCCTAGTAATTTTGGCTGGTGAGCTTTGAGAGTTCACTAAACCCCTTTCATTATTGTAGCCACTGGTCTTAATTTTCCAGCCCTCCCCTTTCTCCAAGGCAGACTGCAGGAAACCCTGGTACAAGAGGCCAGTCCCTTCCCTTTCTTTCACTAGAGAGGAGTCCCACAGAATTCAACCTCATTTGTCGTGTTCTTGTGCTGCATCTTCCCAGGCTGCTTTTTGTGCCCTATTTTACTCCCTCGTTTTTCTTAATTTGCATTCTTTCCTTGCCCTTTCTTACCCACTCACAGGTATCATTTCCTTAGGTCTGCAGAAGGTTTCCCACCACTTTGCCAGCAGCACGAGGTTCGTTCCTTCAGATTCCTTCTTCAAACTAAGGTCTTCCAGGAAATTCCTCCTCCTTTGCTGTCTCTAATAATCTCTCCCACATCCTCCTTTATAATTTTTTCTCTGTCCTGTTTTCTGTCAGAAGTTCTGCAAGGCAGGGAGTGTAACTGGTCAGATTGTTCTTTACTATATATACTTTAAATACATGCTGGGAAATGTTGCTCATATTAGAACCTTGAGAAAGAGAATATTAAGCCTTTATAAACTTTCATCAACTTTGTAACATCCTAATTCAAAGGGTACAAGAGGCAAAGAGACAAGTTCAGCATCACCTATGGTTCCTGCACAGTAGTGCAGTCCTATAGCTACTTCTGCACATATCATAAATATTATGAAAAAAACAGCTGCTACTGTTTAGGAAATGAAGTGAACTAGAAAGTTGGATTCTATAATTCTCATCTATGAGACATTTAATAGATGAGCTGCATTTGTATTTGGCTTTGGAAACACATTCAGCTGTAGGTCTGTGTGTATATGTATATTGTGTATCTGTGTTTATTCATGTATGTACAGTGTGTCTATGTGCACATGATCTAGATTAAAATACTAATATAACATGATCAGATTTTTGTTTTGCATGAGTGTGCTATGAAGTAAGAACTCACTTGTGTTATTCCACA
Organism: Apus apus; assembly: GCF_020740795.1. NCBI lineage: Eukaryota > Metazoa > Chordata > Aves > Apodiformes > Apodidae > Apus > Apus apus. The sequence continues at coordinate 4,643,365 of NC_067299.1, read as the reverse complement.
GTAAAAGTGGTAATAAAAAGACTGGATTTTAGGCCTGTAGCTAAATGGTTAGTTACACAGAAACATGCACACGTATTTGTGAGCAAAGGAGAGAGATGTGGGAGATAAAAGGGAACAAATGGACAACTTATAATTACATGTATTTTAGTTCATCTGGTATCCAGATGATCATCCTTGATTCTGACGGTTTTGACAAATCAGTTTATTAGAACTGTAAATGTAACCCAGGACTGTGCAGTAGGCAAGGGAACACTGATTTAATTTTTTTTTTTTTTTCATATTCTATTCAGTCATTTCATTATTGGAGGTAAATACTGCTTGTACTTAGAAACACAACAGCTGGTCTCATGTGAGAAGGCAATCCACAGATTAACTTGCCAAATGTATTACCAGTTCATTTCACTAGGCTGAGAACCTAAGGGTATTTTAATAGTTTTGACCTTGATCAGACAAGAAAAAAAAAAATGCCCTCATTCTCAAGTTGAACCTGTGACTTAAACACGGATCTGGTCTAATGCAGCGTGAAGTGTGGGGCTTGTGAGGCAGGCTGAGAACTGGGTGATCTATAAAATGGTCGGGTTTTTGTGTTCAGAGGTGTGGTTGGGATGCTCAGGTTGGCTCAGGAGAAGAGATGCTTTGATTGCTTCTGTTGCTGGCTTCACAGCTGCCTGCATGGAGCAGTTATGGAAGGATTGTTACTGTGCAAATTTGCATTGGAGCAAGGAGGAGTATTTAGTCATATGTTTGCATGTCTAATTTGGCTTTAGTGTGGATTTTTACATTTAAAAGTTGTTTTTATTCAAATTGAAAGGCATACTCTTCCCCGTACCCCAGAGCCATTCCTCCTGCCATTCACAGACTTTGCTCTCCACAGGCCCCTGACAAAATTTGGTTGCACAGTTCTACAGGATCAGGATGCAAAGTCCATTGTAAAGAGTCACGACGGAGATTGGAGCGTGTCCGGCACTGGGGAAAGGAGCTTTGGTGGAAATGAAATTGCAGCAGATCTTCCAAAGAGAGAGACTGTTTCTTAACAGACTTTTCCCTTTAACGCTTTTTGTTTCATGGGAGTCTTCCTCAGAGGAAGGTGGGCTGCTGGATGCTGCAGCCTTTTGGGGCTGGTGGGATCATGTCCTGGCTCTCAGCCATTGCTTCTCTTGCCAGATTTCTCTGTCACCTCCCTGAGGACAGCTGTCATCCAGACTTACCCAGTGTTGAAAACTGGGCAAGATCAGGCTTGTTCAGTTGGGTAAAACCACTTGTTGGGGCTCATCCAGGTGCTGTGTCTTGAACTGAGGTCTCCAGCGTCTGTGCATTGACGTGGGCCTATCTGCTTTCCTTCAGGAAGAGTTACGAGTGCTGAGGATTTAAGGGTGGGACTTCTGAAAGCTCTTGACATTGGCCTAATTCTGTTTCCTTTGAAGTCGAGGGAGCTTTACCATTGATTTTGTTGGAAGCAAAGCACAGCAGACACCGAGTGCTTTCCAAGCTCCTGGCGCAGAGAAAAAAGGGGTTGAGCTTCCCTGCCCTGTTCAGAGCTGTGTGCTCTCATTTGAGGGGCCACCTGGTGAAACCGCTTCTTCCTTCCTGATTTTGAGTCTCTCCTCTGCATTCTCTGTACTTGCTTCCTTCTGCATCCAGCACCACAACCAGGCATGAGGGCAAACAGTTGAGGTGACCAAACTTGGAAGACACCAACCAGTCCTGACAGCAGCAGAAACCTCAACACAGATTTGAGCATAACTTCTCTGTCACATTTCTTAGCCAGATCTTTTTCAAAGTCTCACAATCACTTATCACTAATTCTCTGTGAGAACTCTTAGAAAGACTCTACTTTCAACGTTTTTTTCTTCAGCCAAAAATGCTGTAACATTTTTTCCATAAAACCTACATCTTATTTCACAGACCTACGACTGATTTTAAAAATAACTTCTCCCTGCATCTCCCAAATCACTTCCCCTGCTCCATGATCTTTGAAGTGAGATAAACCAGACAAATATCAGGATTTTTTTTACTTTTTTATAATGTTTATCAGATTAGCAAATAGGGATTTACTTTGTGCTTCCCTTCTACTGTGCTGTTTCTGTAAGAGATAAGTACAGCTCCCCAGCCTGCTAAGCATTGCATCAAGCTATTGGTTCTTGTGAAGGGAGACCAGGTCCTTGAACTTGGATCTCTGCAAGAGAAGTCCTTCCATTTGATCTCTAAACCTATTTGTAATTGCTCAGTCTACATATTACGTCTTCAGATGACAATATCCATATAACTCTGTATATATAATTTCATTTCATGTACCTAAGACATTGTGTCCATGGCACCCTGTGTGACTCTGTCATGCAGACTAGATCCTGCCAACACTGATCCTACAAGTAGTCCTTCTTTTACCTAAAGTTCAATCACTTGTAATCAGATTAAAGCACTGTTTAAAGATACGACATTTAGATTCTTTCACTTGAATCTTATTTTGGTCACTCAGCTGTACTTCTGCAATACTACAATCTACTTTCAGCCTATTGAGGAATCCCTGTGTGCAGTTTTGTCCAGATCCTCTAGTTCTAGTTGAGATTAAACGTGCACTGAGTATTGAGGGTGGATGGTTGGAACACAGGTATGTATGGTCCCAAAAGAAATTCAGTGTTGAGATATTTTTCTGTTGGATCCAGTAAAAGCATGGTTTGGTTTGTTGCTTTTTGTTGGTTTTGAAGGGTTTTTTCAAAGACTAATTAGACAACGCAGAAAATCCTAGATTTCTATTTAGTAGCATTTCAAGTAAAAATGGGGGGGGGGTTTATTCCATTATTTCCTTTGCTTAGAATAATTCAGAGTAATTTTACTGAAAGTTGAGGCTTCATTTGGTGATAGGAAGGCAAGAGTAGTTTCCTTACTGCTTTTTTCTCCAACTGTGTTTACTTTTTCATAGTAACACAGATTTGTATTTCTGAAGAATTTCAGGGTGATTTAAGCATCCTTTAATGTCCACTTCAACATGGTGTTCCTAGTTTTGACGTGTAATTTCCTGAACACACCAACACTTACAAGGCAAATGTTCCACCAGCACCCATTTTCTTTACTTGTTCACAAAATTTTTCCCTTTGATTCTGCTAGTTGGTGATGAAAAAAGTTGACTTTCCTTTATCAGCTCAGATCAATAAATGTGAAGGAGGAAAAAAAAAAGGGGGAAAACCTCAACTCAGAGGAGTCCCACTCAGCAAACTTTTACTGATAAAGAAAACACTCATATATCTGGCACGTCATCAACTCCCAGTGTTTGCTTATGCCCCGAGTGCTTGTTGCTACACGAAGAAACTTACTGCTACCAGAGTTGGGTTTCCACATCCCTCTGAGAGCTGCTTTTAGTCAGAGCTTTGGTTGTGAACTACTGAGTAAAGTACATTGGAGACTGCTGGTTTCAAGGAATCTTCCTCAAAAGATGGTGGCCTTAAGAGATGGTTTCAGAAACCCACCAAAACTGCTGGTGGTGGGAATGAAAGAGCACTTGTTTTTTCGCTGAAGTGTTGTGTGAAGTTTGCTATCATGAGATATAGAAATGCTGCTTTATAGTTGCTGTGACTCATGATTTTCTGGCCTTGATACCACAGCTGGATTGGTACTTACTGTGGTCATTGGAATTCAATGTGATTTTTTCCTTTTTTTGATCTGAAGACAAAATGACACTGGTGAGAGCAGGGAGTAATGCAGGTGAAGAGTCAACCTCATACCCGGTGAATCATGTGGTAATGCTTTTTGGTTAGTGCTGTTTTGGTTATATTTCAGGTAGGCTCTTAGTCTCATTAGCTGGAAAATCTTGAAATAAATACAGTAGGTTCAGTTGTGGTTTGTCCACTGAGGAGCATTATCCACAGAAGGAGTCCTATGGGGATGCATGAAGTGGCTCAAATGCTTTGGGCCTGGATTTAAACAGACTTGCACTGCAAGTATCTGGAAAGAAATGAAACTTTGGGGTTTTTGCAGTGTGTTACTTTCTGTAATTATTTAGTAGACCTCTGGCAGCTACCTCATGTATGAAAAAACTTACTCTGGTTTATCTTATATTTTTCATGCTGCTGTGGCATTTTATTTGAAACATGATTATCATTTGTTGGAGTAACACCTATGCAAATAAATGCCTTTTCCCAAAAGAGTGTCCATTCTATATGGCCATCTAGGATCACATGAGTATGGTTCCTCTGTCTTGTTAATGCCTTAAAGATCATAGTAAAAACATTGGTTGGTGTCTGTGTGGAGAGGTTTGCTACAGAGTTTAAAGTGTCTCAGTATCTCTTGGGACAGAAGGATGTTTAATGCTGTTATTATAGAGAGAGCCTGAGCATGTCATAGACAACTTTTACAAATAATGTTATACCCTAAGTAGGGATTTGAGCTATAAATCTATTCTATACAACATGGAGAAGCACTTAGACCAGGCAGATGGCTTAAGTGCCATGCTAGGAAGCACTAGGTTTGCAAACAGTTCTTTGAAATGAAGACTAGCATAGCTATGAATCTTAGCAGAGTTGCTCTGAAGGGTTTGCCTACCTCAGTTTCCCTCATTTTAATTAGATTTTGTAATTTACAGTAGATTAGGGCTTCACAGTACAAATTGGGTGACAGTTGAGATCTTCCCTGAGAAGGTTGGAGACCTTCAATACACTGATATCCCTAATGTTTGCTCATTATTTTTGCAGGCAAATAGAGATTTAGATTTGTTTATCTGTGGGATTAGTTGTTGGGATTGGCTTTGAAGCTCTGAGGATTATATTATGATGTTTGTGCACAACACTTTAGGCAATCTTTGCATTCCTGCAAGTACTATAAACAGTGCTCATCGGCAGAATAAATAATAGTTACATGGGAGCTGTGCAAGTGGCGGCCGAAGTGCCCTGAAGTCCCTGCATCTCCATCAGGACTACAGCAGGGTAAAACAAGCTGTTCTTCCTACCCTAAGGGGTATGATCAGCATCTGATCCACCACTTTGTTCCATGTTGGCTCAGCCCCAGGGTTCCCCCAGCACAGCAGTGAGGGTGCCTGAGGACCACGCTGGCTGCACAGCTCCGTTAGGAGCAAGGGTGAGACCACCAACAAATTCCTTGTAGGCCACAGTAGTGACAGATGGTAACTACTTTCAATCATGACGAACTGGGCTGGATTTAAACTAGTGATTTAGAGCTGAAAGTCTCTGTATCCTATTCCCATGAGCCCTCAAGTACTCAAGGCACACCTCATTATTTTGATGGGCGAGAGTTTTGATTCTCAGTGTTCACCAAATGTCTGCCCTTTTTGTCTGCTTCACTTTCTCCAAGAACTCCATCTGATAAATTTCCTTCTAATTGAGATTAAGTTGTTAATTGAAAAAGGGGTCATTTCAATTTTTAAAGTGTATTTCATGCTTGCCCCCTGGATGGTATTGAAAACTGATCAGAGATCTTTCTAATCTGGGCTCCAGGTGAGGGCTCTTGCCTGTAGATGGCCTGTCTGGCTGGCTCTGGTGGTGGGACCATGTAAGGAACCAGATGAGGAGATGCTGGGAGCTTGTCTCGCTGGGTGAAGTGATGCACAGGGCAGTGTGGCCAGGGAAATTTGGCAGTAATTTTGGTGTGTGGGCTGCAGAGCGGATCCTGATCTGTTCAACTGAGTTTTACCACTGGATGCCAATGCAGTCATCATAAATTAAAATAATGATCATATCCTGTCTGAATTCTTATTTCCAATAATAAAATTTCTATTTCTGATGTACTCTAAGAAGAGATTCTCCTGGAGGCCTGAGTGTCTTCCTGAGCACAACTTGGTGAAGAACTGACTGAAGTTCTCCAAGTTGAGCAGCCCTTAGTAAGCTGTAAGCAGAGCTGTTTGAGTTGTACTCTGTAAGATTAAAATTGGGGTCACAACCTAAAATGAGTTTTGAGGTTATTGAGAGCTGCACACTTAAACCACCTGTCTAGAAGTTAATGTAGCAATAAAAAAAAATGTAAAGCAGGAACAAGGGTATCTATTTGATAATAACACAAAAAAGCCCATCTGCTTTTTAACATTTTAACGTGGGGTTTATTTTTTAAGTTCAGCAGTTTATTAACCAATAAAGTCCTAATGGATTCTTTCTCTTTTTTTCTCATTATCTTCATTTTTGCATTTCAGTGTTTATTCCTTTTTCCTTATTTGGGCTACAGCATCTCATTTTTTCTGTCCTTTCCTCTAGGAATAATGAAAACCAAAAATACCACACAGTAATGAGAAACAATAGTGTACAAAGATTAACGTCACAAACCCATCACTGACCTCAATAACATTTCACAACATTTAGTTTTCATTACAGTGAAATTTTATTGCATACTTTTTACATGAACTTCTGAAGAAAAATATATGATAGGGCTTTCCAAAAATACACATATGTTGGGAAATAAGACTTTTAAATCAAGGGTTTTACACATACACTGATCACATTTGACGAATCAGAGGTATGGTATTAATTACTCTGAACACACAGCAGAACCATCTTCAGCATTTAGAAAACAAAGATTTTCTGCTTTGCTGGTGCAGACACGTATCGTGTGCTCTTCAAAAGGTGCATTCTAACTTCTAGTGCTATTTGCTCCTTTTGGATGATGAAAGAACATTCACTTTTTAAATTGTATTTGTAAAAAGTATTGCTTGGCATAGAGTTTAGGGAAAGAACATTTAGAACAGGTTGATCTGTAACACCAAAAGCAGTCTGTTTTCTATCAATGATTCCTAGCCAGCTTATTAAACAGATTTATACAATGAAAGAATCTAATAACAAAAACATTCACCTCCTTTATTACTTGGCATTATTTATGGCTCTTACTTTTTTTTAGCTACCTCTTTATATATCGGAATCTGCCAACATTGTATTTATAAAGTTTATGTACTAGCAGCATTTGTTGGGCAGGGATTTGGGTTATTTTATGTTTCTTTCCTCCTACAGTTATTATTACTGAATCTATATACAAATGCTTGTAAAGATTTTAAAAAGAAAAAAACCCCATGCTGGAGAAATGGAATGTTTAAAAAATTAATTCTGGGGAAATGGGATTTTTAATGTAGTTATATTTGAGATATTATCTCAATAATCATCAAAATGATTATGCTTATGACAGAGCCTGTTCTAAGGCTTACTGGGTTCTCCAAAGTCTTCAGTGTTGAATCATAAATCAGGAAGTGTTTACACACTGTGAAATGAAAAGTTCCTCCTATGATTATCAATTCAGATCTCTAAATATCTGTAATTACTGTCCAAAGAACAACTTTGTCTTCAAGACGTCCTTCCTTCCTTCCCTCTTTCCATCCTTCTGTCTGTCTTGAGGCGACTGTGCTACAATGGGACGTTTGTGGTGGCAAGATGGAGAGTTACTGGGAGCCATTGAGCTCTTCCTGTGCTCCTCCAAGTGCCAGCCCTTGGCCTGGGCACAGAGTTGGGGCTGGGCCTGGCACAGGAATGGCTGTGGAACTAAAATACACTCTTCCTTTCCTATACATTGTTCTTTCCTGGCAAGCCACATCTGTGGCTTCGTAAGCGGCTGGGACAACCTCTCTCAACGGGCCTGCTCAGGGACAGAACAACCTGGCATGAAAAAGCCTTTTTTTTTTCTGGGAAGCTGCTGCTTTCTTTGATGCTTTTGTGTGTGCACAAGACGATCCTTTTGCTGAAGATAAATGCTTCGAGATGCCTTTTCTGTCTTCCGAGTGAGAAATAAAGGCTGATATTTGAAGCAGGGACTGAGGGTCTTATTGCAGCCTGGGACTCAGAGTTGCCGTCAGCAAACTGAGCAGAGCCAGGTCAGAAGTCACTGGTTTGGTCAGCACACAGTATCCCCCTGAAAGGGAAACAGTTAAACTCTTGGAGAGTCGTGCAGCAGGGACAGGGAGCTGCTGGTTTCCCCGTGGAAACAATAGCAGAAAACTGTTAAAATAAATAAAGTGAGACATAGAAACAGGGGAAGTTCTGTATTGAATTCTCTCAGTCAAGAATTGCAGCCATTGGAAGCACCCGATGAACAGGGCTGCTCAGGCTGGCAGTGGGGGCAGGCGAGGTGATTTTTCCCCCCTTCCACCTGAAGCTTTGTTGGTTTATAAATGATCAGTCCAGGCATGGACACTCTCATACTGGCTCTTGGTTTGCTTTTGTCTCAGCCTCCCAGAAATGTTCCTCCTGAGTGCCCATGCTCCAGCTATTTCAGAAGAAAACCTTCGGTTTTTTTCCACTGAGGTTAACCAAGCCTCCTTCTGTTTTGCTGTGCTCAGCAGTTAAAGCCAAAGTTTACAAGAAAGGTAATTACAGTCTTACTTTTAATTGTAATTAACTATGAGTAAAGAATCAAAATAATCCAGCTACTTTTTTGCTGAACCGAAGTGTTATATATAATGTGACAAAGAAAATGGCTTGCCCTTTAGCCATTAATTTTAGCAGCTCTGTTATTCCTAAATTACATAAACCTCTGGTGTCATAGGGGAAAGAATATGAATCAGCTCAGATATTTCATTGGAATATGTTGCCCAGAGTTGTGTCAGAATGTGCAAAGCTTTTGAAGCTCTTTAGATTGTGATAAATTAGAAACACGTAACAGAGAGAATCAGGAACTCCAAATACAGAGGTCAGGAGTGAAAAATGTTGGTAATGAATTACAAAGGGTCTCTGTGTTTGTATGATCTGTACCTAAAGGTAAGTCTTTTGAAGAGAGTCTTTACCTTTGGTTGCAGTGAGATGTTGAAGAAGTGTGAGTGTGGTGAGGAGGCTGAAGACAATGCTGGTTCAGGGAGCAGTGCTGCTCTAAGAAAATATTATCTGCCTGTACATCGTAGGAGAAACATGAGCATGTGTATATATTGATGCATGTGCAACCTAAGTGTTAAAAGGGAGACATTTTAGCTCTCTTATTCCTAACTGTATTCATGGATTATGAACTGGAATCAAATTCTGAGCATTTGCCCCTAATTGTGACAAATGCTGCTCTTTTTGAACCCTTTATTTAACTGGAATTGAGCTGTTTTCTCACCTGACTTTCACTTATACTGTGGTCACTTTTCTTGTGTACATGGTAGGCAGCCAGTCCTAGGGGAACTGAGGAAGTACAAGAATCAATGGCACCATTGGTGACAAAGAAAGAAGTGGAACCAATTCTTGAAAATGTCAGATATCCTTGTTTAAAGCCTGTACTAAAGCGGATTTTACTTGTGCTGCTGGCACTTAGGCAGCCAAGCTGACACGGACGTTGGCAGCATTATTAGGGAGATCTTCATTTAAAGATGAACTATTCTTGAACAATTTCTCCACTGTATCTGTCACAAACAGACTTTTCTTCAACACCAGACGTGCATGTCTTCTTGCTCCAACTACTTTTTCCTTGAACAAACATATGTATTGTAGCCCATGCAAGGAAAATCCCACTTGCTATTTATGCTTGAGTTCCCTATGTCCCATTAACAATATGCCAGTGTACTCATGGAAGTATAGCATCTTGATCCAGATCCAGCAGTGTTTTCCTGGATTCCCCTTTGGAGAAATAAGTGCCACAGAGCAATTGGTCTTATTTAGTAACCTTGCATCCCAGAGGCTCTGTTTTTCTCAGAGGCTCAGTTTCCTGTCCCTTTTTACATTTTTTGCTAGGAAGAGAGCACCTCTTACTGTGAATCTGAACTCAGTTTTTATCGGGGCTTGCAACAGCTGAAGCTTCATTATGCTTAAGGATTTTATCTGCTGTCCTGTGACTCTTCTGCACGTATAGGAGGTCTCATTTTGGTATATACACTATTTGAACACACGTGAAACAGCATACAGCTCTCATAGGGAGAAGCTTTTCTGTAACTTGCTTTTTGTACCCTGCTGCTAATGCATTTCCTTGGAGGCTGCTCTTCTTTCTTACAATATATAAATCCAGACACAGAAACAAATATATTTGGGTTTGGTATATATCTGGTATATATAGTGTGAGTGTGGACATACTGGGGTTAAGTACCACCAACTTGTTTGTTGGGGGATTTCTGTAAGTAATGATGTGGAAAACTAGCAGAATCCTGGCTCTCCATCCCATAGACAGGCTTAAAGGTGAGAGAAGGCAAGGCTGTGGCACTGCCCTCTGCCCCATCAGCACAGCTGGTTTTGGCCCAGTGAAATCCCTGCAAAACCAAACCAGTGATTTGACTGAAGAGGTTTTGCAAAACAGGAGGTAAAAATAGCACTTGGTAGAATCATTAAATTAGAAAGATATACCCGAGCATAAAATCTAATAATTAGACACTGCCAATTAGAATTACCTGCTTTCTTGTTAATATATTTTGATATTTAGATTACCAGATAACCCACTGCTACTTCTAAAAAGTAGTGTAAAGAAATCTCTTGTCCCACCATGTACATTCAGCCTCCATTGACACTTGGCAGCCAGAGTCCTGAATGGGAAGCTATAAGCCCTCTCGCTGGCTGGCGTCAGATTCCTTGTGGTTACTCTTTGTTTTTGTGGACACAGAGATTTAGATGTCTGCAGTCCCTTGAAACCCAGCAAGATGTCTGCTAGCTGGCTGGTTTCGATTCATTCCGACACCCCCAAACCCGCCCCTTCGTTTCACTTCTTTGTCAGCAGCAGAAGAGCTCGGATGCTCTGCCAAAGATTTGATGACACCGTCAAAATGTTTTCACTTGGATGCAACCCGGTGGCGACCCCACAATAAAGGCAATGGGAAGGAGCCATGCAAAGAGCAGACACCAATAAAGCCAGCAGTTAACCTCTCCAGCCTGACTTTAAGACACTCTCTGCCTAAGAATGTGTAGCTGTATTTTAGCACCTAACCTTAAGAGATCTGCAACTAAAACCTTTCTTGGTTAACATTTCCCAGTTTATATCTTTCAACTTTTTTTTCCTTTTTGTTTTTCTCCTTTTTTTCCCCTTATTTTCCTTTTTTCCCATTTTTTTCTTTCTTTTTCCTTTTTTCTTTTTCTTTTTTCATTTTTTTTCTCTTTATTATAAAGGATAGTTACATACACTCCTCTTTGATATAAATAAATACAGCGGCGGTACTGATTTTTTTTTTTTTTTAATGTATTGCATAATATTTTAGTATATGTTAATGCAGATTTATTTTGGGATGGAGTCTGACTGTGTTAGCTTAGCTTTGGAAAGCTGGATTTAAAAGCTACCCTCAGCTCAGTAAGTTTTCTGTCTTGTCAATGTCAACCATTGATTTATCCAAAAAGTCATATTGTTTACAACGGAGACATTAAATCATAAAACAACTTTCATTGTATCCTGTGCTTGGAAAGGCAAAAACATTTCCTAACTGTTAAACCAGCTGGTCTAATCTTTAATGACTTTGGTTCAGTGGCCAAATCTACTTCTTTGTGCTGTTATAATGCAACATTAGATTAGTTGCTGTCTGAAATTGCTGTCAGTCAGGCTCTGTGTATGAAGGATCATGGTATTTTTCATAAATCTTTTTTTTTTTTTCTTCTTTTACTGTTTAAAGGATAATAGTACTGTAGCTTTGCAATTGTTTTATGAGGCAGTAATCTTGTTCCTCTGAGGATAAATCGTGAGGCCAAAGGCAGCGCTTATCTCCAGAGAAGCCAGTTATTGCTGAGGAAATCACTACACAACATCAATTATCGCTGCCGCTGCACAGGTCTGACCCCTTGGAAATAAGAGACAAGAACAAGATTTGGTGTCCAAAATCGTCCAGATGATCAGGTCCCTGAAACTGAAATGCAGGATTTGGAGGACTCTTTTGTAATTAGTTCAGAGTCTTCTGAAGTGAGTTTGCTTCAAATAGCCGAGGTCAAAATGCTCAGGTGTTGGCGCACGGGTTGGGGGCTGCAGCCACCTCTGCTCAAGAAGGAGCCGGAGGCTTTGGTGTCAGTGAAGCTGCATCGTGCTTATGCCAATGAGAACAACACATTCTCATAAACCACACAGGCAATTTCTGATTTGTTTTCAGCTGATTCATTTTATCTTTAGTTCAGGCTGCAGGTGGAGGATTTTCCAGCCGTGTTCCAAGGCTGACTTAGTGCTGTAACTGCAGCAGCAGCACCTTGGGAGCTCATTACCTTTAGCTAGACATTAAGTTAAAAACATTTTTTGGCCTTTCTACGTTTAAAAGCAATTGGAGGAAAGCAGCTTGCAGTGATGATCGTGGCCCTAAGCCTGGGTTTTGCAAAATGTGAGCAGTCCTGAGCGTGCTTCCCACTCGGATCCGTGTCTCTTTGAAGTAATGTAGCACCTAACTGGCAAACTGCTAAACATCCGGTGTTGATGCACTCTGTCTCTAAGAGGTTTATTCAATTAACAGTTTAAACTTTCATTATATTTTGCCATTCAGTGAAGAGGATTCTTATGCATTTAATAGTTTTATGCATTTACCCATTAGCCCTCTAAGTGGGCTCGCTTGGACGAGCTCTGCCATTTTCCTGGTGGGGGTGCAGGGAGCCCGGGCGGGCAGAGCAGACAGTGATACATGACACGTGTCACGGCCGTTTGTATCTCCCTGACCTCCTCAATCCATCTCTCTGAAGGTTGCTGTGCATTAATCCTGCAGCAGCTGCTGGGGCAACAGCTTCTAGGTACTGGGGCAGGTAGCCAAGGATTCAGGTGGCCTCTTTGCATGCCAGGCTGCAGAAGAGCCCAGATTGGCAGTGTATTTTCATCAAAACAGAAACTTAGACGAAACTGACATATGTTCTTTAACCTAAGGACTGCTGATCACTTTAAATACTTCAAATTAATCCAGCTTCATTTGTTAAAACTAGCATCATCTGCTTAACGACTAAGGGTGCACGGTTTTAGACTTAAAAACACGCACCACGACAAATCTTTCAAATCTTACCCTGATAGTTTTTGCAAGATTGTCTCAAAATCACTTTACAGCAATATTAATATGTTAGTCCTTACCCATAGTCCTTTTTAACTGCCTACTATGCAGCAGAGCAGAGTTTTCGTTCCCATACGTTGCAGATACTTCTGGCCCTGCTCTGTCCGTAGGGAAAGCTGGACAGGTCACAGGATTTATCTGCATCCAGGCTGCTGGACAGGGAGCTGAGGCTGAAGGCAGGAGCAGAGCTCACTCCTTTTCTTCTTCTGGAAATAAATTAATGTCCTGAAGGTGCATATTCCTACCAGCATCGGAGGCTTCTGTAAGCCAGATTTTCAGGTCTATTTGGCTTCTGATAATGGCCGAGAATGAAATGTTTGTTGCCTTAGAAAGGAATTTTTAAAAAGTCAATTAATCAGTGGCCATGTAATTACAAAAATGTTCAGAAATGCAATAATAAATCAGATAGCTATTTCTTGTAGAAACACTATGGAACAGTCACTCCTGCTGGAGACAGTTATTTCAGACCCTGAGGAAGGACAGAGCTACAGCTTGTTTTATTTCTCTCATTTTGTGCTGAAGTAATCAGCATATCACATCATGAAAATAATTACTGCAAGGTCTCAGACCTTTGAACAGCTCTGTCCTCCTGCAAACAACCCTTAAATCTAAGGCCACCAGAGAAAAGGCATTCCTGGTGCTGTGCCATTAGAAATCACTTCCATTTGGGTTTAATAGAGCTGGAGTCTGTTCCCTTAGGGACTGTTGCCACCCTTTATTTGCCATTTGTCTCTGGTATCAAGACTGAAGTCAGAGAGAAGAAACACATTTGTTAAAATCAGCTGGTCAGGTTTTATACTATTTACAGGCAGTCAATAGTTAGTTTTGTCCTGGTTTTGTAGCTATTTGTTGACAGAGACTTTGGAGAGTATTCAGCCACCTTTAAAAAAAAGGAAAATCAAGCAAAAATCACTTGCTTGAGGATTTTTGCATAATCTTATGGCTTCAAATGCCTTCTCCGAGTAATAATTGGTATACCTGTGCTAAATTGAGCAGATTTAATTGATACAATTTCTGGGAAGATGAGTATTGGACTAAAATGCAGTTGATCTCCTGTGTGAGAAGCAGCCGGCTGGCAGGGGAAGGAGACATTAAGTCAGCATTTTTGTATCAACAGGCTTGAAAGGATCTCCTGGGTAGTTTCAGAAATAAACCCAGCTGAATCACACTCTGCCTGCTTGAGTGAGAAAGTCACAGGCTTTCCCTTCCAGTCTTGCTGTGAAGCCGCACAAGGTTTTATGCAAGATTTAGTCAATCAGAAGGACATTGTCCTGCAGCTTTTAGTGGGGAACCTCATGGAAATGCTGAATATTTATTATCTGTAGGTCTGGTGACTTTTTCTTATTTCATTTGTTGATCTGCTTACTGTATAGAATGATGCATGAAAACCTTTTAAGTGCTACATTAGTGGTACACACAGCTGTTTTCTTATTTCTTATTATTCTTTCTGTTATTATTTCTTATATTGCTATTGGTTCGCAAACTGTTTTTCAGAGCATCATGTTCTGGCAGGTCAGGCTTCCTCAGCCACGTAATACACCCTGACCATAGAATCATAGAATAATGTATGTTGGAAAAGACCTTTAAAATCATAGAGTCCAGCCATAAAGTGAACACTGCCAAGGCCACCACTAAACCATGTTTCTCAACACCACATCTACATGGCTTTTAAATCCTTCCAGGGATGGTGACTCCACCACTGCCCTGGGCAGCTTGTGCCAGGGCCTGACAACCCATGGTGGCTGCAGGATGGGTGGTCCCGTGCTGTTTGGGCGTGCCAGGATGCTTGACCATCTTCAGGCTCCTCTCTATGATCATCAAAGAGAGCAGCTCTCCATCACTTTCTCCAGCTCCACAGCGACCGGCAGAGCTGTCTCAGGCATTGCTCTGCAGCAGGCTCCTCTGCTACGGATGTATTTTCAGCCAAATACGACCACCTGCAAGTTTGTGCTGGTGTTAGCATTTTCATCTCCCATTATTCAAATCCAGCTGGCTTTCCTTTGAAGTTTCCTCATGTTAAATGTTAGCTATAATTTCTCTTGGCCAAAGGAACAGATAGTGCATTCTTTCCTGTCTGTGTGATAATGGCCACAAGTGCTGGCTGCCTTCGGCCCGACCCACCACCGCAGTGAGTTTCTTTCCTCCAGCAGGAATGTCAGTGCTCAGCTCTGCCACAGGGAGTGGGTTTATCCTACAAAAAGCTCTGGGCTGAGCCTGGCCCCGAGGACTGTCTTTACACATTGGGTCTCTCATATGTCCAGCCCTCTCTTCCAAGACTGGTATATGCTTGGGGTAGAAAAAAAGTTATCCAAAAAACCACATCTAGGGGTATATTTTGAACAACCCTAGGTAGGACTCAGGGTTTTTTCAGCTTCATGCAGGCTAATGTTTTGCTTTTTCCAGCTGTACTAGCATTTTTCTAAATATATTTCAATACTTATCCTTGCATTAAGCACACTAGCATTGGAGGGGGAGACTTGTGACCATTTGAACTTGAAATCCCCAGGGAGCTTTTTATTCTAATAAAACAGCAAAATATTGGATACATGACACCCCTTACATCAAACTCTATCATATTAGAGAAACCTTAGAACTCTGGTCTGCAGTCTGACCTGATACATTACAATTCATCTGGGATCAGTATAAGAAATAATTACATCTATTTATTTATTCCACTGTCAGAATGTTGACACTAGTTTTTCATATTGTCTCTGTCGTGAAGAATCGTAATTAAATAACATGTCAAATGTATTGATCATACGTTTATAAATTTATTTGATATATCATAGCGGCCTTTTGTTATTAGGAGATATCACAAGATTAAAATTAAAGTTTGCCAAGCTGTCTACCTCATTCTACATAGGACTTTTTCCTCCTAATTAACCACAAAACTCTGATGGCTTGTCATTCTGATATTACAGAAAGTAATCTCTTCCTTTTTATTTCAGGTTCAGGGTTGCCATTTGCCTTCAACCAAAACCTGGCTAGATGTGTACAATCATATTAGGCTATGAAATTACATACTTCTGTTGTATTTTTTTCCATTTTTCTGTCCTAATTCCTCTACTTAAGACGCGCTGTCTTATCACAAAGAAGATCAGCTAGAGATGCCTTTCCATCACAAAACAGAGAGCAGGAGCCTTGCCCATTGTTCTTCCTTCCCCTCTCTTGTATCTGTGTGTGAGTACATGAGCATCTGCTGCAGCTCCAGCTCCTCCACACACTCACACCTTTGGGAGAAACAGCTTTTTAGGAAGCTGACAGGGACAAGGAAAATCAGAAAGTTGTGTTTCCAAGCAACAGTGTTTCTTCCAGAGCAAATACCATTTGCAAAGAATCATATTCTCTGTAAGTCCTACGTGCTACTTCAAAGGATAAAAAGATGTAAATAAATAGGCATTTGTTCTCCCTTTTTGATGTGTTTTCTCCCATTTTCCATAAGAACATAAGCTAGGAAGGTTTTACTCAGATTTGGTGGCAGAACACATGCATTAAGATTAAGTTTCTTTTTAAAATTTGCATTCTTTTCTTTGTATGTTTCCTAAATGGGGCAAGAGGGTTTCTTAGTGTGTCTTAGTATTAAAATCTAAAGTAACAGACCTTCATTCTAATGAGCTTTGTAAATCTGACCTAAAAAGTGTCGCCTGGAGTCTTTGAAATGAGTTTCCTACAACTTCCTCTGATCTGATTGTGTGTTTTAGGGGAGGTTAAATGGGTTAAGATTCTTAGCTGTCCTAAAGCCATTGGAGTGATTCCTTATTAATCTTTTTCACCCCCTAAGACATCATCTACAGATCTAGGCGGATTTAGTACATAAGATAACATACTCAGCCCTGCCATAACTACCCACACGGCTTCTGAAAGGACAAAAGGGTGACAAAAATATGCAGAAACCCTTCCAAAGGTTCATGTTAACAAAACTTTCCAGTCTTTCCCTTGCCCGTATTTGGCTCTTACTTGTTGCATAAGACAAGTTTTATCGTCACAGGATAATGTCTCTACAACTTGTGATCGAAGTTACAAAGAAGTTTGTTGTGCTCTGTGTCCTTTGGCAAAACTTGTGAGCATAAAATGGGGTCTTCAATTAGCCCTATTACTGCTGATAACCAAGAGCTTCTTGTTCCTGCAGTCAGAGTGCTCGGTGGCTGTGCCAGTGGCTCCTCCTCCTCCCTGCCTGCTCCCCAACAGCTTTTTCTACACATCTGCTCTTTGCCACACCCTTGGGAAGGCTGCTACTGTCTGGAGAGAGGGGCTATGCTGATGGTGAAACCTCCCAGAGCTTTGATGCAGGGAGAGAAATTTCCTTTCCATCAAAGTAAATAACAAAAACAAAAACAAAAAAAAAAGGAAAAATCCTGTCATGGTTGCATTCATCCTGAGTGATTGATGCTTCTGTCTTAGGCATCCTTCGACATAACAGGACAGTTCAGGGCCTTTGCTTCTGGTGGGAAGGTCATACAGCAGCATTGCAATACTTTTACCATGAAGTTGCTTTTTTTGGAAGAAAAGAAAATCCAGTTATCCTTTGACATCGACCATATATTTTACGTGATTCCTTATTACCCCATTCAAGTGTGTTGTATCTGCATGGCAGCAACCGTGTTTCCAGTTCCACCTTCTTCTGCTGGAGCTTATTTGCTCATAATCATTTGCTGTGCAATAAAATGTGAGTGAGGTCTGTGGCCAGAGGATTTTTATATGGCTGTCTAGGGCTTAACAGCATTTGGAGACCTTAGGTGTTGTACAAGTAATGGTAATATAATTTCAGGGATCAGCTGCCATTTAGTCAATGTCAGGAGATTGTCAATTCCTTCCATGATTTATGGTTGTGAAAATACAGAATTATTTGTAAAATAACAAGAAGCATGTGTCCCCCCCAATGGAGTATTTTGAAAACACAGCAAACTGGAACACAAAACTATTTTGGAAGAATTTTCTCAGGATTTTGAAGTGTTTGCCTTAGCATTGAGCTCCCTGTTGAAATAAGTGTTCCTTAGTCCTTTGCAGGTGCTACTGTCGTCTCCTGGAGCTCTCAGGAGCCCATTACAGTCTTTCGGCTTCAAAAAAGGAAAAACACTTAAAAATAGTGAGTGGCTTCTTCAAAGCTGGAGCGCCCTGATAAGTAACCCAAGTATATGCTTCTCCCTGTGTTTTAACGCTTTCTGGAGTGTAAGAGCCCAGCCCCACAAACTTGCTTTGATAATATGCTTAAGTATATGCTTAGCTTCTTCCATGCTAAGGAGAGAGTCTTTAAGTGTGGCTCTTAAATCTCGGTGCCTCTAAATCAAGCATATTTTTAAAGCATTTTTCTCAGCTAGCCAAATGTCCGATGGTAAATCTTCCAAGGAAAAGGAAAGGATGCTGAGAGCTGGGTGTAAATAAAATACCGCATACAGAAGCCAGGCAGCCCCACACATGGGCGTGCCAGCTGCTGGGGAGGTGGGATTCTGTGAGATCTGCAAACTCACCTGGGCTCCAGGCTGTGTCATTGAGACTTTCTGCACTGGTTTGCCCATCCCTAAGATGGGACTCCTGATGTTATTTTCTTACTGTGCTGCAAATGTTGTAGGTCTTCCTATTTATAAGATGGATTCAAGTTGTCAGGTCATCAGCAACTTGTAGGTGAAGATGCTTGTGGGTAGCTGTGTACATTGTTATATCTTGGAGATACAGTAGCAGCAGAAGAAACACTTCTCAAAGGAGATAACAGTTGTCACTCTTCCTCTTTAACAATATTTAAACCAGAAATGATTAAATTATACACATATTTGAAAAGCTGTTAGACTTTATGGCAGAACCCTTTTCTATCAGCTGTGAAGCAAAAATTACAACTTTCCTTGCAGTCTGCCCAATAAAGACACCATAATTCCCTTTCTGGTGCTTCTGACACCGACATGCCAGGGATTGTTGTCTGCATAGAGGCCAGCTTTGGAGTGTGCAGAGACGTTTCAGGCAGGAGCTGGGAGAGCTCAGGAATGCATGCTTTATTAAAAAAAAAAAAAAATACACTGGAGGCAGTTTAGGTATTTAGCCTCCAAAGCATTTTTTGTATCTCTTAATTACTTATAATCTGACTTTTCTTTCTAATTGAGGCTCCCAGCATCTGTCTAGCTACCAATACTCTTAACTACTAATTTCCATTGCAGTTGGCACCTGACCTTACATGACACATGTAAGGCTCTTAGACAGATAATCCTGGCTTCTTCTTGAGACTTATGTCGCCATGGAGGGGTCAGTGGTGTGAGACAGCACAGCTTGAGGTGCGAAGTGCGGCGGCAGCTCACACACTTTACCTCGCTGAGGCTGGGAATCCCTTAACAGGCTGATCCGGGCTTTTACACAGCCAGGCCTCCTGCTTTTGTCCTGGGAAGGCATTTCTCTGCCTGTCACTTACAGGCCTTAAAGCAGCATGGCTGTGTTGGTTAATTTGCAGACATCAGTAGACACATTTCACACTGAATTCCACCCTGTGGGGCCGTGTCTAATTGGACAAATTTGAGCAGCAGGCAGAAAAGCCACCACAGCATGGAGCAGTGATATATGGGCACAGGCAAAGGGTTGCAAATCTTAAAGACACAGCTCCTCCACTCGCCTGCCTGCCTCCCAAATTTGACGCAGGATGGCCCCAATAAGCAAGGTTTAACATCCCCCAGCATCACTTTGGTGCTGTGGGATTTTCTGGAGCAGGGACGTTTCTCTCTGCTCATTCATTCTTCTCCTTCAGAGCAGGAGAGTGTTTGCAACTTTGCGACGGGGCAGGAGAACATTTAGTCCAGCCTGAACCCCTGAAACTAAAGGCTCATTTGGCTTTAAACGGCACAGCTGCGATCCACATTAGAGTTTCTTTCAGGGAATTTCCTGCAATATTGCAGCAGGCAAGGTGAAGCAGGGAGGCACTGTTATTAGCAAAATGAAAGAAAGAAAAAAAGATAATTTCAGGACCTTGGCAATAAAAGTGAGTTGAAGGGTTGTTTCTGGTCATAGATGTTTCTTTTCTATTTTATGTTGCTTAAGCATAATAAATGTCAGATGGCTCGAGTAGCTTGTTTTATTAAAACAAGTGAATTTGGAGTTCATGAAAGAGCACTGCACTGACAGTGGTGTGCACAGGATGGCTTTGTTTGTGCCTGGAGCGGGTGGGGGGGGTCCAGTCCTCCTCTCACCCATGTTCACAGGAACCATTTTTAGAAGGGAGAAACAGCCTGAAATCCTGTTTCCTTGGAGTTGCTTTGGTTGTGGCGGCTGTGCTGAGATCTCAAACAAAAGCTGTTTAATGACAACTGCAAAAAACCTTTTGGAATGCAAAATTGAAGAATATTACGTGGTTCATTTGGGTGTTGGTTGCTATTTTGGATGAGGTTCAAACTTAATTTTCATAAATTATGGACAAGTCTCCAGAAGATGATGATTTTTCCGTTGTCGATTCTCTGCTGCTTGGGTCGTGTGGTGCAGCTCAGACAGGCAGTCCCTGGGAGAAACCCAGCTCCTAAGTGTCTTGTTTTGAAGTTCAGTTTGCAAAGTATCATGCCTTCCCCCCCGGTATAATTGTTAGATTGCATTTATATTAGTGCGTACATTTATCTTAGTGACATTGTGATCTATTAACAGATTTGCTGCTTGGGTTTTGGTTTTTAAACATCTCTTAGAACCGTAGCTCTGTATTCTGATTTTTCACAGATGACAATAGATCTGAAAAGGATCTTCTTAAGCACAAAAGCTAAATGGTGAAGCAGCCTCCCAAAGGATGGCTCTGGGGACAAGCGATTACATTTTGCATCAATCAGGCCATAAGTCTGAACTTGGACCAAAAGTTCTCTGTCTGATTCTGTGAGTGCCAAGAGCTGCTCCAGAGAGAAAGCCTAAGGAAGAGAAGTGTCTTGGTGGCTTTGGAAGGACCTGGCCGGAGTTTTATGTTAATACTGCAATAAATTGGTGCTTGGTGATTTGAAGACCTAGAAGCCCGTGGCTCCTCACGCAAGCAGGGTGATCCACAGGGCTGCAGCAGCAGCACAGCACTGAGCAGCGTGTCCGAGGGAGCCTGCTCAGCCCCGCTTCCACCTCTCCTGCTGCCCCAAAATGCCACGTTATGTGGATGTCACAAAAAGTTCTCTGCCACATGGTACGGAAGTGATGGCTTCAGCTCATACAAACAGTAATTATTGTAGTTTTTTTCTCTGTGATTGGTGTCTGTTTATATTTAATGTAGTCACTAGACAAAAATGGAAGTCTTTGGTTAATCAGATATGGTTTTAGAAACCAAATCTCAATCATTCATGTGGATACGGTTGAATTTCCTCCACTCCTTGTGACCTGTTCCTCCAATCCTGTAGCTTAGATATGAGGGTTTGCTTTACTTAACTTTTTCTAAACTGAAATAAAAAGCAGCTTACTTTAATGCATATCATGGGAGCACTGTGGATTTTTCCCCCTCTGTGTTACTCAAAACAAGCCCTAGGCCCAGCGATACTGAAAACTTCTGTGAAGCTGGAGTGCAAGATTTAATGCCTTGTAATTTTAATCTGTCTCCATAATACATTATTTATGCAGAATGTGTCAAAAACACATATGTTGCAAAGCAGTAAAACTTGCTGCTGTGGTGGGTGGAGGCAGGGGAGGTCATGCTGCTGCCCACTGGCATCCCAGGCAGGTGGCAGAGATACCAGCTGCAATCCAGGCTCTTCCCTCCAGTCACATTCCTGCTTTTCCTATGGCAACGGTGCTGTTTCCTGTCACAGCTGATGGGAGTCTTCCAGTGGAAGCCCGCTCCAGCCATTAGAAGCACCACAACACCTATAAATGCTAGAATGTCTTTAACACCTTAAGCGTTAGGCCAGTAGCTGCAAGGGTATGAGTAAGAAGGTTAGGAAAAAAAAAAAAAAAGACTCTAAGAAATACTGAAGGGGCAATTTTCCCATTGGTGGGGAAAGGTGGGAAGGGAGAGTCCTGCAGGACGGCCCCAGAGCCTGGTTCAGGGAGCCCCGTCTGACACTGACTCCATCACCTGCTTGCTGTGGCATCCTATGGGAGAGACAGGACTATTTCTGCCTTCTCCATCTCATTTTAATTCTTTTGTGAAATGGGAGCCAGACCTCATGTCCCCAGTCAGGTACCTGGGGAGGGTTCCTGTCCCACCGAACCTCCGCCCAAGCTCCTCTGAGCTGGGTGCAGCCATCAGCAGCAGCGCGAGGAGGTTGTAGAGAGGTTTGTAAATATGAGTCGTTACTTAAGTGCCAAAATTATAATTAAAAAGGTTTTCTCTTTTGGCTTTTGTCTACATACTTTCCTAATATTGTCATTTGGCAAAGCCGGGGTGTCTCTCACAATGTAATTGCCGCAGAACATTTCCTTGAAAGAGCAGCAACACCCTGCCTCCTCCTAACGCTTGCATGTGGAAAGCACCAACTGTTTTATAGGCATTAGTGAATTATGCTTTTCAGTGCAAGGAGGTATTAACTGTCTGTACAGCTGAGGCAGCTGTAAAACAGCTTCGGAGATGAAGTGACCTGCCTGAGGCTGCACATTGGATGCTGTAGCAGAGGCAGGAGCTGCGTCTTGTGCCTCTTTCACAAGGAATATGATAGTCCGTGTGTGTTGTGTCCCTTCTCTTCCTCCTCCATAGGGATCTGTAGGTGAGAAGGGACCTGTCTCATCCCAGGGCAGCAATGCCCTGGGCTGCATGTTTGTGCCAAGCTGTGTTCCTGCTCCCACTGCCTCTCTCCTGGATTTTGGTGGGAAAACGGAGTTGGGGGGATGCCAGGCCTTCTCCTCTCCTCAATCCTCCTGGCACTTCTCAAGCATTAAGGTTTTTTAAAAGCCAAAGGACTCTTCTGCCACCCTGTTAAAGAGTGCCAGGTAATCCCCTTATGTAGTTAACAGTGTTTCCCTGCCAGAGCATCTCCCCCTGCCCACAGGACACTGAGCAGTGCAGGTGCCTCCCTACTAGGGATTGGATGGCAAGAAATACCTCAGGGTGAGTTTTTTACAAGAGCAGCTGTGGTAATACCAGAATTAGTAAATAAATAAATAAACAGACCAGATCCTTACAATCAGTTTCAGAACTTACTTTCTATTTTTGGGCAAAACTTTGAAGATCTGGAAATATTCCAACGGTTTTGAAAGGAAACCTTAATTTAAAATTATAACTTGGGGTTGAGAGGTTGTTTAATTTGTTTTTTTTTATCTTCAGTACCAAGAAAGTGAGTATGCTAGGCAGGTGTTATGTCTGAGGAAAGAATAGTGTGCAATGGGGACTTTTTTGTCCCCTTCAGACTGGTGAGCCAAAGTTTGGGGTAAGACAGGCTCAGGTCTTCAGCTGGCCTAAATTAGCCCTGCTGCATTCAGGCTCCAGCTGTAGGCACATATTACTGTGCCATTGCAGCAGATCTCATTTATGACATGTTTTTAAAGCAGATCTGTGAAATGATCCAGCTTTAAAAAAATAACACTAATAAGGGTGTAGTTACATGAGCATCTTATCCCACAGCAAAGCCAGTTTAAGAGGCTCCCAGCCCTTACCCTGACCCTGCCTTCTCCTTCCAGCCCCGCTGGTTGTTTCCCCTCAGCTCTGCTGCTGCAAGTTTTTGGTCTTTGTGGGTTTGTTTGGTTGGTTTTTTCCCTGTTTTTGTGTTGCTTCAGTGATCAAGCAGAGCGTGTCTCCTTAACTCATGTGTGAGCAGAGCTGAGCACGGTGCGCTGTGGCAAAGGGATGGTGCTGAGGGACAAGGGGAAGGGCTGGGAAGTACATGGCAGTGGAAATCTTCCAAACAGGCTTTGGTGCCACAGTGGGTGTTCCTGCAGCTACCGCTAAACCCGCTTGGCTTTGCAGGGTTTTTATTTGAAGAGCCAGGCAGGCCAAGAGCAGAGTGGGGGCATTCCCAGCACTGCCTGGGGTAGGAGCTTCACCCTCCCGAGTGATGCTGGCTGAGACTCTGGCTCCTGAAGTCAGCAAGGCACGGAGCATGGCATCAATCAGTTCCTGGCCCTCTGCTCAACTGGGGCCTTTTAGGTCATTTAGTAAATCACACTGATTTTTTGTTCCCAGCTCAGATTTGCCAGAGCAGCACTGGAGTTAGAGCTGGAATATAGGAGAACAAGCGGAGATTTCAAGGAATCTCAGAATAGTTCTCTCTACCAGGAAATTCAGTCTACTGGGATTCTGTGCTACATAGCAATGAGAGCAAATGCTTTTCTAACCTGTTTACTTTAAATGTATCTTGAATGTTAGTAATGATGGAGTAAACAGACAGATCTTTAAAATGCTTGGTGCCTGGTGAGTGTCTGACACAATATTTAATGAGCGCAGGAAGGTTTTCTATCCAACTGCCTTCAGTCTGTGGAAAGTGTTTTCTCCTTGTTTTGGCTGGATGGATCTTGTGGCTGATCTATTTAAAAATAATTAAGTGAACAGTTGCAGAAACAACATGGTATCTTAGACCAGCACATGGTACAGATGAGGTGGAAACACCGAGCTTTCCTTCATATGTGGTGTGGTTATCAGCACCCTCCAAACAATGCACACAGATATCATCCCACATCCTTTCTAAAGGAGTTGAAAAACATGATGACATGTAACGAAACCTCCCCGGAGTTAAACCTTGGTGTTGGGTGGGGAAGCAGCAGGGACTCAGATTCTCTGTGGCTGCTGGGGTGATGTGGGCAGCTCCTGTCCCTTGGCACCACAGACATGGTAAGTCCCATGTCTGCAATGCAGGGTGCTGGCAGCAGTGCCCCAGTGAGGGTTTGCTTGTCTGCTGCTTGCTGGGAGCAAGATGTATTACTCACTCCTCTTATTCCTTTATACATTATACAGAGTGGAAAGAAAAAATCAGATATAAAGACAGAGTCCATCAATCATTACTAACGCAGAAGATAGACCGTGATAGTAAATCTTCCTTTTTCTCCTTCCTGGTCTTTACACTCAGCACAACACACCGTAGTAACACAAGAATTAAGTTGCTCGGATGCACGCCAGGGTGTAAAAACAACTTTCTGTGCAGTGCTGGTGCCTTGGCTGGTGTACCTGTCTGCTGCACCCCTGCACATGGTGGAGAGCCAGCTGCCCCTCTCCTGGGACCACAAGGTGGTCACTCCAATGGTCTGGATGCCACCAAAGAAACTATGAGACGAAGTGTAGCAATTCTGGTTCAGCTGGATCAGGAATAGTGTTTAACCACACACCCAGGTGGATGCAATGCCCAGAATAGACCCCTGAGTGCAGATTGGTACGTGTGCCTTTGCCATTTGGGTTGCTTTCAGTAATAATTTTTGCAGCAGTGCCAGTGAGATGATGGAGTAAGAGGTGCTTGTTTACATTTGGTGGTTATTAGTGTCATTTCATTTTTTATTAACCTTTCGTGGACTATTGCTGTTCACTGCAGTCCAGAGGGGGTTTATTATTAGAGAGTTTATGATAAAGGCACTCGAAGGCAAGGAATTTGAGCTCCTGGGATTATGCTGGATGTGCATAGGTTGTTACAGGAGCATTTGCTGGTTTTCCTTCTTCCTGCAATTCTGTTGATACCAGATATATGATCATAAAATTCATAGTAGAAGATCAGGAAATGCAAACATGCAGGCACATTCTCATAATTTAGCCTAATTTTAATCCTTTGGATAAAGGAGTTCATTTTTATCAATTCACAGGCATGGAAGTGACAAGCCCGTTTATAACTATCAGTGACACAGAGCAGCAGCTCCAAAAAAGTCATGAGATTTTGGAATCAGCACTGAGAAACTTTTCCATAAATGCCAGGAATAACATTATATTTGAATATTTAACCCTTACCCAGGCAATTTGAGGACTGGAAACCATATGTGTTTTTCATAATGGGAGCCAAGATGACCCTACATAAAGATAAATATAACTACATAAAAGCATTCAGGAAGGATGGTGTTGTGGTTAAGAGCTGGGCAAGAACTGGGAAGCTCGAAGGTCTAATCCCAGCTCAGCCACAGGCTTCTTGGGTGATCCTGGGCATGTAACTTAATCTCTGCATGTTTCAGTTTTTCCGTTTGTGAGTGAGAGATAATAATACTGCCCCGCAGCCGTGCCTGCAGAATGTGGTGCTGCTTGGGAGGTGTGGGCTTGGAGATGCTGCTGGTGACCACCAGGAGAAGTCTCAGCCAAGTGCTCTGCTGAGGGTACATGTTGCATCCACAGTTTCACCCTTCTCTAGTTAAGGCTGGTTGAAGAAACTCCTGCCTTAATTAACAGGTTAGACAAGGGTAGCACACCTGACGCCTTGTCTGAGAAGTCGCACCATTGGCACATGTTCCTTGTTTGAACATAACTTAAATTCAAAAAACAATGAGGAGAAAAAATGAGAAAAGCAAAGGGAAACCTGCAGTCAATGAGGCCATCTGGTTTTGTTTGAGTGCTACCTAAGTAACTTGTGTTTATTGGTTATAGACTGGTGGTTTCTTTATACGGTCTCTGGCCAGGTAGCTGTTGTTCTGCTCGTGACTTGGCATTGGCTTCTGCCCTTTGTGAGTCTGCTCAGGAGATATAAATCCTCATCCTCTTACCATTCTTTGAAAAGATGGGATATTAAAAAAAAAAAAAAAATCATCAGAGTGGAGACTTTT
Source organism: Apus apus (assembly GCF_020740795.1). Classification (NCBI taxonomy): domain Eukaryota; kingdom Metazoa; phylum Chordata; class Aves; order Apodiformes; family Apodidae; genus Apus; species Apus apus. The sequence continues at coordinate 4,616,913 of NC_067299.1, read as the reverse complement.
CTTAATCAGTCACTGAGAATTTCCATGCATTGCCTGTGGCTCCCATGGGGACAGAATTTCATCACCATGGGAGCCAAGGCAGTGGCTGATGGCAGATGGGACAGGCAACCTGTGTGAGGAGGAATCATCTTCATAGAATCATGAGAGAACATCTCTGTGAAGGTGCTGTCCCTGCTCTGGAAAGTAGTTGAAAGCCTGCAGAAGGCTGAGCAGGCAGTCCCGGCTGGGCCGCGTAAGGTGTGGGGGAGCCTAATCACCCATTGTTTGGAAGGAAGAGTTTTGATGTAATTATACCCTTCAGCCATTGCCACACTTTCCTCTCTTTCATCTTCAGGCAGGTCCACACATTCAGATGTGAAGCTGGAAATGAAACACATCTGGATATCCAAAAATGACAACAGACTTTTATTTGCTATTTTTGGTATACAACAAAAGCTTTGTATCTTGCTAATTGAACATATGGGCTCTCGGTTGCTTTTTTCCCCTGCTAAACTCTGCTTTTCCATGTGTCATCATATGATTCCAACATTTGATCTGTCAAGTCCATCTCGGCCATGTGTTTGTTGTAATCTGCTACACATGTAGGCTTGTTTTTGTGTGCATCCTGACCTCCAGTGAGAGCTGCAGTTGTTTCCATCATGGATAGTGTTGAGGAGTTACACATCCTTTTTATCAGTGTATTTGGCCACTGGCAGCTCCTCGCAGCGCCGATCGGGGATCCTGCCAAGCCTCTGAAAGCTCCATGTTTAGGGTAGCCCTGCCTGTTTGTATTGTCATACCAGATGCTGGGTTTTTTCAGTGTAACAGAAGTAGAAGGGAAAACTTCCCAAAAATAGAAAATATCCACGTAAGTTAAATCCAGCGTCTCGGCGAGGGAAGCTGAGGGTCAGCATTGGCTCATTGCAGTTGGAGCCTAAGAAAGGGATGGAGGTGGGTGGCTGGTTGATGGTCACCACATAGACCTGAGCACCCTGGGGGGCAGGCACAGTGCCAGCAAACAGCATTTGCCTGGGCAGGAGGCAGAGGGCTCAGCAGAGTCACAAGGGTCTGCAAGATAGAATGAGAAAAATGTTCTATCTGGGGTGGAGGGCTGAGCCCTTCAGAGCAGGCTGGGCCCTCAATACCCACCAGGAGCTTGGCCCCACTGCACAGACATTCGTGAGATTCAACTCATTACAAGTACAGGACCTCTTGATTAGCATGAAAGATTCGTCATCAGAATTTTTTTGTGCCTGTGGGGGATCCACTTACTTACTTCCAACTACAGCTCTAAATTGTTCCCATGCTTCATCATGGTTTGATTAGCTAAAAACTTGGAGTAACTGTTTGAGGCACTCACCATAACTAAAAAACAGGTGACAATGATCAAACCGTAGGGTTTGGAGCAGGGGCTGCTGGAGCTGGAATGTGCCTGGAGACAACCCTGTTACAGGCTCCTGAGCACTGCTGCGTGTTGTTCTCCAGGATAAATGACAAATTAAAGCAAAAAGCAAAAGAGGTAACTGTGCATTTGATTGCTCACGCACACATAGCCCCAGCCCCTGCATCCCTGCCGTGCTCTGCCTGTGCCAATAGTCACCTTTCTTGCAGTAAATATTGGGCCAATTTCATCACATTTGGTTTATGTTTATCAACACAGCACTTAAGCAATGAGGTTTGGGTTGCAGTAAGGGGAAGGGCCCATTGCTGTGTAGCCAGCCCTGAGGTGAGGGAGTGAGGAGCCACGTGCAGCGTGGTCTGGCTGGAGGTTTTCCCCTCACTGTGTCGCAACAACCCGCCTGACTGCAGCAAAAATCAAATATTTGTACTTGAAGACAGAGCTGAGGCAATTTCCACCAGGAATATACCATCTCCCACCAGTTGAAAAATATTATACAATCATTATGTTCTTATTCTGTTCAGTTCTTGACATATGCTGCGAGCAGTTTTGTCTTGAGCTCCCTTTTTCTTTGTAGCCAAGAGTGTAACGTTAAACAAATCTGCGCTTGTACTCGAGGACTTCCCAATCAACTGAGGAATGAACTCTGAAGCAAGAGTTGTATTTAACAAAATGGACTTACAATTATTATTCATAAATGCACATGTTATGGCTGCATTTGTTTCACTTCTTTCTTTTACAACCCTATAAATTGCATACAGAACATAAAGGCTTTACTTCTTAAATAAATGTTTTGCAGCCGCCATAAATTATCTTTCTTGCATTCATAATGAAAAAAAAAATCACTGTTTGATGTTTTATATCCTCTTCCCTGAAATGTAAAATATGGTAGTTGGAGCCAGATTTTATCTCATTTGAAAATAAAAGGAGGTTCATTTCCTACTAATTTTTTTCAGTCTTAGGTTTGGAGTTCCCATGAAATGTTGCCCAATCTGCAAAGCAGCATTACAATAAACTGCTTTATCTGAGGGTTTGTGTTTGGGTTGTACCAGCATTAGTAGACGTCATTGTGAAATGAGTTAGGAACATAACCTGAATTGCTTTTCTTATTTATTTTTTTTAATCCCTAATGTTGATTATATTTCATCCCTCTATGCACCCCAAATCACTGGCAGAATATGGGATTGTTGAACTTTTCTCTCACCAGCCTTACGAGGACCCTGCCCCAGCATTGCTGTCCTGGAAACAGGCCTTGCTAAACTCCCAGCTCACTGGTTTGCAAAGCAAACTTCAGCCTTGTACTATTTACCTTGGCAAGTGCCCGACCAGATTGATGATCTGTAAAGTGGATTTGTTATTTGGCTGTTTGCTTTGGCAGCTCTTGAAAGCAGTTTGCTGATTGCAGTCCCAGATGTCATTGCATATATTACTGTTCGCTATAAGATTCTTTTAAAGTTTTAATTTCAGCCACAAATACTATTAAGCTTCTTTGCACCTTTCTGTCTTTAACTCATTGGATATTAAGATCAAGAACAGACAGCCTTGATTTCCTAAAATTTTCCTTTTGTTGTCTTTGTCAGCCTTCTCCAGGCATCTCTGTAGTACCGGTGGCCAGGAGGAGTGATGCTTCTGGCTTCCTTCCCCCTGGTTTGCTGCCCATCTGTGCCACGGGCAGTTGCAAGTTGGTCCCATGCACAGCTTTCAAATTGTATAAAACCTGGGAAAATGACATGGCATTTTTATAAGTATCAGGATTAACACGACCAAATACTGGAGTCAGTGGAGTTGAGAACATCAGGAGTAATGTTAACTTAAATGGTTTCTGTTAGGGTAGACACAAAAGGAACATACATAATTTTTTTTTCTGGTTTATATCCATCTCCTCCAGCTATTATCTCGGTGTTTAAAGGTTTGCAATTTGGCTAATCAATAAGCTCAAAATCAGTTTGTTTCTGATGTTGGGTAATCGTATCTTTGGCTCCAGGGCCAGTGGTGCCTCTGTGCTCTGCTCCCGAGTGCTCCGCTCCCAGCCCCGAGCACATGGCCATTAGGGTTAGGGTTGAGGAATACCAGAATATGTTATTTCTGTGTTGCCTCAAAGTACATTTTATCTTCTACAGTCCAGTAAGAGGCACATGAAAAGCTCAGCTGGGAGTTTGCTGCTCACCTTCTGCAAGCACCACAGGGCTCCTTGGGAGCAGAGTAGGGCCCAGCACAGTCCGGGGGCACAAACACTTGGTGAGTCCCAGGTTGGAGCTGGTAAACCATCCATGTGGGCAAGAGGGATTTGTTGTTGTTTTTTATTTTGGTTTATGTTGGGTTTTTTTTTTGTGGGGGTACTTTCAGCTTTGAAATATTTCAGTCGAAGAAGTTAATTCACTTTAAGTAGGTTTACTTTTTGAGAGGAGGATATCATTGTAGTATTTTTGGCCACTGCTTGAAAATTCCTCCAACCCTTTACTATAATAAGCAAATTGAGCAGATTAAAGACACATTACACTGCCAAATGGTTTTTCTACCCAGGGTGACATATATTTTTTCTGTGGAAAAGGTTGTGGGGGTTTTTGTGAGCTGCTATGCTTTTTTTAGCACTTCCTGTTTTATTGTGTTTGAAGTGTCTTTGTGGTGACCTGTTGGGCTAAGATTCTTCCATATGGAAGTGTTTCTTCAACTTTTAATCATTTTGTTTTTTTAAAAAAAAAGTATTTTAAATCCGATTTGCAGATGTCTCTGGTTTTGTTTGCAATGAGCTGGTCCAACTCAGTACAGTGTTGTAGAAATGTGAGTCATGATGAATTGTTTATACAAAACATGAAGATGACATCCACGTCTTTGCACTCTTAATTAAGTTAGATACCTTTTTTAAAATCTGTTGAAACTACCCATAGAAAAGCATTTGTTTGCATTTAATGTGTTTTTCTCTTTAGAAAATCACATTCCTTTAAAGATTTGGGGTGAAATCTTGCTTTCACTGAATGCCTTGGCAAAACTCCTGTTGGTTTTGGTGGAATTCAAATTCCATCAGTAGATCCCAACTCTATTGTAGGCATCTCTGAAGTCAGCTAATATCAGGATAACAAGCAATTTTATCCTTTGCCTATTCCAGGAGGAAACCTTGCTGAGATTTTACATAGGGTCAAAAAAGTTACAAGTTTATTTTTAAGCCTACGAGACAAAATTCTTCATTAATGTACAACAGAATGCATTTTCCCTGCCTTCATATTGGACCTGCTGGATCGTAACTGGGACCAGAATTTGGACCACTGTATTTGCGTTATAGCTGCATCCTGTTTCCTATTAGTTTTGACACTAACATCTGAAATTCAGATTTCTTCTTGTTTAGGTTTAACTGCTCCTTCAATACATACAACAGGACCTCTCTGTAGTTGTCTGGCTTGCATGGGGTGTGAGGGCAGAACTTGTAATCTGCTTGAGCAGGGCTGGAGCAGCCCCTGTGTTTGAGGGTGTCGTTACACAGAAAGCTGGGGTTGGCCCTCTGCATCATATCCTCAATGTTTTAACCATAACAAAACTGGCTTTGACAGTATTTTTGAGTCCACATGTGAATACCACATGTTGAGGTCTCATGTCTGCAGTTTCACTCCTAATTAAGTGTAGATGTAAGTACTGGGTATCTTATAAGGTCTTTGGCTCTCTGCAGTTCACCACAAGCATCTAATTTCCACTTCCTTTGTGTTGGACCTATTATTTATACGAGGAGGGTAGGTGGACTTGATGGTTAAAAGTCTGTTGGATAACTACGTTTCTGTAGCTGTCATCCCTCTAAGGTCCTGCAGAATCTGCACTATGGGCTCTTGCTAGTTTATTATGGTTAAAATCCCCTCCAGTGCCAAAGGTCTGTGCCACACTTCAGTCCTACTAAGCCTTGAAAATGGGTCTTAAATGGCATATTTGCCTTTCACCCACTCTCAGTGTAGAGGTGAGCTTGATTCTTTATGAACAGTGAGATTTCCAGTTCAGCTTTGGGTGTTTCTCTTCACTGCTGTGAATATTAGGATATGTTCTCTAAACCTGCCTAAACCTTTTGATGCTACAGCCCACAGAAGCTAAAACCTCACAAGGTCTCTGACCTGAAAACAGGGTGGTTTGAAAAACTGCAGCTGTTTGATGTGGATGGGCACAGCACTCATCTGCTTTGGATTTTCGAGGTGTTCCAAAGTCATATTGTTAGCCACAGGAGGTCTTTTGTGAGCAGTGGTGTTCTCTGACTTGCTACCGAGACCTCAGAGCATTCCCAGATATTTAATTTTGGAAAACCGAAGTCCAGTAGCTCTATTGTCACATGCCTGATGTACAGGTGGAGAAACTAAGGCATAAGATGGACAGATGACTTTATTGGGCTGGTCAGAGTAGTATCAAGACTTGGATATAAAGCTGGAGAGTTCCTTTACTATTTCCACTCACTCTGGTTTCAATGGTATACAGAGTGTGTTGGAAACAATCCTTGCAACCTTATTTGCATTGACCTGAGGATTATACTGATGTGACCTCTTAAGGTGAGGCCTGCCCTTGTCCCACCTGACAAATGAACATGTTTAGATATGGGCATGGATTTGGGACTGACTTCCAAAGCTGACATGACAAAGATTGCATTATGCATTTGAAGGTCTCTATCATCTCCAGACCTTCTTTCCGCCGCAGCCTGGCAGGACTTCAGTGGCTCTGGGGGAGGAGGTGCTTTCAGCTCTGTGGCAACTTTCCAGTTTAAATATTTCAGCAAACCACCTCCAACATATCACACTTCCTCAGTAGTTTCCAAACATTGTCCAACTAGATGAAGATTAGCCAATGTCTTAGTTTGTAGAGCTACAAAGGTCAAATGTCCTGGAGAAACAAGGTGCTGAGATGCTAATTCTCCACCTTGGAATGAGAAGGCAGTTCTCTGCTCAATTAAGCAGAAAATGCAGGTGGTCTTAAGCATCTCTAATTTTTCCTCCCATTCTGAATGCAATTAAACAAAACCATCTGTAATTGCAAAGGATAACCAGCTTCCAGTGCAGTCCCCAGTCCCATCTTGAGATCAGTTGAGAAGCAAAGGGCTTGGGGAAGGAGTCCCTGTGCAGGCTGCAAGTGCCAGCAGAAGTCCTGACCTCATCCCTGCCCAGTCTGTCCCCAGTGTGGGACATGCAGGAAACTTGTCCTGAACTTCTGTTCTTACACTGCACCTCCTACACTTCTCTTGGAATCTTGTTTTCCACTTTTTGGAGATTTGTGAAACATATGCTTTGGAGGGTTCCCAATTTTTTTTTCACAGCAAGAAAAGAATTACTCTTTGCATTGTAAAAAGCCTCACGAAAAAGTGCACTGCTTCTTTATAATGGACTGGCCTGGCACAACTCAACAATCCACATTTCTCATCACTTCGCAGTGTACTTTTATAGGGTATAAAAAGGGTGTTATGATCCGTGTTCCCAAACTTTGCCTCAGTGAACAAGAACATCAATAAACGTGGCTTGATAGACACCAGAGCTGCACCACCGCTTCCTCAGTGCTTCGAACGTGCCCTAACATACCTTTTGAACTCCTTGCCATCTATGAAACTACTCGTGCCTCTGTTGACCTCTTAATGTACCAAAGATATCACTTGTGTGCTTAGGTAAAGTTATTCTCCCAGGATGCATTTCTAATTTCTAATCTGGACATTTACTGTATTTGGAAATGTTTTTTTCATGTCATGTCTGACTTTTTTTTCCTCTTTCCTTGATTTAAATTAATCTGCAGATAGGGAGGTCAGTGTACCTGGAACTGGTAAAAAAAATTGCTTCCTTTCTCCCTCTGCCCTTTTTCTTCTCTCTGCAAAAACGTTACTGTTATTTCTTTGGTTCACAACTGAGATGATGGGTTGATGTCTGAAGTTACATGCTCTGATCCAGGAAAGTCTGTCTTTGTTCCAAGGCTTCCAGTGCAGAGGCTCCTTCCACCTTGATCTTTCAGCAGAGCACTGAAACATTTGGCAAGCTTTTTGTCTCATTTTTTTGCTGCTGTCTAGAGTTTTTGAGAGATCCCCCTTGGAGAGCTTCCACTCTTGAGCTTGCCCACTGGAGGGAATACTTCTACATGTATTTCTGCAGCCACATCATCAGACCTGGTACATCCTTCTCATATCTTCATTAGCTGGGACCATTTGCTAACCTCCTTGCATTTGCTTCTTTGTAGTTTTAAAGGCAAGTTTTTTTCTCTGGACACTTCATGCCAAGTGTACTCATAGATGGCTTTGTGCTGATGGGGAGATCATTAGGACCTGCAAAACCTCGGTGCTTTGACTCATAATTTTAGACTGGGAAAGGTGTAGGATCAGCTTCTACCTGAGTTACAGGATTTTCCCTAATAATCAGATTTCTTTTCCATATTAAATTCCCCAGAAACTGGTGATTAGCCCCACTTCTGAGAGTTCACAGCAGCTTAATTCTACTGTAAAACTGTCAGCAGTGATTTTCTTTTTTTTAAGACGGATTTTGGTTCTTGTTCAGAACTTCTTCTTGCTAAATTCCTTTTCAACCAAACACACTTGTCATTTCTCATCCATTAAAGACAATAAATTCCATCTTTGGGTTTTTACATGCTGCACTTCGTTTATAGTGATAGATACTTGTTTATAACAAAATGAAGATTTTTGTTAGCCTTCTGGCATAAAAATTGGAATCTTCTCGTTTGATTCGTAGTTAATAGTAGCAGGTTTATCCTTTTAAATATGTACAGGCTGTGATTGCAGTGGAATATTTATTGTCCACAAGAATGACAGTCTGCAGCTCTCGGAATCCGTCTTGCCTTGGCAAGCAGTGTGAGTATAATCATCAAACTATTCACGTGGACTGGAGCTAGTTTCACAGGAGGATTTAGATGTCGCAAGCCAGAAGGTGACAGTACCAGTTTTAGATGCCAGGATCCCTGGGGAGAGATGGGATTCCCTCCCCTGACCCAGCAGCCCAGTCTCTGCGTGCAAGTGGTCCCGTATTTGCTGTGATGCTTGAGCCAGTGGGTGCTATAAAGTGTGATTTGAGGGGGCTGTAAAGGGTGAGCAGAGCTGAGTGGCTGATTCAGGCCCTCCTGCGTAAGTAGGAGGGAGAGACCTCCACTTTGATCATCCCAGATATGCTGGGAAGGGACCAAGGTGCTGGGAAAACTGGGATGGTTCTTCCTGGATCCAGGGAAATCTGACAGACAGGGAGAGGACCTGTGGGGGCAGGCAAGGATTTGGAGCATCATGACTTGGACTTCCAGAGACTGGAGTTTCTCCTTCGTCCCTCTCTGTGTATTGGGCAGCTTCTGGCTGAATGGTTAGTCCCAAATTACCTTGTAAGTTCACTGAGCAGCTGGCAGCAGACTTTAACCTGTGCACAAATGGTCATCTACCATTTACTGGAAAAACTGGACATAGTGGGCTTTCTTGTAGGCAGTGATCTGATGGGAGAGGACAGAGAAATTCCAAGGACATTAGTAAGAAAGATTTTAATTGATTTTTTCCCTGTAAGAATAATGCCCTATAGATGCACCCTTCCAGTCACCTTTTGTAACTTCTGTAACAGGAGGTCAGAGTGCCATTGTCAAGTAAAAAAACCAGCAGTCCAAGTCCTTGTATGACTTTTTCCTAAGTAGTTTTTGCTTATTCCTGACAGCTTTGCTTCCAGCTGTAAATGATGAGCCATCTCTGCCTAACTCCTGTTGCATTTGGAGTTGTTACTGCAAATTGCCAAGTGCAAACACGAGGCATGTGGAAGGGTAAATCTTCTGCCCTTTGAGTACAGTCTTTGCTGAGGATGAGAGTGAGATGAGTTAAATGACCAAAAGCCTTGGGCCAGGACATGCCAGTTGCAGTCATTTTTTCACTCCATCATCTCACCTTGCAACGTCGCTCTGCCTTATCCAGCCACCAGATGTCTGATGGATAATACAAGTGACAAGGGCAAAACCTCCTCAATGTATGCAAAGGAAAATTTCAGACAGCAAGGACTGGTCTGCTGTCTCCTGACCAGCTGGGTCCTGCCTGCCCTTCCCGAAGCCTGCCTGGCTGGAGTGAGATCCCTCCCTTGGACAGGGCTTGGGAGGAGATCAGACCTTGGTACTGGGAGCCACCAAGTGCTCTGGCCCTGCTCCAGTAGCACATTCAAGCACACATTTCACTTCCAGCATATATATATATACTACCATTGAAGCCACTGTGGCTATTTGCATGCTTAAAAAGTATATGCTTAAGCTGGGTTGGGACCAGAGATTTTGGGGTTTTGGAGGTCCAGTCCTTGCTGGAGTGTAGGTAACTAGCTCGTGCAACTTGGCACATACTTTTAATGAATACAGAATCGGGCCAAAAGAATTTATCTTCCCAGACTCAGAAAGTTTACATATCACCTTAAACAAGTTTAAGGGTTTTTGACTTTTTATTATTTTCTAAACATAAAACTTCAGGTTTTTCTGTAGTCCTTAAAGAAACACATTTTCCTAGTGCTCTTGGAGGGATCTAGAGACATTGGAGTAAGCAACTTCCAAAACACCCAGAGCTGATGGAGAGGCATCCAGGACCTGCTGTGGGGCCAGGGCAGGACTGGGTGGCTCTGGAGGTCCTGCCTGTGTTCTTGTACCTTCTAGGCAGGTGTGGCATCACACTGGGATGTCCTCAGAGGGAAGATTTCTTTCTAGGCAGCCCTGGCACAGACTTGCCCAGTGACCTTGGGAGAGTTACTTAAACCTTGATGTTCCAGCTCTTCCCCAGTGTAAGGAATAAACTCTTGCTATCAGTGCTAATAGCTCGTTTTGCCCGAACTGAGGATTTGGTCCTGTAGGAATGTTTTGTATCTCTCCTCCATTCCCTGATCTTGGTTGCTCAATTAATAAGTAGCAATAGTAAGTTACCAGACCAGTTCCTGATGCTGATGGGGCTGTATCCTTGGAGCAGCAGCCCCGAACAGAAACATTCCCATTGCTCTGCTTCAGTACCTGAATCCATCTCGGGCTGTTTGTGAAATATGTAAAAATACTTGTAGGGAAGTTGTGATTACAGCAGGCAGTGCACATAGTACTAAATATAACCCTAATTAATTGAATGTTAAAAGTGAGATTTGCTAAAAAAGGGTCAAGAGGTCATTGCTCCTCTGTAATTCCGTAAGGAAAAGCTGATTAGAGCATCAGTGTATGGCAAGGAGTTACCTTGCTGACATGGAAACCCCTTCTAAATGGCTGGAATATGCTGATTGCTACAACGAAGTGCAAGTTTGGTGCTTCCAAAGGCTGGAGGTGGCTTCACAGCTTTGGGCTGGCAACAGCAGGCAGGGCAACAGAGCTCACCCTCTGTGCTCCTCCCAAGCACCCAGCAAGGGGCTGGTGTTTGAGAGAGAGATTTATTTACCCCATGTACAAGTCGTTATTAGACAGTAGCTTGGAACCAACATGGACATTATCTCATAGTGAGGTAAGACAAATAAATTACAAGTTAGAGGCCCTGAGTGGGATTAGTGATGCACCTTAGGAAAATATTTTGGGTTCTGTTTATATGGCAGCTGGGTTGTGAAATGTTTCATCTGGAAAAGGTGACATGAGACCAGAGAAATATTTGCTCTTATAATGCAAAAAATATTTCTCTTTCATTCTTAACTTTGCTAGTGATATAAACCAAATTTTACTTTTCTGGTGCTTCGATGACTGTTCGGCTGCTTTTCTACAGATTCTTTTCTGCAAACTCTCTCCCAGCTGATAAAAAACTGTCCCTTTGTCTTGCCTTGCTTGTGAACGTGCCTCCATGTGCATAATACTTATTTTTTAAAAATTACCCCCAGCCCAGTAGACATCTCAGTTGCTGGTAGATGGGGTCTTCTGAGTGAAAGGCTGGTCATGATGCTCAAACAGGGTTTGGAAGCCTTTGCCCCTCCTTTGCAGCCTGGCTAGGATAGGATATTCCCCACCGTTCAGCTGCCAAGGATCTGTACCCACGATGAACTTGGCCTTTCCAAGCATTACACTCTCTGTTTCTATTACACAAGAAGGAGTCTCCTATTACAATTTGAGTGATGTATTAGCATGGAGAGCAGTTCCAATGTTTTTTCAACACTAAGATTTTTTTAATTCAAATGAAACAATCAGAATTAAATTCCTTGGCTCAGACAGTTACCACTAATTCTCAAGCAATATGACAAATCCACACTTCTGTGTCAAAGTGTAACATAAGATCTTAGTTATCCAAAAAAAAAAAAAGCATGAGTTGTCAGATCTTTCCTTACTTGTGGGCAAATATAACCTTTTTATAATCCATTACGTGTCCTTTGTATGTGTATTTATATATATATATATGTGCATTTGTACATGCCATGAGATTGATAATAAGCAAGATAAATCTTGCTGTTTTCTTAAAGGAAGTAATATATTATCCAAGTCCCTCTGGTGGAATTGGCATATTTCTGCCTCATGAAGTGAGCTCACTAAGACAGGCTATTCCTGCAAACCTCTTCCAAAGAGTTCAGAAATTACTTGGCATACAAACAAATAAGTAAATAAGCACCATTATGTGGTGTCACAGAAATACCAGCTGTAGCTTCCTGCATCTTAGGCAGCTTTTCCCACTGAAGCCAATACAAAGACTTCAGCATCATAAAGTTGCAGCTTTTATTCAGATGAGAAGTACGACAAAATAAAGACTCATCTAAAAAAAGCCTCTGCTGAGGCAGTGGAATTCATTGTGTGTTTAAATTTCCTAGGCATTGTCGAAAATCTCAATAATCATCTTATTATAAGCTTAACTAAGTCGTAGATCTTCTGAGAGTGGGAAATTTTACTAGGAGGAAGAAAAAAAAAAAAAGTCACTGGATTTTCTAATTTTAACCAGGACTGAGAATTATAAGTATGTGAATACCACAAGAAAACAATTCCAACCTTGCACAAACTAAGAAGTGCTGAAAATCTTTCGCGAATCCTTTTTTAATGAAATTTCCAGACCTGGAGGTTGAAAGAACATCAGGTGAAGTTTTTCTGCTGTGTGGAATCATACCTGGTACCATGTGCCCTCCCCGGCTGCCCCAGCTTGAACAGAACTCTCAGTTCTTCAGGACACTCTACTTGATGTCAGGATTAAATGTAAAGAAATGTTAAGCTCCTCTAAGGGAGCTTGGGGCTGATCATAGCATTCCTGATTTTTTCCAGGCATTCTGATTCTGCAAAGCTGTGAAGAGTTAAAATATGCAGGAATCTTGCTATTTGGGGGGGGAAGTGTTTTTGGTTTTTTTTCTCACAAATAAATTTCATTACAAAGGGGTATTATGTTTTTATAAATAATAGCATCCAGTTATGCTGTAGTTTCCATTGCTTTTGGCTGTCAGACCACCAGATGCATTGCATTGCATCTAGTACTGCAAAAAGAATATGAATGTACTCATTTTTTACTGCAGGGTATCCTCAGGCTGCAGACTTGCCCCTTCGCCAGTGCCTGCAGCCACAGGGCCCAGCCCTGGTGTTACTCTTTAAAGCAAGATGACCAAGTCTTCCCCTTCTGGTCCTGCAAAACCACGGCATAAATTTCCCTGCTGACACCAAATGCAGATTTTTTTGCATTTTATCTTTTCAAGTCCAGCTTTGGATGGATGGATGGATGGATGGATGTCACACGCTGCCTTCAGTTTTTAAAGCATCCTGGCTCTCTCCCGTGTCCTTTTGCTAACCTCAGCACCTCAGGGGGAGCCAGGACCTGGCCAGGGCTGGAGGAGCCCTCTGAGATGCTCGAGGGGGGGGCTTGGTGCAGCTTTTGGCAGCCCTGGAGCTCAGCGACAGTGCTGTGGTGACACTCGGGTCCCTCATTTGGTGGCCAGGTGTATTACCAGCCAAACGGCACCTCAGCTGCCATGGGAGAGAGTAGCAGGGAGCATTCGAGGCGAAGGCAGAGTTTAATAAATATAGTGAAACATTTATGTTTTGACCTTAACCCAGACTCGTACTCAGCCATGTTGAGCAGAGAGTTGGGAACATAGTTTGTCAAGGCTCCTTTGGCTGATGCAGTGGTAAAACAGGGCAGCCTTGCACTGAGGAAAGGCAGATCCTTCAGAAAGGAGAGTAAAAGGTCAGAACTAATCCAAAAGGACAAGCAGTGTATGTCTGTGTGTATATTGGGTTTCACATATGAAATCCAGTCATGATAAATCTGATGGCTTTAGAAACATCTACTTTGATTAATGAAAACATAGTTCCCATAGACCATGGGTTTCATACTTCAAAGTTCTCCTGGATTTAGGACCTTAGGTTTTGCTTATTCATATAACATGCAGGAAACTATTTTTAAATGAATAAGGGGGTTTAAAAAAAAAAAAAAAAAGGCAAATGTTTCAACATCGGTGGTACAGATAGACTGGATAATAAGGAGCAAAAATAACAAACAGCAGACGTTTTATTATGCATTTTACAATAATGTTTACATTCTTTCCTCTATATTTGTTTTTCCTTGAAAAGATTTATGTATTTATAAAAATATCTCGCTGCTCCAGCTCTGAAAATTGCAGCCTTGCTCACATTTGAAAGCCTTCACGACGGCTGTGATGGCTGGCCGTGTTCCTAATCATCTGAAATGCTTCTCCTGAGCCTGTGGTTAACCCCTTGTGCAGGACTGGAGGAGACTGTTTGTGGAGGTGGTGGGGAGGAGTCTGAGATGATCCTTAAGGACCTGCCAAGCTCACATTGTGGCACCACTGTGGTCCAGAATGTTGCCATCCATCACCTTGGCTGGCGTCCCAAGCATCAGACATGGTAATGGCTGGGCAACCTCCTGCCTGACCATCCTCCTTCATCCCCACAGAGCCATCCTGGGGCCACCCCGCCGCTGGGCTTGCTCCTCCAGCAGCTGCATGTTTGCTTAAAACTCATTTAGAAATAATGACAGAGGAATAAACAGTATTTTTGTTTACAAGTCCGTAGCGCAGTGAGGAGGGACGCAGGAACCTTTCAGCCTTGCTTAGCCAAAAGTTCAAAGGGATTTGAAAGTGTTCGTTGCCTGTGGGACTGGGCACCCCGACTGAAGTCTCCATTAATTAAATGCACTCACAGGATACAGAGCTGGTGAGTAATGTCCTGTTTATAGCAGAACTGTGAGCGATTCTGGAAAAAAAAGAAGCTCCGTGGGAGGGAAGAAGACAGGGAAATAGAGTTACTTGCAAAGGCTGCAGCTCCTGCTGTTGTTTCCAAGGGCAATATTTAACCCTCACACCTGGAGCTACCAGCCATGCACAGAGATGAGGTGTTGCAAAGTCTGACACATGTACGTTGAGGTACACGTGCCGTGTGAGCTGTGCACAGGAGTGGATGGGCAGCTCGTGCTGCCCAGCATGGACACGTGTTCTGAAGCTGGATACAGGGCAGGTTGGGGCCGTTCCACCTCCTCCACACTTGACTCAAGGCGGTTGCCCAGGTTCAAGTACTGAGAGCTGCTGCTTTGTGGCTTTCCCCCTGGAGTAAGAAAGTTATGGCGTGGAAGTGAATTGGCAAACCCTGTAGGAAAGTTCAGCCATTAATATTTAAACGGGGTATGTTACAATTTGACTCACCACTTTGGGCAAGGAGTTTCCATGTGCCGGTTCTTCACACGTCCATGGGGTTCCTGCTCCTGCCGAGGCTCTTCTGGGCAGCTCTGTCATGCTCACTCTGTGGTTCCTAGTGTGTCCAATGCCAAGTGGATCAGGAATCCCTTCAAAGTCCATTCCTGTTCCTGAAGGGGCCAGAAGAGGCTGGGGAGTAGTGATGGGCAACCCCTCCTCTCCCTCCAACACCATCTTGGTCACTCCACAGGGTCTGTCATCCCCAGGGCTTGAGCCCCCATCCCTTTCATGAGAAGGATGCATCTTTTATTGGTTAAAATTGGCAGGTCATTTCCTCTTCTATTTACTCTGTTATTTTTGCTCACACGCATGTTGCAATATGCAAGGTGAGGCTCAAAACTGTCAAGCTCTTTAATAGAACCATTACTGTATTTTTGGAGAACATACTCCTTTTGATTTACTGTTCCTTAGAAGACAGGAAATGGAGCTACTTGATTTCATATTTTAAACAAAGCCGTCCAGAGGTTTAATGAAAAAAATTTCCCCTGGCTTTCGAATTAAAGGGCTATGGTGAAAGATTTAGCTTAGCTATTTTGACTTAGAAAAATAACACGCTAGAAGCATTAAAATATTTTGTAAAAATACTTTTTACTACTAGATTTTTTCAGAGAAGAAAATAAGCTTCTCTGGTTTTTTTGGTCTTGGTGGGTAGGGCTGTTAAATGAAAGGATGTTTCCAAGGTTTGGGGTTGTTGGGTTTTTTTCCTCCTGTAGAATTTATTTTCCTTTTATATTAAAAGCTTTGAAACAATTGCAATGCAAAAGACAAATCCTGTGCTTCTGAGCAAGCTGGTGGTGTGAGTTAGAACCCAATCTTTTGCCATTAATAAAATGTGAGAAATGTTAAGCGGAAAAACAAGGGGGCCTGATTCTGCTCCATCCAGTAGCAGCTTGAGTAAAGGGCTGTGCTCTCAGGAGACAAATGTCAGTGGAAGGACATAAGTGGGAGATCAGTATCAGGAGAAAATTAAAGTTTAAATAGGAAAATCCTGCGTGTGGAGCAGAATGAGCTGGGAGTGTTTGGGGCAGTGTAAAGCTAAACACGCTGCAACTGCAAAACAAAGGCACTCTGGACTGGATGTTCAAGCCAAGGTTTCTGCTTCTTCCATTTGGTTTGGGGTTGGTTTTTATTTGTAGTGCAGGGGATCTGGAACAGTGCTTGGGCATCGTACAAAGGAGGCTGATAGTCTTAATTTCCACCCAGTTTCGTCTTCAGTAAATAAGGGGAGAGTTAAATGTTCTGCTAGCTTGAAAGCACCGTGCAATAGGATGAAATGTGGACACAATTTTAAGTCAATGGGATTTTTTTCAGTGGTTTTTTATGAGGTTTCACCAGGATTTCACTATTAATTGCTTGGATAAAATACCACCTAATTGGCCTCTTTCTTGAGTGGTTTCTAAATGAACTGCTCCTTTTTGGTGGAACCTGTTCCCCCATCAAAGCAGTAGCAGGTCTGGGGGACAGAAGAAAGGCTGGGCTTCACACCTCAGGGGCTGGTTTGGGGCTGTCAGGAGGATTTCAGCAGTTTGTCAGTAAAGGCATGGGGCAAAGTCTGCCTTCTTTCAACCCTTACCTAATCCTCCGAATCAGCAGGAGCTTTCTTGGCCACCTTGGTCCTGCAGTGACATTCTGGTGATGGGTTTGGGGGGATTTTGAGAGCAGGACACTTCTCTGAGGTTTATTTGTAAACTTCTCTCTGGCTGATGATGGGGAATTTGATACGTTATCAGCCAAGATAGTGGGATTGAAAAGGGGAGAGCGTGGCAGCCAGAAAGAGATTACAATTTATTAAATAGCAGAGATATGGTTAGCTGCTATCAGTGTAAGTATAATGCCGTTAGCTCGGGTGCTGTTAGTAATGATACTCATAGGGTAAAAGCACCCAAAGGTTCCTGGGCAGCAACCAGCCCATCTGCCATTCTGTGCACTTCACAGAAGAGTTTTCCAAAGTGTAAAAATACTCAGGACTTAATTGAGCCATCAGAAAATGATGTTACTTTGATGTGTCTGCTGCTTGTACATCGGAGAGGGTCAGAGCCAGAGGTTCACGGTTGGAGAGGACCTGCCTGTTCAAGCAAGGTCCCGTTTCCTACTCCAGTGTCCTGAGTAACTTGGGTTGCACATCTGCATGTTCAGCTGTACACAGAACTGGTTTTATAAAAGTGTTTATTGAAATAAGGAGGAATTTTTGGACTCGGGGGCAGCACAGAGCAGATGCCAGCACCTGAAGCTCCTCTGCCTCCACCACTCATTGTGGGCAGGGTAATCACCCACAGGGTGCAGGGGTGGCAGCTGGTGAGTCAGAGCTGGATGCTGGAACATGGATCATGTTGCCAGATGTGGTCTCCTAACATGGAGAAGGAATGAAAAGGGAAGAAAGATAAACCTAAGGCTTCACCAGCCTTGCAGTTTTTTACAAGAAAACTTCCAGTGCAGTTAATCCCTCTAACCTGCACTTACATTAACACTTGAAACCTCACACGTTGCTGCTAAGAAGTTTTGGCAGCTCTTGGCCCTGATTGCAGAGGTAACACTGCACTTGTCTCCTTTGCTCTCACTCAAGTATCTCAGGAGCCAGAGCCTGGTGCTCTATGAAGTTTCTCTCTGCACACATATGCAGGCACCTTGGCAGAGCTTCAAAAGCCATTTACCTTATTATTCATATGTCTGCTTATAGGAGCAGAAATGCTCCCATTCCTCACTTTCGGAATAAGGGCAGGCACTAGTAAAGGAGAGATTTCTCCTCAGCATTTCTGGCACAGCCCTGACATTCACCACCTCCCTGCTGCCTCCCTGGGGTTTGGGGATGCAGATTTAAAAGCCCCCCCAGTAGTTCTCTGGGTTTGTGACCAGCCCTATTAAAACCAACTGAAATCAGTGGGGTCTTGGAGTATAGGCAGAGTGAGGGTCTCAGGGCTGTGTGAAGCCGCAGAAGAATTACTGGGAAAAAAAGCTTCAAAAAAACAGACCAAATTTTGCATTTCCTCCTGCAGTTAGGATAGCTGACAATATGGAAATGTTGCAGAGACTTAAATGTCATTGAAATTACTTTGCCTCCTCACTGCATTTTCTCAAACAAGCTTCAAGAACCCTTGCTTTCAAACAAATTAGTAGACTGGAGTAACCTTATAAATATAAAGATCCATTAAAAGTTGAAATATTTGGTCATTCCTCCTCTCGGTTTAAACTGGGTTTCATCCAGAGTTCAAGTGCATGTATCACAGAAGAGCCACAGTCCCATTTTGTAGAGGTCCATTTTAGCGTTGATGGTTTTCTAGTGCCAGGAATCTACTCTGCAGCCAGGCAAGGAGATAAATCAAAGTTGTGCGCGCCGATGAAATTCAGGAGCCAGAAGTCACCATTGCAGCCCATATAAATCCCTGAATGCCAGCCCTGGTGCTTTTGTCCATGCCATTAGAGTTCAAAATTATCTGCCCCTCTTTGCTGATGTATGGATTAACTGGCTGCCCGAGTGTTTACTAACGGTTATCACCCGGTACTTTGGACGTTATCAGAGGAAGGGACGCCTGCCGCGGGGCTTGGTCTCTCACCCTTTCTATTACCACCTGTCAGTGGCAGGGGGTGTGCTGTGAAGCTGTACAGTCACAGACTACAAGTGTAGATAGTTTCTGACGGCTGATCAAAGGGGAAAACCAAAGGCCTGATAACAAGGACGTGTTTCATGTACTTTTAACTTTGAGAAACATTGGCATTTGCATTTTTTCCCCTCGGTAGGCTGGCAGAAACCAGGCACAATAAATGCTGCATATTCAGTTACCTAATAGTGGAGTAAATGGTATGTGCTTGAAGCAACAAAGCATAACTGTAATCTTGTTCCAAGTGGGAATGATTTAAGTAAGCCTTTGCAGAAGACTTGCTGTATAATAAAGTAGAATAATTTTAATTTGTACTTTGAAGTGATCTTGAATTCAGAATCTAATCTTTGCGTTCAGGAGAACATCATACCCTGTTGTCAATGAGGTAATAACTGCAAGTTGAGGAATTATTTTAAGTATCTTTTGTAGGTACGTGTGCTCCGTCACAATAGCCAGTGTCTTCAGTGAGGCACTGCTGATGAAAGGGTCTCTGTTAGCTCACGTTTCACCTAAAATTTCACACTGCCAGAACAGAGAGTACCATAGATATCCCAGACAGAAAGAAGGGCTCACGTTTTTTCCTTCAGCAGGAAGGAAAAAGTGTTCCTTCAAACACGAGGCAGAAAGCAAGCTGGGCTTTCCCTGTCAGTTCACTGCACAGTTGTGCTTTTCTGCCTAAGAGCAAGAAAGGGGTTTTAGCTAAAATTTGTACCCATTGGCAAAGACAAAATGACCTGACTGTTTCCATTGTCTGAGACTCAAAAGGCAAGAGTGCTCCGCAGCAATCCAGTGAAAGGCAAATCCATTTTACAAATAATTTCTAGTTGTCTGACATGTACTTAATAACATTTGTGCAGTTTTTTAATGTTACCTCTCCCTTCCATCAGTGTCATTCTGGTGATTTCCCGACTTTCCCTTAATGTGAGACCAGAATTGGGTCTATATTTTTAATTTAAGCTTTTTGCTTACAGCTGCTTGGTCAGAGCTGTTCAGTGCTTAGAGCTCTGCTTGCCCCAGCCGTGCTATTAACACCAACGTTTTAACTGATGTGCTAAAATCAGCATTTCAGGAACTCAAAATGCAAAGGTTTCTTTCTTTTCGAGGCAATAAATAATACGTATGGAAGTAGTTTGGTCCTGGGGTGTCCCAAACATCTCCCGTTTGTTTGTTGAAGGTGCCTTCGACCGGAGTGTGACCTTGCTGGAGGTGTGTGGGAGCTGGCCTGAGAACTTTGGTCTCCGTCACATGTCTTCCATGGAGCACACTGAGGAGGGCCTCCGGGAGCGCCTGGCCGACGCGATGTGCGAATCTCCCAGCAGGGACATAGTGGGATCAGGAACAGGTACAAAGAAGAGGTGTGATCAGAGATCACGTACATCTCACCCAATGGTGATTTTTATTTTATTTTTAAATTTTGCTTTTCCTTTTCTCTGTACGCTACCTCTCTGGTTAATTAACTTCTATGGGGATCTCTCTTAGTCATTTATTAAAAAAAAATAGTGGCAGATCACATAAACATAGCCTGAGAAGCCTAAAGTAACGTGAAGAAAAATACTGGTGCTTGGAGCTTCCTTACCATGTAGCTGTGCCAGGGGTTCTCCTCCCTCCCCTGCCAGCTCAGGAGCATCCCCATCTCCATGTGGATTGCTGCCCTTGCCCACCCTGCTCCAAACAATATCATAATCACACACATCCTCATTATGTGTCCTGAATAGAGCCACCAGGAAGCGCTGGTTCTGTAATCCAAATTAATCCATCTTCATCAGTGTCCATTATATTGATAAATGATATCATCTGTTTAAGTAAATGGAATGGCACGTCAGAGCTTATGCTGCTCAGGAGGGGCCCAGTGGCAGGAGATGCTCAGAAATGCTGAAGCGCAGTTGTTGAGGTTTTATTGTCTCCATTAACTTTGACTTGTTTTAAAAAACACCCTCTAGTCAAAGGACTAGGCCCCTCTTTGATCCATGTCCCGTTTGTGTTGTGACCAGCAGCTAATAGTAATGGTGGCTTCTAACAGCAGCTGCCAACTCGCTTGTTGCTCTTCTGGCAACTTGCCTGGGAAGGAGTAAGAGCACAAGCCCCAGCAGAAACGTGTGGGCGTGCCAACCTACGGACATGCCAGAGAGGCTGGGCAGAGCAGCAGCTGCCTCTTCCTTTTGCTGTTGCCCTCGTGCGTTGCTGAGGGCCTCATGCTGCTTCAGCTGGAGAAGGCTCAGGGACTGTCCCATCAGGGCTTGTCCCCCTGCTTTGCAGGTGGGTCACTACTGAGCATGTAGCCCAGAGCAGGTCGCCAAACCACTGCTACTTCCCACAGTCTGGAGGAGGAGGTAGTGAAGAAGCAGATTTTAAGTCCTTATATGTAGGTACAAGTAGCAATGCCCAGGCTGCTGAGTGGTGCAGAAACATAGCCCAGCCTGCCACCTTTCAAACTGTCTTTCCTCTGAGTTCCATCAGGAAAAAGATGGAGTCAAGGAATGGTTTAAGATTTGGCATTAACAGAAGGAGTTGTTTGGACACTAAATAAGGGCCTCAGTTACAGATTTGGTGCAGATTCTCCCCAGCCTGTTGCCTTGGATGAGGCACTTCATGTGCCTGTGGCTCCAGTGCTCCATCACTGCCATGAGGATAGAGATGCCTTACGTTGCTGGCATGGAGTTTAATCAGCTCATGTCTGCAGAGGGCTGTGAAGGTAGAAAAAAATGTACAAAGGCACATATTTCATCACTTATTGACCCATACTGTGATCAGTGAACTTTGGGATGGTATCCACTTCTGATAGCAGGCCAGCTCCCCTCAGGCTGTGTACCTTACAGGAAAGGTGAGGGCAGTACTGTCTGTGAAAGCTGAAGCCATCTAGATGTGCCAAGGTAAGGTGCCTGACTGCCCCAGACACTTCTCATATTATATTGTAAACTGAGAACTTTGTCAGAGACAGGTCTGTATTTTCCTGCCATTTTCACCAAACCCAGGTGGTAGCAGGGAGTGCCAGCTGCTTTGGCATAAGATCAGGCTCCCAGTGCTGCAGGTGTAAAGACAGAAGGGAACTGTTCATAGAGGTGCCATCATGGAGCTAAAATTAATCCAAAGAGACTTCTCCCTGCTTTTTTATCCAGACACATAAATCTTCATAGTGAGCATAAGAGAGTTGCAAATGTAAGCAGCAACAATGAGTAACATGAATATTGACCCAACTCACCCCATCCCATTCCCCTCCTCTCGCTATCGTTACGCTCTGTGTTTTCTTGCCTGTCGTGGGATTCTCTCTATCACTAACACACTTTATTCTCAGGATTTGGGCATGTGGTGACTCAGTGCAGCAGAGAAAACCTAGTGATAAGGCTGTGAACTCCCGTGCCCTTTCCACTTCCATCCCCTAACAGCTCTTGAGCTGTTCTTACCACATGGCCATAAAAAGTCCTCTCCTGCTCAGACAGTACCTGGAAAGCCACATGTGCCACAGGAGTGGACCAGTCTCATGGCAGGCTCTGACCATTTGTCGAGCTGTGGAGCACAGGGAAGTGCTGGCATCTGTCTGCTGGCTAATAAATGGGGAAAGATAAGTTTGGAGGTACATTACCCTTGCTTCAAAGAAGAGGTGTTTTTGTTGGCTTGCAATGAGTTGAATAGTTTTCACTTCCCCCCAAACCACTTACATCTTAAACCCAGGCTGAGCTCAATTATCTTTGAAAAATGTTCCATTTTCTAGCCCAGCTATTCCTTCCATGGATTCTCTTCTGCCCACTCACCCCAATGAAGTGATAGCAAAGATAAGGACACCAAAAATTTGCATATTGGTAGTTGATTTACTGGTACTGGTTCCAAAGGCGATGTTCCCATTTCTGCATTGGACTAAAAATTACAGAAGTTATAAACCTCTCTCTAATAATCCTAAAATTACTTATTTTAATTTACACATACCTTTAGCCCCTGCTTGTGTTCCTTGGATTTGCTTCAGTCCTTAAATATATTTTGCAGAGGTTTAATGAAACTTGCAAAGTCTTATTTGAACTGAAACATGAACTAATGAGAATTTCTAACTCTGAATGTGGAGATCTGTGCATGTGTAGTGCTTGGGTCCCCTGCGTGGACAGAGGCCACATGGGCAGTAGGGTGGACAGTGAGACTTTATCCAGTGCTCAGCTGGTCCTGACATGCACTTAATGGCAAGAGATAAATAGATTCTTTTAATGCCTTAACTGTTAGGACATAGCTGACACATAGATTTATATAGTAATCAGGGCTGATATGCTGCAGGAGAGGGGAGGAAACGCACACTCCTGGTACACAGACCACTTTGGGGAGTAGATATTCCCAGTGTCTTTGTTTCTCACCTACCCCGTTGCATTGCAAAGCAGGGTTGGCAACACCTCCCTGAGTCAGTGGTCCTGGCTATGGGCAGAGGCAGCATGACCCGAAGGTTGGTTATACAGGAAACATCAAACTTGAGCATGCTAAAAACAAGAGGAAGAATCAGGCATTTGCAAGGAAGGGGAATTAGATGGCCTGATGGGTCTTTTCCACCTCTGACTCCTGCTAGTTGCCAAGGGCTGTCGGACAGTGGATGGGAAGAACCAGGTCTGGAAAATGACCCCCCTAAAAATCTACTTTCCTTTTGACCTAAATGATAACTCCAGTCATCCAGCTAGTTGACTTGATTGGGAAACCAGCTTTTCTCCTTGTTATCCAATTATCCAGATGACCCATGTCTATCTTAAGTGGAGTCTGCTGTACATAAGCTGTCAGCCTAGATACACATTTAATTCCAAAGAAGGCGTAAATTGGCAAAGATGCAAAAAGATGGTTTTGCTGTTTCAGTTTCTGATGAGCTCTCAGTGAAAAAAAAATAAATTACAAAGGTCTACTCACAAAATGTTAGTGGTCAGTGACCTCTTTTGCTTGCAAAGCTTTGTTTTCAAGAAGCTACAATATTTACATTTGTAATGTAGTTTCTGAGTATGTACTGGAGCTTCAAATTGCGTTCTCAAAAAAAAAAAAAAAAAGCTAATACAGTGATTTATGGAACTGTGCTTGCAGGAGACAAATATCTCTGACAATATTCCACTCAAGCTGGACATGCAGAAATTGCCAGCCCAGGATCTTTCCCTCCAAAAATACTGTAATCAGTAAATCCTCTGATTTATGTATTCCTTCAGCTTTCAAATGCATTTTGCTTGTTTCTAGCCATAATATTGAAAATTAGGCTATAATAGGGGATCAAGCCTTTACAGGCTGAGTGATAGGATGTTTTCTGAAATTGATCTGTGGAAGACTATTCCTGTGGCTGTCCCCTGTCTGTGCCATGGGACCAGGAGAGCAGCAGTGAGCGTGAAACTGTGTGGCTCCACATCTGCAGCACCAGGAGGGAAAGTTATTCACAGCCCTGGGAAGATCATCCCAGCTTCTCCTGCTTCCCTTGACCTGGGTGAAAGATCCCAGCTAAATGTTAAATCTAAGCACAGCTTCAGCTGAACTTTCACCTGATTCACCACATCAAAACCCATTCTGTGCGTTTTCTGGGATTTATTACTCTGAAGCACATAGCAGAGTGACAGAAGGGTGGGTTTATTCTCTAGCAGACTAACATGACAGACAGGTTTCCAAGAGAGAATTGTCAATATATCAAATAAATAAGTATGCATCACTGCTCAGGTTATTTTGTCAGGATAGGCAATATTGCAAACTTTCTTTAGTGATAAACGTGCTGCTGCCGCTGTCAGCCCCCTTTTTTTTTGCTAGAAAGATACACTGGAGCCCAGGCAGCCCTGGAGATGCAGGATGGGACTTTCTGTGTTTGCTGTGTGCAATTCCAGTCCGTTCCCTCTTCTGCTTCTTCTCTGTTACAATTTGTTTGGCTGCCTGAATGTTGTACTTATATTCAGATCTAATTTATTTTGACAAAGCATACCCAAATCCACATTGCTGCAGCATTTTACAAGTGGTGGAACTGTTCTGTGGCTAGACAAGAGTAGAATTGCTTTTTGTGGGCATGTATCTCTGTTTTTTTAATTCATCATCAAATCCAGTACCCTATAATGGCACAGTTTACACTGCAGCTTACGGAGCAAAACAACTTTTTTCTCTGTCTGTCCTGTCTCAGGAATACATGTGAACTTGCAGTAAGAGCCTATATTAAAAACTGCAGAGCACCCCTCACATTTTATATCTCAGAACCAGCTTTATAGGTTTGAACAGAGAAGGATGCAAGTATGGCACCATTGTGGTTAACGCAGCCCATTAGGTTTGAAGGATTTAAAGCAAGGTGTTTAAAGCCCTCTAAGAAGTTTCAGTTTAAAAAGAAGAAGAAAAAAAAAAAATACTCATTTTCTTCCAAAACTCCCAAGTCTGTCAACAACCACCTGTGGAAAGCCAGCGGTGAGGCACAGTGCCCTGTGCGTGGCTCTTGGAAGAGGCTATCTGGATTCCTTCCAGATTTCATGAACAAACTCATAATGCGATGAAGGAAGCTCATATGTTGAAACAAACTCTTTAACCTGATTAATGAGATGTAAGTAAGTGGAGCTAATTAGACGTGCTGTTAGGGAATAGCCTGTATGAAACCTGGGATCACCACTCAGGGCGGTTGGGATCCTGGTCCCCAGATGAAGCTGTGGGGTTACACCAGCCTCAGCCTAACTTGGGACATTTTAAAATCTTTCTGGGAAATTGGTGGTTTGGAGGAGCAAAGTCCCACACTTTCTGGTGTGCTGGGTTGAGGTGGGAAGTGTGCTCCTCTGCCGAGGGAAGGGAGGGAGATGCTGCCCTCTGATACTGTGTGAGGAGCATCCTTCCTGGGGATTTTCCAAAAGAGAAAAAACCATATGGTCACAAGCTGAGTTCAGAGACAAGCAGCCACCTGGACACAGATATACCTTTTTCTGGAAGAGGATTAGCCCTCTGTAGAGTCAGAATTTCAATGGGTACCTTTTCATCCCTTCCTTTCTCCCTTCCTTCCATCTTTCTTTGCTTCCTCTTCCTTTTAATTTTTCCTTTCCCTCTCCTCAATTGGTCTTAATTCTAACTTGGCCATGGAATATGGGAACCGAGGAATACAGGACAGTTGATTTTCCCTCTGAAGAGCATTTCTGCAAAGAGATTTCCACGTAGGTTGAATGCAAAATCAGCCTGGGCAGCAAACACACTGGTAGATCAAATAACACTGATGCTAAAAGCAGCCTTTGAACTTTCAGAATATTCATCCCAGGGTCAGAGATTAAATTACCCCCTCAAATAAGTCTAAGAGCTCAATGCAGTTCTTACTACAAACGGTTTATTTGGATGAGCCTTGTTTAAAGTAAATTAAAAATTGAGGGCTCGTTAGGTGCCACCATTTTTGAAGTGCTGGATGAGAAGAGCAGCATTTGCACTGCCCACTTTTTAACATGGTTTTATTAGTTATATCTCATGTGCAGGAGGACATCAAACACTTCAACAAGGGCTTCTCACTCTCCCCAGCCCACATCCATGTCCCTGGAGCAGCCCTGTCCCACAGCCCTGCCAGGGCCAACAAGGGCATGTTTAACTTCCCAACTATTTCCCAGGTCCCCAAATCCAGCTCACCACCAGCCCCAGGAGTTTTTAGTGGGATTTCTTCCAGGTCATACGTTATTTAAGGGGGCGGGAGGGGATGAACGCTGATACCACAAATGTTTCTGGTGGGAATTTAGGTTCATTGCAGCTTGCAGAAATAATCATCTGCTAAAGGGAGCACTGATACAAACAACTCTGACTTTCTGCCATTTGATAATGAGTTGATCAACTGCATTTACTTACTCTAAATTGTGGTGTGGGGAGATTCCTTTTCTTTTTCTTCTTATTAAATCAAGGCTTTTTTTTTAAGAAATATTTTATTTTTGATACAGACACAGCCGGTGAAGTAGCAGTAAAAAACATCACCACAAAGAGGCACATGGCTTTGAAATGTTTTGGTATGTAACATAACTGTATTGTTATCAGGTTTTAACTTTTGCACAAAGAGTATTTCTCCTTGTTCTAAAAGCAAACCCTTTGTCAGCTTTCCAAGGATTACATCCATAACGTGGTCGTAGGGGAACAAACCAAAAAAATCTAAGTGTCTCAAATCATTTCACAAATAACATTGTTCTGTTTCTCTCCTTAAACGAACAAGAGTTTCTTTGATTTTTTTTTTTTCCTTAAGTCAAATTTAGGATTCTGCTGTTCAGAGCAGAGAGGTCACAAGGCCCTAATGTATTTAGCATTGACTGCCCTCTCTTGTAGTGCGTCTATTAGTCAGTAATTTGATTTGTACCTATTCATTTGCAGTCCCTGCAGGAGCTCTGAGCTGGCCCCAAGTATAATTGGTGCTGTCTCTATTTTTACATCATTAGATTAGCCCCGACTCCTGGCCACTTGTTGTCTGCGCTTGTCTGTCCATTTATACAACCTAATGTAACACAAAATTCATTACTGATCACATTACTTTCAACTCTGAAGCCAGCTTTGTGATAAACATTTTGTTAACCCTTTCTTGCCAGCACACAGACCTGGGGGATAAATGCACTTTCCCTTTGCAGAAAAATCAATATCATAATAAAACAAAGTGCAGTCACATTTCTAGATTTGTCATTCCTCGTGGAGAAAGAAATGGGGAGAAACGTATATGAGATGACTAAATGATGTCTGCATCCAGGCATCTCACCCTGCTGTATATGAAATGAGCTCAGCAGTGTCCTTTCTACTAGAATATAAAGAAGTGACACAAGATAGGGCCAGCACTCAATCTAAAACTTAATTTCTTACTCATCGTTGTGCAAGTGTTCTAGCTCTTCAGTGCAGGCTGGAATCAGGTTATGACATTATTGGAACTGGACATTTTTCTTCCAGTGCTTTGTCTCCAAGTAGTTAACAGAGAAGCAATCCCCTTTCTCTTTAGAGATTAGTTATTGTGTTGGGGTTTGTTTTGGTTTGCTTTGGTTTGTGGTGTTGGTTGTTGGGTTTTTTTCCTAATGATTAAGCAAATTAATTTCCCTGCTGCAATTCTCCAGCATTTCACAGGAAAATGTAAAGCCCTGTTCTGCCTAGCTTGGCTTTGCTCACATTTGTCTGTTTCACTGAGTACCTCCTAAAGCATTAAGCTTTTTGCATTGCTGAGGCTTCTGCTATTGATTTCAAGGGCAACAAGAGGAGAGCCACGGTAGGTATCAATTGGGGCCTGATTCTGCAAAGGGCTGAGCATCCTCACAGCTCGTTTTGCAGCATCATGCCTACGAGGTGATGCTTGCTCTTCAGAGAAGCATCTTTTGGTGCACGCAAAAGCTGTTGATTTTTAACAGTTTTCTAAATGCATTTTCTGTTTGTACAGCTTGGCTTGGAAATCTGTTATTTTGGGTTTTCTAAATATTTAGAAATATTTCTCAGTGTTTATTAAATCTTCCTTTTAAAAGTCCAAGTTCAGAAGCCTACCCCACACCAAGCAGTCCTGCACTGAGCAGGGTGCAGGAGACCAGGAGGCTACAGGATTTTTCCATCTCTAGTTTCTATAATTACCTTATTCCTTTTAGGAGTCTTTGTATGGTATTTTTATGTAGGATATGACTTCGGGCAATCATATCTCTCTTAGTAAATATAAGAGCCTTCGTGTCCCAGCATTTGAACCAGAACTGGTATTTTTACAGCTGTTTCATGAGCCAAAACTTGTTGCAGCTGTTGAGGTGGTAGCAGAATAAAGCCAAGACAGTTCCTCTCCCTCCTCCCCAGCCCAGCAGCCCCAGAGAGCCTTTCAGGATTGTGCTGGTTTTTGCAGGAGCGGTTTTAGGTGGGGGCAGCCCTGGCTGGTGCTTGCTCCCAAAGCCTGGTCACAGCACAGGGCACACCAGATCCTTGGTGGCAGGAGCTGCGTGGGCAGCAGGACCATGTGCCACCACCCTGCTCCTACTCCAGGGTCCTGCTGGTGGGGTTCCTTAGGCTGACACACTCTTCCCATCTCTGCCTGCCCTTTAGTCCAGATCTCCTGCTCCTCTTGCATTACCTCTTTGAAAGTTTGAGCCTTTTGTTATCTTCAAATGACGTGCAACCAATTTGGCAGCTCCCCTTCCTGCCCATGCAGAGCCTGAACATCTGCAGGTCCCTGGATTGTGACAGGATGATGGCCCAAGTCATTGCAAAGTTCTCATGAACTGCCTTCTCATTCACTGCCTTCACCAGGGGAGATGGGTGGGGAGGCTGTAGGATGGAAACCCATTTATGCAACGGTGGAGTTAGGTTAGTGGTTGGACTTGCTGATCTTAAAGGACTTTTCCAACCAGAAGGATTCTGTGATTCTGTAAATTGTTAAGCATTTGAACTGTTAAATGAACACTTGTTATTAGAGAGACACAATGAAGTCTGAGTCACCAAACAGCAGAACAGACATTAGCACAGCAAAAAGCCCCACAATAAATGGAAGGTCAAAAGCTAAAACAATTAAAATGTTCCAGTGGGAGCCAACCCCTGGCCCTGCAGCTCTCAGTCCTCTCAGCTGCAGAGGCCCCTCTTCCCACATGGGATCTTCTCCTCATGCTTTGGCACAAGTCCTTCAATGGACTCCAAAGTGCCACCTCCACCAGCTCCAAGGGTCTTCTCCCACCTGTTCAGATGCTGTATCATTTCCTATCATGGTGCTGCAGCCTGCAGCCCCGCTATGACCTCTCATCACTCCCGTGCATTCCTCTACAGAATATAAGACAAATAGTAACCTGGTTTTTCTGATAATCTCACCTTGCTATCCATGGTGGAGTCTGAGAACATCAGGGCTCTATGTTCTTGGGAGTGATATTTGCTATGTGATGTTTGTAGGGTATCTGGTGGAGATGGTCCAGAAGAGAACAGGACAGGGGGAGAGAAGGCAAGGGAAAAGGAGAAAAAAGCCCAAGGGGGATTTTGTCTGGGGAAGGATCTCCCTGGTCAATGGGGAAGGGGAATTCCTGCAGCATGTCCCATGGGAGCAGGTCTGGTGCTGCCCCAGCAGGACACAGCATTTGGGCCGGGTCCCCAGCAGTGCTGGGAATGGTTTGTTCTCCTTGAGGTATATATTGTAATTTGTGGTATGAAAAGATTAGCTTTCCTTCCATTCCTAGCCTGCTGTCTCCCCGCCATGGATAATATATAAAACAGTAGACTTTTATTCATTAACATTTATGGGAAAATGTTAATATTAAACTGTAAGTGAAAAGCCCTATCTTATTGAATTCTTCTGCTGTGTTATTGGGAGCCTAATTACGTTTTGCATTTAAATAAAAACCAGATGATGTTCAGGATGGTCAGGCAAGCATTCTGTAAGTGAGAATTTATCTTGCGATCTGGGTAAACAATGTCTCATCATTTAACAGTTATTATAAATAATGGGTTTTTAAGCACTTTGCTGGGAGTTCATATTGGCTCCACGCGGGTTGCACTAAGGGAGGGAGAATCTCAGTGACATCTTCCAGGCATCCGGTGAGGAGGAATCATATCCTGAGCTCACTTCTCAAGCTGCAGCAGTTTTCATCCTCCTCTCTGTTTATTATTGCTCAATATTGTGTGCACCATCGGCTGACAAAAGGAGCTAAGAGTAAGAAAAATGACAAATCAGTTGGAAGCATTTTGCAACTGGAGAAACCATCCAGCAGAAGGGGAGGGTGTGGAGGACCCTTTCAGAGGTTCGTGGTTGATACCTCCAGAGGCTTATTCTGCCTGTAAAAATGGTGCAGTGTAAAAGTTGTGTGCTCACAAAGAAGGAAAAAGACGTTAAGGCAAAACGTAAAGACAAAAAGATAGTAGACTGGCTGCTTTTTGTCTGTGTTTCTGCTGGTGGCCTCTTGAATTACATCACTGGTAATTACATGCTTGGTGTAATGTGTGAGCTAATTTACAAAAAGAGGAAAACTTCTGAAAAATGTAAATAGCTTTTTTCCCCACTTCTGTTGTTTATATTCTGGGTTTCGTTCCCGTCGCTGCAGCCGAGGCTGCGATGCTTTTGTTGCTCGCTGGCTTTTAGTCGCTGTTCTGTGTTCCTCAGGCATTAGCAGGAGCCTCTGAGATGTCTCCAAGGCATTTCCCGTCACGGGCAGGGAGCAGCTTCCCCACAGGCTGTCCTGCAGCCTGGGAAGGAAGGAATTAGTTTTCCATGCAGACAGAAGTAGGTGGTAAGGGATTGAAATTTTTCAGCAACCATTCACTGCTGTGAGAAGAGCCAGGATTTGGGAGGGCCTGATGCTGGCTGGTGGCGTGGCACCTCCTGAGGCACCAGGAACCACCCACCCTGTAAAATGGCTGTTCCAGGACATAAACTGTTTACAGCATTTTGCTGTGGGAGCCATTTTATCCCATTTTGCAAGAGGACCCCCGCAGTGAAAATACCATCATATTTATTTCTTTATTTATTGCATTTATTTGTTATTTCCTTGGTCAGTGACTTTCTCAGTGTCTGCCCAACACATGAACTCTGTGTTTACATCTAAAGCTGATGGTGTTGTGAAAGACAAAGGGTCAGTATCACTTCTCTGACTGCTTCCAAAGATGTGTTTTTTTCTGGGAAGGCCTCAGGCAGGAAGGTTCCAGCAGGGCCAGGAGCCAGGACCTGCCCAGTTCCCTCTGCTCTGGCTCGGTGGCACGGCATAGAAGCCAGAAGCCATGGGTGGCTGGGGACAGTGAGTACCTGGAGATCCCTGGTGGAGGTGAGCAGGATGGAGATGGTGGCAGTTCCCTAACTAGACCCAGACAGCAGCAGGGCATGTGCTGTGGGGGGGATGTTTCATGTGTTGCTGCTCTGATTTTCTCCTAACGTAGAGCCCAGTGTTCCCATGGATGGCATCTCCTGAGTGTTCCCAAGATCACCATGCACATGCCTCGCTGAGCAGCTATTCCCATCCCTCAGGCCAGGTTGTCAGGGGGAAATGACATTTGGAGGTATTAATCAAAAGAGAAATTAACCAAGCAGCCTTCCTCCCTCAGCTGTGCCCATGGAGGCAGCAGTGGATGGATGAATTGTAGTAGGACATGTCCCTAACCTGAAATCTGGGCATTCTTTTTTGCCTTCACTCAGGGATACTTTTATCCTCACCCTTTAAAAAAAAAAAAAAAAAATCTTTAGAGTTTATCGTGTCAGTCATGTTGTCTCTTTGGTTTGTCTTTTGGAAATGTGGCCACTCACCCATCAAAATGTGGTGAAAAGTCTGCACAAGAACACAACATGAAGAACAGGTAGTTACATTAACTTGCCTGCCAGATGCCCAAGCACAAGGCCAGAACCTGCACAGCTTGAGATGATTTAAATTGCCTTTTGTGTGGGATGTGGCCAGAGGAATGCCTTGGTTTGCCATTAGGTCTTTTAGATTTCACACGAGAGTTCTCCTCCACCACGCACTTGTTCACAGGTTTGATAGCTCTTGTAAGAGTCTAACTTAAAAGACAAAGTATATTAGAATCAATACTTGGCAGAGTTGTTAAAATATTACTTGTAACAAGTTAAAATGTCCAGTATTTTTTTCAGCTGCCCTCTGGTTTCATGAGTACGACTGCAAACTGCTATGCTGAACAACTCCATTAACAAAGGGCCGAATTAAGCTTTGGATGTCATTTTTATCAAGGCTCTTTCATATTTATGCCTTAACATCAGAATTTGGAGCTATATAAATAAGACAGAGTGTATTAAGGGCCTCAAGCAATCCTGCAAGAGAGCGAGCCCACAAGGTTGGCCTGTTGTTTTTCCAGGCTCAGTTAATAATCTAGGTAGAGACGTGATTCTAAGAGTACTACTGTGAGCTTTGAGTGCTTCATAAAATTAGGTCTGTGTTTAGAAAATTGGTCTGCTTGCAGCAGCCATGTCAACATAATCTTTCAAATAATTGGCTGAATAGACCAAATAAGTTGCATTTGGAGCGAAGATTATTTGGATGGGTTTGGAGTTTCTCGGTGACACTAAAACCAGCGCCAGGGAAATGAAAGGAGTCCTCAGCTCCTTAGATCTCCACCTAAGCTGTTCAGACTCAAGAGCCTTGAACCATTTAGATGAGCAGACAAGGCCGAGTTTGCAATGACATCATTTCATGAGCTTCAACAAAACTCTTCTGATTTGGACCAGCTGAGCATCTGCTCTCCCCAAACTTTTAACTTTTCCTTTGAATCAAGCCCAAATTCCACTCCAGTCTAGCTTCCTCCTCAGCATCAATCTGCACCAGGGAGACAGCCCAGAGCCTCTCAGTAGCTTTCCTCACTCGCCCAAAAGGCCACTTCGTGTCAGAAGTACTAGAAGTTGTGCCAGAATTGCTTTGCTTTGTAATATTATACTTTTAAAATGAACTCAGCAATGGGTTTGTGTCTAAGCACATAATGCACATATGTGGGATGCACAGAGGCACACCCTGAGCACGGACGTGTCCTCTGGGGTTGCCTTGTCTTCCTAACAGAGGGTTATTAAGGAGGCCCAGTGACCCAGGTAGCATCACAGGAGGAGAAAAAAAGCAGAAACTGCTGAAGTGTGGAGGGTCAGGTATGGCTGAAATCCCCCATTCAGCATATTGGTGAGGGGCTGCCCACACTCTCAGGCAATTGCTGGGTTTTTGGTTTTGACCTTCAGGCAGCCTTTCTTCACCCTTCTTCTATGCTGGGACTGTTTGGCTGAGCCTGGGCCAGAAGGAGGGACCCCCAAAGCTCCCCAAGCTCTCCAGGTTGTCACACTCATGCACGGTGGCTTTGCTGCAGCCATCCTTGAGACAGGATCCCCCCACCCCGAGATGTCGAGTGGCTCCAGCTCCAGTGGGAAGGACAATGCTTGGATCCACCCCTTGGGTCCAGACCTGCTCTGGATAGAGGCATGGTGGCTTCAGGAGTAGGGATATCACCTCCAAAACTTCTGAGCAAGATCCAAAGGGTTCAGAGGGTGTACGACACAGAGCTGTTAGGTGTCGTGACCATGTACAAATTACATTGAATTAGTATTTTCCTTTGTGGAGTTGAAGCCTGACAGAGGGGTCAGTGTTGAGCAATCCAAGGCACTCCCGTAACCCTGGGAATGAGACACCAAACCCAGGAATTTTAATACAGTGTTTTCTCTGCAAATGCTTTTGGTCAGATATACACAGATGTTCTGTTTGCGTAACTGAAGATACAAGATAATTCTGCCTAAATACATAAAAAAGCACTTGTATACAGGCTGGCTTGCCCAGGAGAGCATGTATTGCATATAAGGTGCGTTCTAGGATTTATAGTAGCAACGAGTTGAAACTTTCAAGATGGGGTAGAAGGGAATTCCTTTAAACAACTCTGTCTGCATACTCATTTTAAAAACTCTTCTGGAGATCTTGCACAAGGAGTTATAGGCTTACATGATGTGGATGGGCTGCAGAAATTGTTTCCTATAAACATCTGAGTGTTCTAGCTTTAGAAATTTCACATACTGACTAAATGGGCAACTCATCCTTCTATGGTGACATTTATGTAGGAAAACATCCTAAACCTCTTTTCAAAAACATACGGCTCTAGGAAACTTGAGATTATTTTTTAAAAGCACTGCAGTCATTGTCAAAGTGCCTATCATGAAGAATATTCTCTCTCTAAATGCTAGTCCTTTATCTAGTGCACTTTTAACCTTCCATAAAATGCTCAGAGTCAAGTTTGGCAAGATGCCAAAGTCTTGCGTCTCCAACTCTATGGACTCAAGTTGTATGGAGCTTTTTGGTTCTCTTTTTAAAGGAAAAAACAAGCTGCTTGCTGCTGCTTTTTTGTGTGTATGTTGGTTTGGTTTGGTTTTTTTGATAGGCAAAATTCTTTAGAAGTTCATGCATGAAAATGTTTTGTCTATATCTCAACAATCTCTCCATGCCTGAAGACATTTATGTAAGTTCAGATGTCCTCCCCCTTTCCTAAGTGTGAGTTGTTTGGCATCTTTGCCTTGAAATAAGGCACTAGAAATTAAATTTGCAGTCTCGGAGGGGCTCTGATGTTCAGAAGACTCAGTCTTCATTCCCCCTGGTTGTCTCCTGCCTCCTGCACCTCCTCATCTCCTTGCTGAATCCTGCCACCTTTTTTCCAACATGCCAGGTTTCATCTCCAAGTGCATGGCAGGAACGAACTCTATGTGGATTCAGCCTTGGAGTTATTGTAAGATAGTTTGACAGTAACTAATATTTTACGTAGGCCACTGAACTGTGGTTTCAGAAAAGTTGCTCAGACAGAGTTTGCCAGTCCTATTCACTTTGCAGATTTAATGTAGGTGCTTCTGCTGTGTCTCAGCATCTTTCAGGTCGCAGCAGGATGAAATGGTTTTAATATAGGGATTGATTTTCAGTGTTCAAATGCCATACTGTTACGTTTCCTCTTTTCAAGGGAGTTTAAAATATCTTTTTTCGAACTGCTGGTTTTGAAAAAAGAAAAAGAAGACTTTCTTAGGAGCAGATCTAGCACAGCCACCCAAAACATGGCAGGAAAACTGTTCCTGCAACTGCCTGTGCCAGTTGCTGGGGCACAGAGGGAGCTGGCACAGGCCAACAGCTTCTGCCAGAGCAGGGCACAGGGCTTGGGCTTTAATTGACTTTTAAACATTACCATAATCATACCAACTCTAAATGTTACAGTCATATATGAACCTGGGAACCCACTTTCTGTCTGTGCTCTTTTTGGAAAGGAGCAATGTAAAAATTCACTTGCCCAGAAATTTATTTTCAGCCATCTCAAATTAAAAGGAGCCAGGAAAACTACAAGCTTCAGTGAGTATTCGGTGCTTTCGTTTCACTGCTATTTTATATTAATGTTTTTTGCTTATCCAAATACCTAAAAGCACAGGTTCCCCTGGGGGTGCAATGTCCCCCCTCCTTGCCAGCCTGCGAGGTCCTCGCCTCAGAGCAGCCGCCAAAGATGACAGAGATGATTTATAATTAGAGCTCCCTCGTTAGTATAATTGCATTGGGGGGGTGGAAGGAATACCCAAGGAAAGGCTACAAGTGCAGTAGCAGTAATGCAGTGTTGTGAGCCTTTGTGTTAGGGGTGGTATTTCAAGTTCCCAGTTCAGCTGACAACTTCACATCAGGTTCTCGGCCATGGGCTGCGCTGTGCACGTCCCAGGCAGCAGCACCGGCTCACAGGGGGAATGATCATGATGTTCGTAGTAAATGTTCACGCAGAAATAGAGCCAAAAGTGTCCAGCTGAGTTTGGGATGTTGTCTAAACACTGCAAGATGGAGAGCTTACGTGTAGAAGTGTGTGTCAGTGGACAGGGGAGCGGAAGCTGCGCATTCGGAGCTGGTGCGAGTCCCTCCACAGGAGCACGTCCTGCTCCCTGCAGTGGCAATCAGTAAAATACAAATGTTTAACTAATCCATTCACTGGGGAGCATTGTGTAAATTACAAACAGTTTTAGAGATCCTCAAGACCTCCATTGTGTTAATACAAATTGCCTTTTAGTGTTCGCTTTATATAGGATCCTTTTGAACAAGAATCCAGATGGCAGAAGCTACATAATTATTATTCATTATAGTTAATAAGTAACACTCAGAAGCCCCGGTCAGCTCTGCAAGTCCCCTGTGATAGGCATTGTGCAAGTGTAAGCATCAAAAAATAGTCCTTGCTGCAGAATATTTTAGGATTTGGGTTGAAAACAAGAAGGTGTGAAGGACCCTTACATTTGCCTGCCCAGGAGCACAGGCCGGGCTGTCGTTTTGAGAGCTCTGTCTCCCTGTCCACAGGGAGTCTTCTCACTGCTCCTCTGAACAAAGGAAATTATCTTTGATTTTAAAATGAAGCTCTAATGTTGGCCTTTTAGCTGTTCACTTGAAAACTCCTTGTGGCAGGGGAGAAGTGGTTGCAGTCAGCAGCACCTTGTTTGTCTTCCCCACGGCTGGAGATTCCCCATCTCACATCCTGCTTTTGGGGACGGGGCAGAGCAGGTTCCTGCATTCACACACCCCCCCCCGGCGCATGGCAGAGCCCAAAAAGTTCCCTGAAACAATTGCTGTGAATGACAGAAATGAAATGGAGGAGATTCAAGCCCTGATGGCCATTACCCCACTTCCTGCATTCCTACTTGTTAATTGTCTAATTCCTAACAAGTCTTCGGGCATCTGATGGACTTTCTGATGTGTCCTCACTCTGATGCTTCCTTCCCTCCCCTCTCCGGCCTCATCCCTCACCAGAGACCTTGTTCCTTTAAAAATGCCATCCTTAAAAATCAGAAATACTCAGCCCAGCAAAAGGAAAAGGGAACTTGACATTAGTTGAGCTTGAAAGGCTCGGTGCTGTGAAAAGTGACTGACGTGTGAAAAGAGGCTACAATTAGTTCTTTCCCCGAGCGCTCTCCCATTCAGTCCAGGGTCACTCCTTCAGCGAGCTGCGGCTTTGAGGGTAATGTGTTGTGACAGTTTGAGATGATGAAGAATAATTCTTGTATTCAGAGTTGCTGCCGCTTCCCCGCTGCCCTGACACATCAGGCTCCTGTCATTGTATCATTTATCCCGGCTGTGGCTCCGTCGGGCTGTGCGGGAGCCTGGGCAGCCCTCGGTAGGTAAGAGGAAAGGGTCAGCTCTTCCAGCAAATGATTTTGGAGGATATTTTGAAACGGTGCTTAACAGGGGAAAGCAAACAGAGAGAAAGGAAAAACCATTAGAGGAAATAATGCACTGGAGATGAGATTTTTGAGTAGACATAAAGGAGATACCATGGATTCAAGTGGACCACTACAGAGAGAGCACAAGTAAGAAAGGCAGCATAATTTATGAGTGTTCCAGGCAAAAGAGGGCTATATAGATTTTCTTCAGGCATTGAATTAATGCACCATATAAAATGGTTTCACATTTAAGCTTGGCAGGGCTTTGTACTTTCTAGATTTGATGGGGTCCTTTGACAGTTCCTGGAGCTTTCTGGAACTGAGGGTGCAACCACCTTGCTGGATGGGGACAGCACCACTTCCCCTGGCCTGAGGAGCCTGGGCTGTCCCCAGAGCAGCTCCTCCTTCTCCTTCCTCTCCTCCTCTTTCTCCTCCTCTCCACCTTGCCAGCCAGCTCAGGGAGAGCAGAGTAGTTTGGACATCAGAGCAATGGACCATCGGGCTGTGGTGTTTGGCAATATGAGCAGAACAAACTGTTTGGTGGGAGGTTTCATTTCCAGTTTCTCTGGCAGCACCACAGGAAGGCTGGGCCGGGCTGCGGGCGGTGACGCCAGGCAGAGAGCAGCCTGTGTTTGCTTTGCAGCACCTTTAATGTCCCATTGCTCTTCTGCAGCCCCCAGGTGTGCAGGGCCATGGGAGGGGTTAGAGAGGTGCCCGGGGTGGCTGGGGACCTGCTGGGCCACCTTCCCCCCACTCAGGACCACCGCTCCTCCCCACAGTGTCAGCAGCAAGGATTTCGCTCTTTGACATGGCATAAAGTGCCTGTGCCTTGAAAATCCCCATGATTCTGGGACCCTGGGCGATGCCAGCAGTGCCCATTACTGTTACTGTCAGCAGCACAGGCAGGGCTGTTCCCAGCTCCCCTGAAGTGACTTTCTCCTCATGGCTTCAGCAGATGTTCCTGCTCCTTCGTATTTTTTCCCCCGTCTTTTTTTTGTTTTGTTTTTAGGACTTTGTGAGTCGTTTCCTCCAGGGACA
Source organism: Apus apus (assembly GCF_020740795.1). NCBI lineage: Eukaryota > Metazoa > Chordata > Aves > Apodiformes > Apodidae > Apus > Apus apus. The sequence goes on along the minus strand of NC_067299.1, from coordinate 4,578,807 downwards.
TGGGCAGGTTTTAGTATTTACGTTTCCAGTATTAGCATTTATTTGTATTTGTGTTTGTTTTTCACGGGCTTCTGAAAGCCTCAGGGAGCCATTTATGGGGCCAAAATAATGCAAGTGCTGGTCTTCTCACAGTATTTCATTTCCTTGATGGTGGAAATGCTACAAGAAGAGCAGGTCTCATGTTATTTTGACCCCATAAATAGCTCCCAGAGGCCCCTTTCTTCCTTCTCCCACCCACTCCCCCCCAAATCAAATATTTAGGTTTCTGCAAAGCCTGACTTCTCAACCCTGGTTATCTTGCTTCAGCAGAAGCAAATTGCAGTTATTACAAAATAGCCAGAGAGTCTATAAGGCCGAATGGGTTTTATATGATGCACAATTTGTTGGCTACTGTACAAGTTCATTAAAGTGTATCATAAGAGGTTGTTTTACTGGTACATTTAAGGAAGTTAATACATCTCGACAGTATATGCATGGGGGAATGCAGATACAATAACCCTCAGACATGCTGGGGCCAAGCCCATTCCTGGCGTAACTCCACCAAAGTAAACGAAATCACTGGCTGGGCAGCAGGTCCTGCTCTGCTGGCAGGGCTGAGCCTTGATCCTGCAGGGCCGCCACTGCTCCGGGTTCTCCCACCTCCTGTCCGTGGCTTTCTTGGGGGGGTGTCATTTTTTTTTTGCTTGTATTTTGTGTTTTTCAGCAAGCATGTTCCTGGCCCAGAGAGCACCAGTGGTCTGACCGGTTATGTGACACATCTTATTTAGGTCTGGGAAGTATTTTATCTCTTCCCAGCCGTGCCGCAGGGCTCGGCTGCTCCATCCTGGGGCAGTGGGAGGGCAGCGCTGCCTGCACTGCCTGTCTGCAGGGACCTGCCTCTTGTGACACCACCAGCCCCACTACACCGTGGCAGCTGCTTCTGTCCAGGCATCACATCCATCAGAAATCAAACCCCCAGTTTTTTACCTCGCAACAGGAAGGGCATCCCAGTGTAGTGGAGCCATTCCCAGTCTTGTCTGAGCTTCCCATGAGAATGGCATCAATGTTCCTGTACACACACCTCGGCTCTGCTGGAAGATGTGGGAGGAAAGAGAATAGTTTGCACTAGACTTTTTTATTTTATTCTGTTTTTAATGAAACGGTGAGATGGGGGAAATGGACTAATTTGGGGCAATGCAGGAAAATGTGGTGACTGTGGTCCTAGGGATCATATGTGCAGTGCAGTTAGTCCCTGGTGACCATGTAGTGGCTAATTGCAGACCGTGTGTGACCCAGCCATGCCAGGAGCCAGGCTGGGCGAGGGCAAGAGCCCCATTTCCTGAGCACAGCGGTGCTCTCTGCTGCAGCTCAGGACTTCCACAGTGCTGAGGTATCAAAATACACTGCTCGTCTGCCTCACCGTGTAATTAGTTCCAGAGCATGCGAGTTCACCACACCAGGCTGTTTGAGAGTGCCTGGACTCGTGTTCCCAAGGGGAATGTGTACGTTGACCATCTGCGGCACTTGAGATGGCAGCTCGGATGCGAGAGCTCCCCCGGATTTCAGCCTGACCCCCTTTGAACCCAAAGCAGGCTCTGTGCTGGCTGGAGGGCTGGAAAACTTCCTCTCTGGTTCCTCTTGAGCCTTTGCACCTCCTTTACGCTCTCTTTCGTCCCTCCCATGGCTAGTTAAGGGATTTGACATGCCAGAGAGCAGCAAGGAGGGAGCCAGAGCTGTGTGGCACAGCCGGGGTGAGACCCCCAGCCCCCCAGCCAGCCCTGTGCCCACCGCTCTGCTCCCCACTTTTTCTGTCCATCCTTTTTCCCTGGCTGGCATCAGTCTCTACAGTGCCACCCCCTGGCAGGCCCCCGCAGAGGTGACAACAAATCCTGCAGCCCCCAGAAAGCCACCCTGTGATCCCAAATTCCCCAAAACCCGATCCCAGCAGGGCAAGCAGTCCCAGCAAAGTCACCGAAGGACAGGCAGGACATGGTGTGGCTGAGGACAGGCAGGAGCTGGCAGGTCAGCCCGTGGCCCCGAGGGGAGCCCGGGGCTGCAGGGAAACAACCACCTCCTCCCCTTTCCCTCTGCCTTCTTTCCAATGGTTACCAGAAACACAACATTTGCCTGAAAATCAATTATAGGTTAAAAAAAGAGAGCGGGTGAAGTAGCCCCATGAGGAGCGGAGCAGCCCAGGTGCTGTTTGGGGGACCCCCAGCCTCTCCAGTTCCCCCAGCATGGCCCATGGCTGCCCAGCGCCCTGGAGCTCTGACGTGGGACAGTTAACCCAAGCCAGCTGCGTGCCGAGGGAGATAAAAGCCCCAAATCAGACAGGATAAGCACAGTATTAGTGTGGGATACGCCACTCATTTCTGATTTCAATTACTGTTTTTACTTCCTGAACTCATGGGAGAGTAAGGATGTGAGGAAAATGAAGAGGTTTAGACATGGACATTCCTTCACCAAATACTGGCAAGAAATCGTGATGAATACAGCTGAGGTCATTATCATCGCTGCTTATGGGGTGACTGGTTTCCTGCTGATTTGTTTTTCATGTATCCTGGGCAGATTATCTTCACTGTGAGTTACCTCCATGGTCAAGGATTTAATCCTTTGCTTGGTGTATGCTCTCCTGGCCATTACCCCTGCAGTGCCCTCACAGCAAACGGGAGCTGTGTGGTGCCCAAGTGTGCCAGGCTAGGATGCTTTTTGTGGTAGCCAAGAACTGACTTTCTGCTTTAGCTGTGCACTTTGCAAATAGATACGCCCTTATCTCAGGGGCCCATTGCAGCAAAAGGACTGCTGTGGTGTTTATAAAAGGTTAAATATCCCCCTGTGTGACAGAGGTGTGTAAATGGCAGAGGTGCAGTAATATTTAGCAGAGAGTGGGCACTGCTCCTCCAGCTTCTGCATCTGCGGCTCCATCCCCACCCAAGCAAAACCCCCACTGCAGGATCAGGAGAAACTGCTGGTCTGCTCTGGGGCTTTGCTCCCCCGTGCCTTACAGGCACAGCACCACAGCATGCACCAAGTGAGAGAGTTTTTCCTCTTTCCCCTTCGGCAGCAGAGGAATTTGTCCCAAGCTGCTGTCCCCACTGGTGTAGGCTGCCCAGAAGCAGCCGACGGAAGTCGCGCTTGAGGCTGCGCGTTGTGACTCGCCAGAATATTTTCTTGTAGCCTGTCACCGCGTGTCTGGGAGAGGATTCCTAGCCCTGGACATGGGGCTCTGCCTAATCTCAGTGCTGCGTGCTGGTGCTGAGTGCTGGTCGAGGTGACGGTGCCCAGCAGCACTGCTGCATGCTGCCACTGAGTCAACTGCTGGGTTCAAGTGGCTCACAGAGAGGCCACGGTTAGGAACGATGCTCTGCGCACACAAAAATCCTCGTGTTTTGAGATTAGGGAGCAAGAAGGGCTTTGGGGAGGTCAGTGAGGGGAGGAGGTGTCTGGATGTGTGTGACCAGGGAGGGAGAGTCGTGGTCAGGCCTGCTTTCTCTTTTGCTTTGAAGCACAGTTCAGACACACAGGAAAGGGGGTATTTTCTCTTTGGCTCAAAAAAGCAGAGTTATTTCTGTCCATTTGTGCAGGATAAAGGGTTGTGGAAAGTCCCTGGTGTTCCTAAGATGGAGAACCGCAGTGGTTATATACTGCTGGTAATTGGTGCTGCTCCCCCTTCCCCACCATCTCAGCAGCATTGCTGATGATAAAAGGTGTCTAATCATCTTTGCACCCTGCTCAGTCTAGGCATGAGCATCCCCACTATCAAGTCCTGCTATGTTTTAAGTTCTGCAGCCTCCTCCCAGGAAAGGGGCCACTCTGCCAGGCAGCGTTTCATGTTCCTGCCCAGCCCCATGGGCTCGACTGAGCTGTGGGCCCAGCAGAGAAGTAGAACCAGGGGCTGGGATGCCTCAGGAATGATTCAGTAATCCCCCTGGAAAAGATGGATGACAAGCAAATGCAGCATTAGAGCAATGATACAATAAACAGATTTGTCACTGAAGCACCAGCTAACTCCAACTTTGTCTGAAGTACTAATGAGGACCTCCTCTCTCTTCCCATTGCAGAGCTTCAGCGAGAGGGAAGCATAGAGACGCTCAGTAACAGCTCTGGCTCCACCAGCGGCAGCATCCCGCGCAACTTCGATGGCTACAGATCTCCCCTCCCGACTAACGAAAACCAGCCCCTCAGCCTCTTCCCCACGGGATTCCCTTAAATTACCTGGACATCCAAGGGGAGATCCAGACAGGGTAACGAGCCTCCTTTCTGCCTAAACTATCCCAATGTGTCTGTCACCTGCGAGCCCACCGCTGCGCTGGATGGTTCTCGTTACCCTGATCAATATTGACGGCTCTTAAACCTTCCTGAAACATACAAGATCTTGACTTTGTGTTCCTGTGCAATATGAAGAGACTCTGTCTCCAATCCCAGTATCTCCACGGCTTCTTTTTTCGCTATGTTCAGGAAGAGGTTGATTGAGGAGAAATATTTCTAAGCCATTTTTGGGCAAGCACATGATTTCACAACCGTGCTCTGCTTTTTTTTGTGTTGAGAGAACGAAGGGAATCTCCGTAACTCAGAGGAGCTCTTGCCGTTTGCAAAAGTGCTGAGCATTAACAAATGAACTGGAGTGAGTGAAAACTGGAGGACTTTCTGTGGACAGGGTTGATAATGTTACTCTATTCCTTCCTCATTGCGTCTCCTTGCTGCCCCCCTTCCCAACTGATACTCATCAATGCCAGGAGTATTACAAATGGAAATGTTTCTTTTTGTTCTTTGGAAGAATTATCTCTATTGCTCTGGTTTTCTTCTAGTCATGTATTTTAGAAAAGTACTTAATTGACTAACTGCAGCCACAAATTTCTCCTATTTGGGTATAAAACTTGTTCATTGGAACTCAGCTATCTGTCCAGAAATGCATGTGTCATTGAATAAATCTAAGTTAAACAACAAACTGTTTAAATGGCAGTGTTCATGGAATGTTACTGGGCTTTGTATATCTTCCTGGACCAGACCATGCGTGTATTTACTAACTGGAGGGATTTAATTAAAGCCATCAGTGGATGTTATGTGGCCAGTCTAGCTTGGTTTTGCATCTCTGCTTTCTCCTCCCTGTGTGCAAGGGCAGGATTTTTGATAGTGGGAGACTTCGATAGTGTTCTTGCACCCATTTAGATCCTCTGAACATCAGCACCTATCTCTGTTCATGTGTCTGACCCCAGCTCCAGCTCCTTGTGTTGCTTGGCGTCCTGCTTCTTCGTCCCATTGATTTCAGTGGGATGAGGACCAGACAGCAGAGGCACCCTCCTGAAGCTGTTGTGTTATAGGATCACATTGAAGAGGCTTTGCAGAACCCCTATAACAGGCTGACCCTGCACGCTCAACGTGTGCAGTCAAAATGAGCACCACATAACTCTGCTGATAAAATAGTCATGGGCTCACACATAGTAGCCACATGAATTCCGATATCTCAGCCAACTTGTGTCAAGAAGCAGAGAGTGAGATGGGACAGTCAGCTCATGAAATTTCCTTCCCACTCCTTGTTTTGAATAGAAGGCATTTGAGTCATGGCAATGAGAGGAAACTATCTAAACCCACAAATCTTTTCACACTCTTATAGCTTAAACCGGCCGCACTGAGTGATGCAGGACTGACCACCCTCTTCTTACTCTATCCCCAAATACCAAATTCAGTCTAGGGCTTCATTTTTTTGTCTGTTTATAACTGTAACGCCACAACTCAGATGTCAGAAGCTTTTTTTTTTTTTCTCTTTCTTCAGGCTTGAAACCACTAGTAAAAACAGAGAGTCTGCAGCAATAATTTCAGTTTCTTGCTTGGTTTTTAGTCAGTCCTTTCTCAAGAAAAACAAAACAAAACAAAAAACAACTTCCTCAGGATGAAATCAGAGGAGAGTTCGCCCATAAGTAAGTACTCACAGCTCTGGCCCCCTGGCTATATCAGCTGTAGTTCTACTTTTCTTTTTTGTCTGTAAAATAATGACTTGAAGTAAGGGGCTGAGGGCAGGGCTGGCACTGCGGACAAATGGGACCGCAGGGTCAAGTCAGTCCACACCAGTCAGGGTTTTTAACATGGTTCAAGCCAAGGTCGGCTCCAAAAGTTCAAACAAAATCCAGATTAACACATACAGAAGGGATTGTGTTGTCACCGTGTTGCTTGTTTCCTTTCAGGCTTTCCAAGGAGTGGCCATCAGGGACAAAGTTCTTGCAGAGGAAGGTGACTGCTCTTCTCCCTCCTGCCCCTCGGCTGCTGGTTCGTACTGCACACACGAAGTAGGATAGTGCAGAACACAGAGTGGTGTCATTGGAAATGTATTTGTTGTTGGCAGGCATTAAATCACTTTTTATAAGTGCTGCAATACGGCCATGTGGAAATTCCCAGTCTGCAAGAAGCTCCTTTGAATCAGGATGTTTTGTTTAAAGGAGGCGGGGGGAGGGGGGCCGGGGGAGAACCTACAAACTGGGGCTGTACCAAAATATTTTCAGTCTGGTTCATTGAAAAGAATGTCCTAAATTCTCTGCTGTTGGTAGCCCTTTAGCCACACTGTGAAGAACTCCTAAAGCCTAAAAAAAAAAAATAATAATCAAGCACTGCTATGAGGTTGCTAATTTAACTTTAATTTGATACTTTCACAGATGACCCAGCAGAATAACCACCAAGTTCCAGCTCTTCAGTGAGCCAGTAAAAGCTGAGTGTGTTGCAATTATAGGGTCCAATTCAGCAATAACTCTGTGGGGCCCAATTCAACACATCCCCATGAAACACCATCTCTCCTCCACCTTATTCTCAGCAGCAATATTCTTTTCAGGCACCAGGGAAAGAATATCGTTGCTCCTTGCTGGTATCTAGAAGCTGCTCCTAAGGGAGGTTTGCCCCTGACTTTAATGCAACCAGGTTTTCAATTGAGGGATCTGATCCAAACACCACTTAAAGCAAAAATAGCCAGAGGCTCATGCTTTTCGTGGGATTTTGGACCAGTGTCTCCAGTTGTTGTGGAAATAATCCAGGTGAGTTGCTGAAATGCTGGGTTTTCAAACACAGTGGCTGGCAGGCAGTCACAGGCAGCCCAGCAAGAATGCTGTGCCATGATATAAACCACTGGCTCAGAAAGAGCCCGAAAGACACGCTGGACTTGTAGGTTTTCAGACTGTTTCCAGTAGTAGTAAGCTGTGGCCTCCTGCTGAGTTCAAAAGGCAAAGCGTCTCATTTCAAGCAGGATGGGCTGTATATCACTCTGGGCATAAAGTGGAGCTCTTCTATTAAAAGTTGAGTTCAGATTTCATGAATTAACGTGAAATATTGCTTTCTTATCCTACCCTGGTTTCTGTAATAAACACACGCATGTAGTGTGCTTAAATCATGGGAGGGGAATGTTTTGCTGTTTGAAAAGAAGGGGAAAGTCAAAGGTTCTCCAAACGTGACAGCTTGAAGTTCAAATGAAGTTAAATCTCAGAACCAGTCCAGGGCCTGGGCATTACCAGCAGAGTTGGAGTTTCCTGGTGCTTTGCAGAGGATGTGGAGTTTTGGCTTGATTTGCTTTGTCCTGCTGAGCCCTGATAGGAAACTCAGCTCTGCCCCAGCAAAGCCCACAGACCCCATCCTGCCTCCCACCTCCACCAGTTTCTGGTTGTTCTGCCCCAAACCAGCGTTAGCCTGAGAACAGAGTGTGCTGGGATGAGCTTGAGAGAAGGCAAGACAAGCCAGGGAAACCCACCAACGGTAGAACACCACTGAGATCTCTGTCTTCTTTCCTCAACCGAGAGCCCCCAGGAGGGTTTTGCTGCCAAGTGCAGCTGTGAAATCCCTGGTTGCTGCTCCCGCTCCTCTCTGCCCCTGTGAGCATGGGGGTAAACACGATGCTTCCACTAGAGCTTCCTCAGTAACTTTTTGAGGATCCAAACCACGTCCGCGCCGCAGCCCGACATTCATTTTCTCCCTTCTTTGCTCTGGCTTGTTGCTGTGCAGGGTAGGAAAGTTTGCGCCATTTCCTGTTGTCTCTCCCTTATGCTCCTGAGATATTGTAAAAATGTTTGGTATCCTCCACTAGGTTGTAATCACTTCACCCTAATGTTTCACAGCTGCTAAGTGTAACTTTAAACCCAACCATTTGAGTGCTTACAATTAGCGAGTCAATGGAGCTGAGATCGGGTCTTGGTGATTGCAAAAAGAGATGAAACTTCCCCCCTGCCCCGAGTTATAATTGCATAAAATGAGAGCAAAAGTTCTGGAGATTAGGGTTTTTTTCAATGCAATAAATGATTAGTGGCTTATGTGCTAAGAAAAAATAGTTGAATCCGCTGCTTGGGCTGTTTCACAGATGGAAGAGGTACTGGGACAAGCATGTGTCTGCAGCGGCGGCTCCTCTGTCCTGGTAACTGCATGAGCCTGCTCTCAGAGTTCCCTGTGCTCTGTCTACAGGAGCTCGGCTGCTGGGAACAGAAGGAGCTGGAGACAAAAGGTACCAGCTCAGCCCCTCACCTGTCCTGCCAGGAGCTGCAGCACAGCCAGGAGGTGCTTTCCACCCTCCCACCTCCCTGCTTTCACTCTGGTATAAAACCATGTGGCTGCCCCGGTGCTGAGTGTGGGTCTTCACCCTTGGGTTCCCCCCCCCCGGTGCCTTCAGCCCCACTGTAGGCAGAAGGTGTGGAAGCAAGGGGCAGAGCAGCACGGGGACATGCAGGGACTCTGCTGGTGGCCCCAGGTTCTGCAAAACTGTTTGGAAACAGCACAGGGGCTGTTTCAGCCCGTGATGTTTCTTAACATTCCCTGAATACAAGCGTGAACTGAGGCTTCTAGTGAAGAATCCTTCCCCCCCCCCCAGCCCAAGGGTGTAGAGCCTCCTTGGCTGATGTTTTGGGGTTTGGTTCTGCTCAGTGCTCCTGCCTCCTGCACTTGCTGGGAGGAGGGCTGGGTTACACCAGGAAATGCTGTTACCTGGTGAAAGCCAAGGGCAGGTCAGAGTGGGGATGTGGGTCACCAACCCTGGACCTGAACAGGGGACATGGTGGGGTTGGTGCTTCCCTGATCCCACATGGTGCCCAGCTGCACCCTGGTTCCTCCAACACCATCATCACTGGAGCTGGTGTTTCCCACTGCAAGATCCAGCCTGGAGGAGGTGCTGTGTGGTTCCCCTCCTTCGGGAGCAGTGGTTCACATCACACACACCCCATCCCTGGCTGTGCCTGGGCATTGATGTTGTCCCATCAATTGTCAGCCCGTCCCTCGCTGGGCTCAGATGTCATTTGAAGCTGTGCATCTCTTGGTGAGTTCGCAGGCTGAACTTCTGCCTTTCTTTGGAATTTCTGTTGCAGGAAGTGACACTAAAATCTGATGTCCCCAGGCAGGCTGTGGGTAGGTCACAGGCACAGGTGTCATCCAACTGGCAACTCCCAGCATGCGCTCAGCACCACGCAGCACCCAGCTCTCTCGAAGGTGGATGCTCCATCCCTGACACATCGCAACCGCGAGATGGTCACTGCTGACCTCACTGGGTGGTCACCACAGAGGGCAGGGTCAGGAGCTTGCAGCCATCCCTGTCCTCTCTGCCTCCTTCCCCCATCCTGTTGGGTTTCATGAAATCCCTGGGGATGGGCACAGCGCAGCAAGGATGCTGCTCCCTGGCAGCCCTCCCTCCACAGAAAGCACTCCTGCCACCTGACCATAAATACTAATTAATAGCCAAGCCCTGGTCTAGATCAAGGAGGAGACTCTGAATTTTCTTGGGAACTTCGATGTCTGAAAGGTATCTTAAATATTCTCTAGCACTCAGTCTATCAGTAGGTCAATTATATGGTGAGCAGTCATACAAAGTTAATTTCTAATTTAATACAATGTTAAAAGGTTGTCAGGTTAAAATCTAATCTATAAACAAGACATGAAACGTCTCTTTAAAACGAGTGTCATGAACTGGTCCTGGCTCAAACCACAGACTGCTGCTTCTTTTATAGAATGTAATTACTTCCCAGTGAGTATTTACAATATTATTATAAGGGGGTAATAAAAGGCCAGTGCCAGCCGTGCCCGCTGCCAGCTGGGCACTAATGCTGCTCCTACCCCAGCCCCTCTCCCTCCAGACCCTTCACTGGGAATGTGGGAAGTGCCAGCTCGTGATGTTCGGCTCCTGCTCTGGTAGAAGAAGAACTGGTCATGTTTTCACTTAAAAACACAGTGGGGTCGGGGGGATGGGGAACCCCCCAATGTTTTTGGAAGGAGCACAGTGTCTCTGCGTGAGGTGGGCTCATGACCTGGCACCACAGCCTTTCACGAGCCCCCACCCTGTGCTGAACCTGACAGTCCCGGGTGGAAACAGTGGGCAAGTGCCTGCGTTTTTGAACAACCTGGGGAAAGGACTTTGGCAAGGTCTGGCCATGGGCTGAAGGTTACAAGCCATGTTCAGACCAACAGCCTCATTCAAGCAGAAAACCAGAGGCAGCACCTGCAGCCCTGGGCAAAGAGCTGGCCCTGTGCCCTGCCTCCCCACCTCTCCCCCGCATCCCTCCACATGAGGGACGGGCAGGACACCAGCAGGGGGGACCGGTCACATCCTGCTGCCTCTCCTCCCATCCAAGGGGTGTCCACATTACAGACATCTCTTGAGGTACATTGGATTTTGCTCCTTTTGCTGTTGAAAGGGAAAAGTCCAGCTGTCATGTGGGAGAGATGCCATTGTCCCACCCGGGCAGCTGGCCGGACCACGAGACTCCTGTTCCTGGTAGTCCACAGTGTCTGGGGGAGCTGCCCTTGTGCGGCTCAACCAAAGAACACTGTGTGTCACCTCACCATAGGTCATGCAATTGGCTTCAAAATCGTGTGGGTTTATTTTCCAGGAGGAACCACATTGGCTCCAGAGGCTTGGATCTAATGTAGTCATATCTGAGCTCTCCTCTGCACCTGTGAAGCCCTCCAAGCTGAGGTTTTTCTAAAGAAGACCAATATTTTGCTGGGAACAGGTAACAGCTGGTGCTAAAGTGGAGGGAGGTGGTGGTGTTCTGGTCTGACCCAGCCACTGAAGCTGCAAGGGATGCGTGGGTTCAGCTGTGGCCTCTTTGCTGGGCAGGACTCCTGCCCTGCCCTGGGTTTTCTGGTAAATTCTGCTGCGTTTTGTAATTGAGAAAAGCTGCTGCTGAACATCTGCGCAGGCAGCGTCCGCTCCGAGCGGCTGCCGGGGCTGCGAGCCCTGGCGCTGCCGGTGCTTTGATGTGCGTGTGGTTCGCGGGCTTGGCCGGGGCCGCCCGCAGGTGCTGCCGGTGGGTGGTGCGGGGGGTCCCACGCCGCGAGGTGGGACGGCACCCGCCGCATCTGTGCAAACAGCAGCGCCCTCCTCCCCCCGAAACACCCCGTGCTCCTCGCCCGGCTGTCGGAGGAGGTGACCCCTCCTGCCTCCATCTGCAGAGGAAGGTGCCCGGAGGCGTCTGGGGAGGTTGGCTCGGGTGCTTCCTCCATCCCACCAGCACGGGAAGGGCAGAGGGCTGGTGGTGCCCGTGTGCCCCGTGTCACCGGTGTGAAGGAGAAGCAACTGGGCAGAGGGAGCAGAAGAGGCCTGGGCTTGGGGCTGGAGGCACCAGGCAGAGCTGCAGGGCCGGGGCTTTGCTCTGAAGGCAGAGAGTGTGGCCCGGGGAGCACAATCTGTGGCCTTAATCCCGCCGTGTCCTGCGCGCTCTCAAATCCCCTTCACTTCAATGAGCGCTTGTGGTGTCAGGCCTGCGCCGGGCGAGACGGCGCGCGGGGCTGGCGGGGAGGATTTGCTCAAGAGGCACTGTTTTTAAGGTGAGATTTGAAGGATGGAAGACAGATGGCAACTGGAGAGGACAAACGGATCAAGTGAAGGGCTTGTTTTCAGCGTGGAGGGGAAAACACAGGAGGGAATTACTGCTGGGTACAGAATGGGGGCTATTAATACCTGCAAGCGTCTTGCGCTTTGCACTTAGCCCGGCGAACCGGGACCCTCCCGAGGTGCCCAGGGTGGGGGCAAACACCAGCCCTTTTGCAATGCAGAAGTGTGGGGTTTTTTCTGCAGACATGAACTGATCCCAGCGCAGCTCTGAGTGTACTCAGACAAAGCTGGGAGAGGGGCTATTAGCCGGCCGGTGGCCCCGCCATTGTCCCCACTATCTTTTCTCTCCTTTCAGCCTCCCTCCCCGTGGCCCAGGTCTCAAAGACCGTGTGTCAAGAGATTAGTGACCTGCATGAAGGGCAATTGCTTGCTTTGTGGCGGCGCCGGGCCGTTATTTACTTGTTATTTGGTGCTGCCTCCGTTGAGGTATCCGTGGAAAACACGCCTGGAGAGCAATCTGCCAGCGCTGCAGAGCAAGGAGAGAAGGCACTTCAGGGCAGCAGGTTTTGCCGTGCCCATAGCCAGACCCCCAGAGTCCCTGTGGCAGTCCGTGCAAGATCCCTGCACCTACAGAGAGGAGAGGGAAAAGCTGGGCAGCAAGAAAATGAAAGGTAGAGCAGAGGTGCCTGGGCACCCTGTCGAGCATGATGCTGGAGCCAGGACCATGATGGGGCATTCCCCATGGCAGTTTGAATTTGCAGACTTGTTTTTAAAACTTTTAAGATGGAAGAGCCTGTCCTGTCAGCAGAGCCCTGCTCCACCTTTCTGTGTCTCTGGCAGAGAGCAGCTCAGAGCAGCACTGGCGTTGTGAGGAAATATGACTAAAACCAATGAGAGTTGGCCTTTCCGTGCAGCGCTGGGCATACATCATGTTTGTTCGTGATGAAATACCCATGGACAGGTGGACTAAGAAAGAACATTCCTGCCCACAATTTATTCTGGCTGTTTTTATCTTCTCAGCAGTGAAATGCACCCTCCTGTAAACAGAAGATGGAGATTTTCTGCAATTCTAAAAGTCAGACCTAGATCAAAACCACAAATTCATGTGATGTGGGAACAGTGGTGTCAGATCCTGCTTTAGATTTGATTTCCAGTGTGTTTCCAGCTCCTGTCCAAAGCAGACAGGCTGAGGTCTGAGCCCTGATCAGCTCGGGCTCCTGGCCCCAATAGGAGAGAAAGAGGTTTCTGGAGCCTCATGGCAAGCACCCTCCTGAGGGGACAGGTCTGGGTGACCCCCGTGGGGCAGGGGGCTGCCCTGCACCTTCTCCCTTTCAGAGTCAATCGGGGGATGTTGCACCCACCACGCACAGTTTAAAAAACAAAAGGAAGGTGGGAGAGAAAGCGGGGAGGAAACTGGAGCCAGCCCGGGACACCCCCTGCCCTCGAGGTCTCCTTTGAGGTTTTGTTGTTCGGGCACAATTGAGTAGTCACCTGAAGGGGGATTTTTGTGGGGTCTTCGCGGAGGTTGCGCCAGGTACGGAGACCCCTGTGATTTTTTTCCTTCCTCCCTCGCCCTGCCCGGACGTGCTCCCCTGCTCCTGGCCCCAGGACCACCGTTTTGCCCGTTTTCCTCCCGTTTTAAGGAGCCGGGGGTCGGGCCGGCCCCGTCCCAGCCTCTCCGGGCACGGTGCAGCTCAGCCTGCGGGGCGGTCCCAAATCCTCACTTTTATTCCCGCAGAGGAAGCGGGCGGGGGGCATAACCGCGTTGTTTTTATCAAATAACGGTGTTTGCAGAGCTCTTTTCTTGAAGACCTGAACCGGCCGCGAAGCGCAGCCCTGGCTCTCCCGCTCGCCCCTCTCGGGACCTGCCTCGTTCGGTGGGCGGAAAACGGGCCCCCGATTACCGACAAACACCGATACAGCCCGCGAGGCCGGGGGGCGTGGGCTGAAGGGCACCGGAAGGGCCCAGGCCAACCGTCGGGGTCCCGGCGTCGGGCGCCCCGACGGGGCGGGTGGCTCCGCGGTTCCACAGCCGAGCCGCGGTCACGCGTGGCGGCGGGCGGGGGGCGACATGAGGAGGGGTGCTCGCCCCCGGCCCCATCCCATGACGGCGATGAGGCGGCGGTAATGCCATTAGCCCGAGGATTACGCGCCCGCGCCGGGATGTGACACACTTTCTCAAATGGAAGTTTTTTTAAACAGAGGGATTTGCATGATCGCTTCCCCCCCACACACGCCACACCAGCTCCATCCCCGTCCCCGCCCGCCCCCCGCGGTGCCAGCTCGGGTTTCAGGCCGCGGTCCCCCCCGCGCTGGCACGGCCCCGGCCGGGGCTACCGTCTCCTTTTAAGGCAGCGGGACTCGGTGCGTGCGAGGCGCCGAGCCCCGACGTGGGGAACCGGGCAGCCCCCGGGGTGCGAGGCCGGGCGGAGCCGGTTGGGGGTGGGGGTCACTCCGCCTCCGAGCAGGGAGGGCCCTCCGTACTTAAACATAATCATATTAATTTAAAAAAAATCAATCAAGCAGCGGGGCTGAGCAGACTGCCCGTAACGAGGGCAGGGTGCGAGAGGGGCGCGGAGAATGCGCCCCCCCAGCGCGGGGCGCGTAGGGGCCGACCGGCCGGGCCGGGGTTACTCGCCGCCCGCCCTGACAAACAGGCTAGAAAATGTGTTTATAAATTGTTCAAACTCTGGATAAACTTCAGCGGCGTTTGTGTCTGCGTCTCCCCGCCTGTTGTTATTTTCCAGAAATCTGGATTACTGGAAATATTTTCTTTAAAGCTGGAGAGAAATCTAAACAGTCTGAGGGCAGGGGGAGCTCAAGGAGGTGGGGGGGGGGGGGAAGGGAGAGAGGGGCTGCCGCTCTGGCGGGGCTCCTCGGGTTTCCCCTCGCCGGGCCGCGCACGGAGGGGGAGCCCAACTCCGCGGGTGCGCAGCGGGAGGAAGGAGGTCGGCGGCGACGGGGCTGATGTCAGGTCGAGCATCTCTCTTGGTCGCTGTCGATAAAAGTGCATCGGGCTGACTCAGGTGCTCCGCACATCCCGAGCAGCTGCCGCCGCTCAGCACGGCCCCTCCCCGGCCCCCCCCCGAAGGGCACCGGCAGGAGGGGGTGTTTTCTCGGGATCGCCCATGGGTAAGGGGATTCCCACCCCGCCGAGGGCTGTGAGGGGCCATGCGGCGCCCCGGGGAAGGGAGGCGGAGGAGTGTCTATTCCGGCCGCGAGTGGGTGACAGCAAATGGGGGCAGTTTCATTACACGTGGGTTTATTTTCCTCTCCAGGTGGAGCGGGAGAAGCGGGGCAGGGGAAGCTGTCGGGGCTGCGGGGCCGTCCCCCGTCGCCCTCTCCCCGCCGCCCTCTCCCCGCCTGCCCCACGGCCCAGCTGCGGCGGGGTGATCGGGGGATACCACGGGGCTGGAGGGGGCTGCCGAGTGCCCAGGGCGCCCGGCACTCTACGGGCCTCTCCTGCGGGACGAAGGGCACCCTCGAGGGCCCGGAGCGGGACCGGGAGCTCCGGCACCTGCGGGTTCGCTCCGCACTGCGCCGCCGGATTTTTCTGATGTCTCCAGGTCTGTCTGTCCGGCTTCCCCCGGGTTAGCAGCGAGGATCGAAGCCCCGCGGCACCGGTCCTCCACAGCACGGCCCTTTCCCACCCCCTCGTGGGTTGCCCCCGGGTAGGTGCGAGCGGCCTCTCCTGCTCGGCCCCGCCGGGCCGCCCTCCCCAAGCAGCCGGGGGAGTCCCTCGCCGTGGCATCAGGGCTGGGAAGGGAGGGGCCCGACGACTCGCCCTCCGCACAGGAAAATCCCTTTCGCCCGGGGCCCGAGCGCCGAGTGCGCCCCGCGCAGCCCTGTCGGGGGGAAGCGCTCCCGGGGGCGCGGGGCCGCCGCAGCCCGGAGGAGCCAGGAGGAGGGGAAGGCGGAGGCCTGGCTGCTTGTGAGAATTGTTATTTTTCATCAATCACCCGCAATTTGTGTAAGTGCCCCGGACAGGACACCAGCCGTCCTGCTGGCTGGGGTCACGGAGACAACACAGCGATGGAGAAGAGCAAATTGCATTTGCTCACCAGCTCACAGATCCAAATTACGGCCCTCGCATGGCGCGGGGAAGAGAGCGAAAGGTCCATGTGACATGAGGGAAATATGAAGGACTTTGACAGGTCTTAAACGGCCTGGCGCCAAGGCCTAAGTCTACCGGCTAAAAATAGAAAAGGGATGATGAGTGGAGATGGGCAGAGATGAAAGGGGAAGAGGGAACGGGGCCGCTCTGCGGAGCGGGTGGGGCGCGGGGGACGGTTCCCCTGGCCTGGCCCGGGACGGATCCCCAGGACGCCCCAGTCGCGGCCGTCCGAGCCCGGGAACCGTTCTCCGGCCCAGTCCCGGGCCTGAAGGCGGCCCGGGTGGCTCCCGGGAGCCGGGCACGGTGGCTTCGAGCGCTGCAGCTCCCTGGGGAGGGCAGAGAAAACTTCCCAGGGAAAGGGACGGTGCGGGGACACCTCTCTTTCCCGGCCCCCGGGCCAAAGCTGGCTTTGTGTCGAGAGGGAAAACTTATGTCTCCGTATCCAGTGCCTGCTCGCGGACGGGGCAAAGCCGGGTTTTTCCGCCCGGCCGCGGGCATGAGCTGCCCGCCCCGTCCATGGGCGCAGGCTCCTGAGTCAGGTCCGCGCCCGTCGGGCAGTGGGTGCCTGACTCTCCGTTAGCCCCCCACCCCTGGCAGTCCCATCAGCGGGCGTCATTACAGAGGGTCGGGGAGACGAGGCTGCTCTGGGTCTTTTTTATTCTGCAGGCGAAATGCGACTTTACAGCGGTGCGAGGGAGTGCGGCCGGGGGTCCCAGGCCAGAGGACAGGCCACATTTCCTCGCGGGGACCCGGCTTCCTCCAGGCCCCGCGTTTCCCCCACGGAGAGGTGTGTGCGGGAGAGCAGCCCCTGATGTAAGGCTATGTCGCCTCGGGGCAATGAGAGGCTCCGGGTTTGCTTTGTGAGGGGGAATTAAAAACAAATAAATAAAATAAAAGCAAGGCCCGGTTATGCCAAAGCTGCCGTCAGCAGTTTTCCGCGGCGGCGAGGAAGCAAAGTCCAAATCGGGTCTAAATTTCAATCCTCGGTCCCATGCAATGGTCAGCGGAACACCCACCTCCCCCCCGCACCACCGCCGGCCTCGCAGCGGCAGCCCCGGGGGGACGCGCCGTGCCCGCCCCGTCGGGCGCCGTGGCTCGGCCGGGCAGCGCAGGCAGAGATGAACCTGCCGCGGGACACGGGCAGGTTGCGAACGCCCCCGAGAAGTGCCCGGGGTTTGGGTTTGAGCTCTGCCTGGCGCCGGGCGGCAGCGAGCGGAGATCGCTATCGGCAGGATGAACCAGGGGGGGAATAAGGAGGAAAAGTAGGGGTAAGGAGGGGGCACCACGGAGTCTCCTCGTCCCACCCTGCACGAGAAGCAGCGAAATGTTGCGCATCCGCGGAGCGACAGGGCTGGGAGGGGGGGCAGGCCGGGGGATAGAGGAAGGGGCTGGTCTCCGCCCCCCCCGCGTTCCGCCTGGCCGCAGCGCAGGCGGCGGGGGCAGGAGCCTTGGAAGGATGGCAGGGCGCTTTTTGAAGATTTGGGGGTAAATATGAAGTGACAAGAGACGGGTCTTTATTGTGAGGGCTCAGCCGCCTGGCGCCAGGGCCCTCTTCAGCCACTGCGGCCCTCAGTTAATCAGCGCAGATCTCCAAACCGACCTCTCCGCGGGGACACCCACCGCGCCCGCAGCCCCCCCGGGCCCCGGCGCGGCGGGACTGGCCCTAATCCCTCTGCAAACAGCCCCGCCGTGTGTGTCCCCCCCCTTCCTCCGCCTTATCT
This sequence comes from Apus apus, assembly GCF_020740795.1. NCBI lineage: Eukaryota > Metazoa > Chordata > Aves > Apodiformes > Apodidae > Apus > Apus apus. Next base: position 4,561,208 of record NC_067299.1, on the reverse strand, counting down.
GCCTCCCCCTGCCCGGGTAAACAGCCCCTCCGGCCGGCCACAGCCGCGCCGGTCCCCGGCCAGGCACCCCACATGCCCTGACGGCGGGGGCTGCGCCGGGGCGGCTGCCGGGACCCCCCCACATCCCCCTACACCATCGGGGAGGCTGTCGGCAGCTCGGGGGGCGACGGCAGGGAGCGACTCACCCGGCCTTGGAGGTCACCACTCGGGGCCTCGCCGCCGCCCTCAGCTCTCGACCGGGCCGTGCTCCCGGCGGCCGCCCCGTCGGCGCTGCGCGGGTATTTGCGCGGCTGTGCGCGGCTGAGTGGCGGGCGGGGCGCGCCCCACCTCGATCCACTTTCCAGGATCTGTCGTAAAGGCGGCAGCCGCCGCGCTCCCCCGGCCGCTCCCCCCTTCCCGGCCCGTCGCCCCCGCACAAACCGGCGGGGGCCCTTTTGCCACCGCCCCCCCCCGCCCCCGGGGCTCCGCGCCCGCCGCTCCCCGCTCCGCCGCGCTGGCTCCGCGCTGTCCCCGCACAGGCAGCGGCCGCTCCCCGGCCGCGGCGCAGCGAGGGCTGACCCGGTATGCGGAAAGGAGCCGGGGGTGGGATTTCGAGCACTTTTCTCTGTCATTGGTTAATATTTTATTCTGTTGACATGTTTTCTTACTGCCGATGCTTCCGACACCTTCTTCTTTTTTTTTTTTTTTCCCTTTTCTTTTTTTTTTTTTTTTTTTTCCTTCTTCCCTTCCTCCCTCCCTCCTCGCCCCCCCCCCCTTCTCCGCGCCCCGGAGCTTGGCCGGAGCTGTCAAAACCACGCCTATGCAGATCCACAATTGGTCTGAAACGCGTAAAATCAGCAATCAAGGGGGCTTGGCTCATTAGCGGGCGGATCAGAGCAGGAAGGACATGTGAGATAGTCACAGTTTTACAGAGATCAGGACAAGATCTAACCGTTTCCACTCCGGCTCCTTTAGCCATGAGCAGCCCTGGCCCCAGCGCCGTCCGCGGAGCGCGCAGCCGGGCCGGCCCCGCCGGGGCGCAGCCAGGGCCCGCGGGGGTGTGAGGACCAGCGCGGCCGCCCCTGCCCCGCGCCGCTCCGCGCAGCCCCGCGCCGGCTTTTGTTTCTATTTTAGTGTTGGGAAGGACTTTACCGGGAGGGTTTGCTCCCTCGCTCGCTCTCCCTCGCTGCAACAACAACAACAAAAAATAAGGACCTACTGTCTCCCCTCCGCAGACCGGGAGTTCCAGGAGCCGGGAACTGCCTCTCTTTTTTATTATTATTATTGTTTCTTCTTCTTTTAAATTTTTTTTCCAGCTTTAGTTTCGCTGTTTTTCGGCGCTTTTTTTGTGTGTGGTTTTTTTTGGTGTGTGTGTGTTTTGTTGATTTTCCTTCCTCTTCCAGAGACTCGAGCGAGTTCGCTGGGCAGAAGAGAGGGAGGGAAAAAAAAAACCAACAAAATCACATCAACAACTGAAATCGCACACACGTCTTTTTGTCAAGGGAATCCCTCTTTTTCTCCTGGATTTGTGGATGCACCGATGAGAGATCCAGCCTTCCCAGGGACTGCCATGGCTTACCACCCCTTCCACGCACCCCGGCCGGCCGACTTCCCCATGTCCGCTTTCCTCGCAGCCGCCCAGCCTTCCTTTTTCCCCGCTCTGGCTCTGCCTCCGGCGGCTCTGGCAAAGCCCATGCCGGACCCTGGGCTGGCCGGGGCTGCCGAGGCCGGGCTCCACGTCTCGGCCCTGGGACACCACCACCAAGCCGCCCATCTGCGCTCCCTCAAGAGCCTGGAGCCAGAGGAGGAGGTCGAAGACGACCCCAAAGTAACGTTGGAAGCCAAAGAGCTTTGGGACCAGTTTCACAAACTGGGAACCGAGATGGTGATCACTAAATCCGGGAGGTAAGATCTGGACCCCGCGCAGCCCCCCGGAACCCCGCGGAGCCCGCCCCGCACCTGCGCGTCCGCGCAGCGCCCTCGCCCCTCCGGCTCATCCCGCTTCTCCCCGTGCTGGCCAAATCCGCCGCGAAGAATTAACGCGAGGATTTTCGATCCCTGGAGTTTTTCGGAGGTGTTTAACCTTGCTCCGAGCTTCCTCCGCATCTCCCCCTTTTCCCTTCCCGCCCCCTCCCCCACCCCCAATTATTACTTTTCCGAACGCGATACCAAATTAAGTTTGTGCGCGCTAATTGAGCGCCCGTAATCCCCCTCTGCATTTGTTCACGCCGCTTCTCGCAGCTTCCTTCCCTCCTGCCAAACTTTCCCCGCGGCCGGGGTCGTCCTCGGCCCTGCCCGTGTCCCCAGCCCCGGGGGAGGGCAGCAGGGGGCTGCCCGGGTGCTGGGCGAGGGGCTCGTCGTAGGGCAGAGAAACGAGGTGAAATCCGGGATGCTTTATCGCTCCTTATTTCCCGGAATGGGATTTTTTTTTTTAGTTGGCTGGGTTTGTGTTTTGGTCTGTTTTTTTTCCCGTGCTTTCTGCCCCCGACGGGTGCAGCAGAGGTGGGTGAGAAGCAACGGGAGGTGATAAAGGCTGGAAATCTTCAGCGAAACTAAACTAAGAGATGGTGGTTTCTGGGCCGGACCGCGAAGGGCGGCTCGGCCGGGCCGCGGCCGTCGGGGGTCGGCTGCGGGCTGGCGGGCGCAGCCCTGTACCGCTCTGGGTCTCTCCGCAGGAGGATGTTCCCCCCGTTCAAGGTGCGGGTGAGCGGCCTGGACAAGAAGGCCAAGTACATTTTGCTGATGGATATAGTGGCGGCTGACGATTGCCGATACAAGTTCCACAACTCTCGCTGGATGGTCGCCGGCAAGGCCGACCCGGAGATGCCCAAGCGCATGTACATCCACCCCGACAGCCCGGCCACGGGGGAGCAGTGGATGGCCAAACCTGTTGCCTTTCACAAGCTCAAGCTTACCAACAACATCTCGGACAAACACGGCTTTGTAAGTGCGGCTGCGGGGCAGAGCGGAGCCCCCCGAGCAGGGACCCCCGGGGAAGGAGTGGGGTTTGCCCGGTGCCGGGGCTGCCCGGCCCTGCTTTGCCTGGGGGTGGCTTTCACGGCTTCTCCCCCCGTCAGCAGCACACCCAGAGCCGGGCTGGACTGCGGGGCGTTACCGGGCCCTGCAGTGGCCTGGCTCTCCCGCAGCCTCCCCGGCCTCTGCTCCTGCCCGGCACCGAGGGGCAGGTCCCGCCGTCGTGGGGCCGCCCCCCACGGGGGAAATGAGAGTACTGGCTTGCGGACAGCCTAAGGGTCCCCTTGGCTCCCGCATCCCCGGCCTCTGAGGCCTTTCCTGAACGCCTTTCCCAGGCCCTCGGGGTTCTGCGAGGAGCGGGATTTTGGAGAGGGAGGTGGGTGGATGTGAGGGGCTGAGGCCAGCGAGGACAGCCCTGACAGGGCGGCGGGGCTGCGGCCGGGCAGGTGCGGGCCGGGCAGGGGGTAATGGTGCTGGGAACGGTGGCACCTGTGCTGGGTTTCCTCGGCCGGGAGCAGGGCTGGGAGCCTTTGGCAGGCTCGGCTTCACACCGGCTGCTTCTGAAAGACTCCAAAACGCCCCTATTTATTTCCTTATTGGTCGTATTTTGCATCCTCTCCCTGCGGTAAAAAAAAAAAAACAAAACAAAAAAAAAAAACAAAAACCACCCACAACAACAACAACAACAACAAAATTCGAAAACAAAATAAAAACCAGCTAAACCAAAACTAAAGCAAAAAACCTCAACAACCCAAAAAGAAAGACAAAAATAGAGAGAGGAGGAAAGAAGGAAACGGAAGCTTGTTGGCAAATTGCAGAGATCCACAGGGTCAAGACGCGAGTGGAGCGTGATCCTGGGTGAATGCGAGGGGTGGGGGGGGGAATCACAGCCCTCAAGCTGGTCATCTCTAACCTCTGGACAGGCTTTTAGGGCGATAAGGGGAAAGTTCATCCTCCGACGTTGGTGATAAGGTAAATAGTGAGAACCCGAGGCCGGTGGAGCCGCGGGGCAGCCCCGCTCCGGGCGGCGGGACCCGGAGCTCAGGTGGGAAAGAGCTGAGCAGCTCCCCGGGAAGTTTTCTCTCTTTCCATATTTTGTTTTCTTTTTAAGGCAGGAAACAGCGTCTTTGTTAAATAATACATTGCAGGGTTATTTATAGACAGCAAGGTAAATCGATAGAGAGGGAGTCTAAAAAATAGCGCGCTTTTTTTTTTAATATACTGAGGGAAAAACCTAGTTTGATTCAGCGTTTTGAACGGTTCGCCTCCTTCCATTAAAGATTTCTGGTATCTGTCGTTGTCCAAAATCCGGGTTGTGTTAAATCTGGGAGATGAGGGTTTAGCCAGTGTCCATCTGGCCAGAGACGCGTGATTTTTTTTATTATTTTTTTTAAAGGAATGCAGATTTGCACGCCTGAATGAGACTTTTTGCACCATTTTAATGATAAAACCCGTTTAGATGATATTAATATAATAGCGATCCGACAGTTCATCAGCAGGTGATTATTGCTGGGGTAAAAAAAGAGGGATATATATATATATATCTCCTTCTAAAACGAAATGAAGTGATAATTATTTAGCCATTTGGCCGACGTTATTTGACAAGGATTACTCAAGGTTTCGCTGTTCCCCATACCAATTCCGGGCTGTGAATACTGTATTTCAGCCCGACCACAGCAGGCTGGGGAATTATTTAATCGCTATCGGGCAGGAAAATGTTGCCGGTGAGGGGATAGGGGGGGGGTCGGAGCGGCCCCCGGGGGCGCGGCTTGGGATGGTTCAGCCGCTTCCGAAAATCCTCAGCCAAATCGCTGTAGATTCGGATTTAAAATAATAATAATAAATTTTTAAAAAATAATAATAATGATAATAATATAAGCCGGAGAAAGAAAAAGAAAAAAAAAAAAGCAAAGAAGAAAAAATCCCCAAACACGCGAGGGCAGAGAATGGCTTTGAGTGTTGGCGAGGCTTTCAGACACCTGGTTGAAAAAAAAAAAAAAAAAAATGTCCTTTCTGCAGCGTCGCTCTGAGACATAAATTTAACATGGCTCATGGTGAAACGCTCCTTTCACGTCGCGCTGGCTGGAGCTGGCACCGGTTTCTGCCGCCACCGGCACCAACCGAGAGGCTTTTTAACGTTATTTTTTTTTCTGTGGTGGTGAGGTGGAGTAGTTTTGTTTTTCTATTTTTTTTTAAGGACGGAAATATGAAAAGTGGCGAGAAACGTGTCGAAAACTCTCCTGGCGTTGGCAGGGTTGTAATAAAACTAGGAGATCCCTTTTCTTGCTGCTTTATTGCCGTGTTTAACACCCGCAAAGATGCTGCTGTGCCTGCCTTCTCCTGGCCTCCTTATTTGGGGGCAGATCGTGCAGCGGCATAAACAACAAAAAAATAAATCTCCCTCTGGCATCCGCCGGCATTCCTTCCTCACGGTGAATTTCTATTTTTTGGGGGTTGTTTTCGGGAGAAAATGGATTATTATTTTTGTTTAGGGAGGTAGCTAGGCGCGCGGGTAAGGTGGATGGTGGGGCTGACTGCAGCCACGGGCTGCCCTCTCTCGCCCCCCCAGACCATCCTGAACTCCATGCACAAGTACCAGCCCAGGTTCCACATAGTCCGGGCCAACGACATCCTCAAGCTGCCCTACAGCACCTTCCGTACCTACGTGTTCCCCGAGACCGATTTCATCGCCGTCACTGCCTACCAGAACGACAAGGTACGGGCGGGCAGCCCCTCTTGTCTCCCTGCCCTCCCCTCCTGCCTGCTCCCTTCCTGCTTATTCCTTGTCCCCCTACTCTCAACCCTGTCCCATCCCTTACCCCTTAGCAGGGTGTATTTGTGCGTGTGTGTGAAGCCATTTTTAGGGCCAAAACGCAGCACCAGAAGAAAGGTGAATCCCCAAACCCTCAGAGCAGGAGGCACCTTTTGTACTGCTATTATTATTACTATTACTATTGCTGTTATTTGTATTTCTATTATTACTATTAATAACGTCCTCCTGGATGTAGTTGCAGCTTTTCTGGGCCGTGGGACTTTCTGCTGCAGGCCCAGGGTGCAGAGAGCAGCACCATGGCCTGGGCAGCCTCATGGAGAAGGTGCCCTGCGCCAAAAAAATAGAGTCAGATAAGCTAATTTTAGTTGCTTTCGTGATTTAGCAAGTGTCACTCTCTGAGCAGAGGAGCCTGGAGAGCCCGGTGGGGAGTGGAGAGCCTCTGCTGGCCCCCTCCAAGGGTTGTGTGTGTGTGTTTTAAGCCAAAAGCTGACCCCCACCTCCACCCCTGGCTGCTCATGCTAATTGACAGCTCTGTCTGAGGGTCCTGGTGGGCTTGTTTCCCTCGTAAAGTTTATGGCGAAGAGTCACAATCGATTAAAGAGCACTTTGTCTGCCCGGCCGCCGCAAGCTCCACGGGGCAGCCGCCGGCCGGTGGGTCCCGTCGGGCCAGGGGCTGCTGCGGGCCGGGGCGACTGGGAGGGGGTTTGGCGGGGCAGGGCAGCCCAGTCTTTTTCTAGGGTTCCTCTCGGGGCCGTGTTTCAGATCCATGCATTATTGAGCGCCCTAATGTCGCCTTCCCCAGAAGCCCGTGGCGGGCAGGGATAAGAATAGCTTTTAACCAGCGCCGCGCGGCTCAGTCGCCATCTTCCCTCCGGGGGGCCGTGAAAAATAACTTCCTATCATTAAGCCTCTATTAATTATTCAAGGCTAAACCTCAGCATCATTTTTAATAAACCATGCGGTGTGTTAAAGCGGGGACGCGAGCTTGCGCAGCGCACCCCGGGCTCCCCGACGGCGGCGGGAAAGGGTGCGGGGGGGCGGGAAGGGCTTCACGCCGCCTCCTTTTCTCCATCTTCCCCCCACTCCGCAGATCACCCAGCTGAAAATCGATAACAACCCCTTCGCCAAGGGCTTTCGGGACACGGGCAATGGCCGGAGGGAAAAGAGGTAAGTGGTGCTTGTATGTGTCCCCTCGCCTCGCGCAGGGGGGCCCGGGCGCTGCCCGACGCTGCTTCTCGCCCCGTAGGAAGCAGCTCTCGCTGCCGTCTCTGCGGATGTATGAGGAGCCCTGCAAGCCCGACCGAGACGGCGGAGAGTCGGACGCCTCCTCCTGCGAGCCCTCCGCCGTGCGCGACGCCCTCCACTCCCCAGTGGGACCCCTCCCCAGCCCCCTGCGCCTGAAGGGCACCGGCAGAGGTAAATGGACAATCCCCCGGCTCGGTACCCGCTCTCCCCTCCAGCTTCCTGCATCCCGGTGTGGGAGGTGATGGGAGCTGGAGGGAAGCGCAGTTCTTAAATTTCCCCAAACTCTGGGTTTCTGCTCCCTCTTGGGTGCAGGTTGCAGACCATTAGGGGGGAAAAAATAAACAGGTGAGAATGGGAACGGAGAGTTCGAAGGACAAGAGCAGAGTAAAGGCGAATGGCATTCACGGGTTACGATGTTTTCCTGTTTATAATTTAGGGTAAACACGAAAAAATGGCAAAGCAGCCTGTGCCTTGCTCCTTGCTGGTGCCTTTCATGACTAGCTCAGACTCTCCTGGAAAAAAAAAAAGAGGGGTTGGGGGAGAAAAAAAAGAAAAAGAAGAAAAGGAATTATTTGAAAGGGGAAAAACATGTTGTAACTCCAGGGCTTCAAGCTAGTAAATGAAAATAAACCAGCAGTTCCCACGTTGCAGTTTTTAGATGCTGGGTTTTGTCTTGCCGCACTATCAATCTGCTACTCTTCAAACTTTCCACCAGCCGATTCCCTGCAAAACTTCATCAAAACTGCAACCCCCCCCTGCCCCGAGCTGGTGGGAGGGTTTATTACACCCCTCTCCTCTTTCAAAGGCTTCTCCGAATATTCGCCCCAGCCTGCAGAGCTTCACCTAACCCGCACCAAAATGTTGTTTTCGTTTAGCGGGAGCCGGTCGGGCAGGGGCTCTTGCTCCCCTCACCATCCCCTCTCCTCTCATCTCCCTTCTTACTCCAGGAGCTCGATGGGCTGTTGTGTGTTGCTTTTTTTTTTTAATTAAAGCCCCTTTTCGGAAAGGCGGCACCGTAGTTCTTGCCTTAAAACTGCCCCTTTAACCTGCCTCAACCTGCACATTTGGAATAAATCCACGGCGCGCTGTTGATCAGCTCCATGTAATTAAATCTACAGAGGACCATTTCCTCCAGCACTGTCCACCCGCCCTCATCATCCCCCACTTTGCAGCCCCCTTTGAGTTTGCAGCTAACGAGAGCGATGCTGTAATAGATGTTGGTCCTCCATCAAACATGTTTTTCCTGTTTGGCAGAGCAGCAGGACTGCTGCTGTTAATCCCCTTTCCCCAGAGTGACCGCGCGGCACGAGGGCCCGTTCCTGCCCCCAACATGAGTTTGTCCCGTTAATAACGGCTGGGATTTTGCCGCCACAATCCCCCGACACCAGGGCGACCTGCTCCTTGTCTCCCCTGGGTGTTTCTGCTCTGACCCTCTGACCTCCATCCCTTTGCAGAGGAGAAGCCGGGGCCTGACAGCGACGCTGAGGTGGAGAAGGCGCCCGAGGAGCGGCCGGTGGCAGCGGCCAGTCCCGGTGGGGAGGACGCGACCTCCCGCGGCAGCCCTTGGTGCCCAGAGGAGCGGAGCAAGGAGAGACGCAGCCCGGAGAAGGTCAAGGATGGTGCATCCCCCCGGGAAGGTCCCGGCGAGGGTTTGTTTGGCGCACGGGGCCTGGAGAAGGACAAAGTGGAAGGACGGAGGAAAGAGCCGGACCCAGGGAAGAAGGACGCGGAGGGCAGCGCGCTGGGCAAGGAGGCTTTTGCCCCGCTGATGGTGCACACGGACAGCCCCCCGCACCTGAGCGCCGGGCACCTGCAGAGCCTGGCACTCTCTGGCCTCCATGGGCAGCAGTTCTTCAGCCCCTTGGGTGCTGGGCAGCCCCTCTTCATCCACCCGGGACAGTTCGCCATGGCCCCCGGCGCCTTCTCTGCCATGGGCATGGGACACTTGCTGGCCTCAGTGACCGGTGGGGGCAGCTTGGAGAACGGAGCCCTCTCATCTGCCCCGGGCACAGCAGGGACGGCCACCCCCTTCCCTTTCCACCTCTCCCAGCACATGCTGGCCTCTCAGGTAAGCCCCTGTGCCCACCTTGTATCCCTGTCCCCATCCCCAGTGTTCAGCCAGGCCCTGGGCCCCCCTCTCCATGTCCTTCCCCAGAGGTCCCTGAATGAGCAGAGTGCTTCAGGGGCATGAGTCAAGCCTAGCTGGCACCACCCCCAGTGTGGGGACACACCAGGTGGCCCCAGCACAGGTCAGGAGCTGTTGGTGCCCCCAGCATTCCCTGTGCCCCCTGCAGTCCTTGGGAACAAGGAACCCCTGGTGTGACACAGGCAGGAAGTGGGGGACATTTTGAAGGTTGGCCTCAGGGCTGATTTGAGGAGGAATCGTGATTTTTTCATTTATTTTTGCAGCTAACATGGTTCCCCCTTAGGCAGGAGGAAAGTCAAGAGCTGTGGCCCTGCCTGGCCTAGCTGTCCCCTCCAGCAGCCCCCCATCCTCCGGCCAGCCCCAAAGTGACTCCCATATTGCCTGTCTTTGTGTCGCCTTTGCCAGCCCCTACCATGAAGTGCATAAAGACGCCTTTGAACTCCCCTAATTTATTGATCCTGCTTAATGATGTGTTTTAATGTGGTTAAAGGTCTGTGATGCTGCACAGACAGGGACATGCCGTGTGCTGGGTGGCACAGGGGCAACGACAAGGCAGGTCCTGGAGAGGGGTTTGTGCCCAGCAGCACCAGCCCAGGCTGGTGCAGGGCAGATGGGATTTCCCAGCTTTACCCTACCTCCCTCAACCCTTCCCACAGGGATATCTCGGTGCTGTGGTTTCAGGATGACAACCAGAGTGCCCCAGCTTTCCCTTGGCTTTCTCTGGGGAACGTGGCTCGGGGTCAGGCAGGAAGCGGGGGGGTTGGTGCAGACGAGCATCAGCACGGCTCTCACTGCTCCTTCTCTCTCTCTCTCCGCAGGGAATCCCAATGCCCACCTTCGGCGGACTCTTCCCCTACCCCTACACCTACATGGCAGCTGCCGCGGCAGCCGCCTCGGCCATGCCGGCCACCAGCGCCACCGCCACGGGGCCGCTCTCCCGCAACCCCTTCCTGGGCAGCAGCCGGCCCCGCCTGCGTTTCAGCCCCTACCAGCTCCCGGTCACCATCCCACCCAGCACCAACCTGCTGACCACCGGTCTGCCCGCCAGCATCAACCCCGGCTCCGAGGGCTCCAAGGCCGGCAGCAGCCGGGAATCCAGCCCCCTCCCCGAGCTGCCCCTCCACAAGGGGGGCAGCCAGCGCCCCGCTGCCTCCCCCAAAGGCTCCCTGAAGGAGTCCCTCAACGAACTGCAAAACATCCAGAGACTGGTGAGCGGGCTGGAGAGCCAGCGGGAGCTGTCACCCGGCAGGGAGTCCCCCAAGTGACCAAGGGGGGGCAGGTAGCAAGCCCTCCCGGTGGGGTGGAGAAGCACTGGTATTTTGTACAGCACAGGATAAATATTTATTGTGGAGCGAGGAGTGGGGGCAGATGGCGAACAGAGGGGCTGGTGCAGAGAGATGGAGCCCCCTGGTCAAGTGGACCCATCATCCCAGAGCTGGGAGCAAGAGGTGGGAGCGCAGGGCTCACCCTCCTCTCCCCCAACTGTGGGGCTGGGAGTGGCTCTCTCCCACTCCAATGTGGCTGCAGAGCCCCCCCAGCCCCTCTACTCCCCCTCTCTGGGCACTGGGCAGCTCTGGGTGGGGGCAACAAGCCGGCATGGAGGCACCCTATGGACAGGGTGTCCCCTACCCCAGCCTCAGCCCCGGGTAGGTGACTGGGGCTAAAAACCTCATCTGGGCAAGGGGGGGGGGGAAGAAAAAAATAAACAACAGCAACAAAAAAGAAATAAGAAACAAAACATGGGAAATGAACCACCTCAGCAGCCACCACTGCGCAGAGCTGGTACAGTGGGGGGAGCCCTGCAGGTACCCGGGCAGATATTTATGAAATAAATCGTAATTTGTGTAAATAAGCTATAAGGATCCCAGAATATGCAAATTGGTATTAATTTATTCAGAGTTGTACATTGGTGTGTACATAATATTTAGAGTTTAACTCATCGCATTTAAGTTTTTTTTGTTTTGTTTTTGGTTGGTTTTTTTTTTCATTTTACATGAACATATATATTGTAAATGAAAACTATTTAGCTCTTTGTGATTGAAGGAGATATTGGTTTCTTTAACTGTGTTTTAAAATATTGTTTATCCCGCCTGTTCTCTAGGACAATCTTGTGCCACCGGTAAAACAATGTTTGGAGTCATTGAAACTAGGAGTTCGATTCTCTAATGGACTTTGTGAGGAAAAAAAAAACCCAACTCAAACACAAATCCAAATTGTAACTAAAATATCGCTACAGTGCGGGGTATAGAGAATGCAGGAATAAACCTCAGGTTTTTATTTTTCACTCCAGAGCAAAAAGAAAAAAGAAAAAAAAAGTATAATAAATTTAAATATCACAGGACTGTGCTCTATATTTGTTTGAAAATAAAGATACATGATTTGCAACGTGCTGGTTACTCGGGTATCTGTCTGTTCAGTTTTGATGAATTCTCACATCTTTCAATAAAAAAACTACTCGGAGAAACCCTGCCGGCTTCCGCCTGTTTCATTCCCGCGGCCGCACCGCCCCGTCCATGCCACCGCTCTTCCGCAGGCGCGGGGACCCAGGCCCACGCGGGGACTCGGTTTCCCGAGGGGGCGGGAGCGGCCGCGCATCCCCTGCGGATTTCCCGCTCCAGCGAGGGCTGCCGTGCCGCGCGTTTAATGAGGAGAAATTAAAATCCCCCGAGGCGCGCAGCCCCCCGCCCCGGCGGAGCGCTCCAGGGGCGGAGACCCTCCGCCGGCTCTGCCCGTCGTGGGGAGGGGGCGTTCTGCCTTCGGAACATTTGCCCTTCGCACAGGCTGCCCCGCCGCGAGGTATGGGGGGTGGAAGCACCTCCGCAGGTGCGCAGAGTGGGGCGAGGAGGCGTCCGCGGATGCACTAGAGGCTCCCGGGTGCGGCGGGGAGGATGCGGCACCGGGACGCTACGCGGGTGCGGATCTGCCGGCACCGTCCCCGGGACCGCCGAGGAGGGCCGGACACACCGGTACCGTCCCGCCGTGGTGCGGGGGTGAGCATCAGTAGCGGTGGGGACGAGGGATGCTCAGGTACACCGGTACCGGCGGGAAAGGGGTGACCCGGGGCCGCGCAGGTACCGTGGGGGATGCGGCTGCCCCGGGGTGGTCGCAGTGGGTCCCCACGTCCCGTCCCCCTCTCCCCGCTGTCGGAGCCGCTCGGGGCGTTGCGTGGCGGGGCCGAGGAGGAGGCAAACAGCCCTTTTCCTCACCAATTACACTGCTCCCGTTCCGGGGAAGATTTACGAGGCCGGTGTCGGGGCGGGGGCGGAGCCCCCCCCGGGCTCCAGGGCGCAGCGCCGGGACAAGGGCGCCCTCTGCCGGTGCCGCCGCGCACCTGCCGCCAACCGGCCCCGACGGGGCGGGTCATGCGCGGCCGCGGCTCCTCCCCGGACACCCCCGGCTGCCCCCGCTCCAGGGGGCTGCAGGTAGGGAAGGGGCTGCTGAACACCCTCCCCGCCACCCCCATGGCGGCAGAGTCTGCGAGGAGGTGCTGGGGCTGGGTTCCCCGCCGGCGGGAGAGGAGCCGCTAAGCCTCACTGAGAGGAGTAAGGTCATTTCCGTCGGCGAGGGGGATCGGCAGGGTGGGAACCGCTTGAACAGGAGGAGGGAAGCGTAGTTACTAAAATAAGGCTCACGGGATTATTTCGGAATAAACATAACTCAGGACGTGTAACATTTTAATGGCTCTGTTTTTAGTGGAGTACAGGATGTGATGGTGCAGGGGCTCCTCCAGCCCTTCCTACCTCCCTTTCCAATGGTGCTGCTGAACCCAGTGCTGGAAGAGCCTCACACCAGGTCTCTGCTGTCCTGGCAGGTTCTGAACAGCCATGCTGTTGGAGAGACAGTGAAGGTTTACGTCTCATCCTCCTTGGGGCTGAGTGCTGCTGCCAACAGGGCATCCCAACCTGCATCTCAACCTGCCTACTGAGCACTAAGTCACTCTTCACCAAGGAGAGAAATATGTTCCCTGTGGAGTGTGGGTTCATGACCGTGACGTTGAGGGATGATGCCTGAAGGCAAGGAGCACAGCCTGGCCCCCCCAGCCAGGGGGTGAGGGCAGCAGAGTGTTTCAGCAGGAGCCAAGCTACTCCAGGCCTGCTATGGCCAAACCTAGGCTCTGAGACACCCTTTTTAAGCAGCTCAACGAGGGACTACCAGTTAGTCACACACCACCCTGGGATTGTGTTCCTCAGCTATGAAAAAGCACTCGGATGCCCCACGGGGGCACACCCAGAATGCCCACCCCTCCATGGCCCTGCACAGTGCACCAAACAAAACCAGGCTCAGCTGCACTATGTGCTGTGGGTCACAAAGTTCTGGGTGCTCCAGTGCTGGTTGCATTGGTGCTGTGTCACCAACACAGTGAGATCCCCAAACACCAAGGATTTCACTAATGTTAGTGGTGGCTTTTGCCTTTCTTCAGCTAAATGCACAAGGTTCTTGGCTAAAGAGTAAAAATAGCATTCCTGCCCTGGGGATTTTTGGTGCCTGGTGGACAACCCCCAGCTAATTTGGCCACCAAGACACAGAGCTGGAAGGGTTCCATGGGCAGGTGTTTGTAACCAGGACCATGGGCCCTGCACAGGGGGATGCAGCACTCCTGTCCCCACACAGGCCCAGCTGTGGCTCCACAGGACAAACTGGCCCTCACCTAGGCCTGGCCCTGTGCCTGTGTGTCATCCTGGTGCCACCACGCTCTCCCTCAGCACCTCGGGTCACTGGTAGGTGGCAGATGGGGAAAGGGAGGTGTTGGCTCCTCGCTGGGGGTGGAATTAATCCTCAGCTGTTGGGGACAGTGGGGAAATACTGTGTTTTTGTCACTGTTGTGTGGGGTTTATAGGAGCTGACCCCTTGCCCACCCCAGGGGATGAGCAGATGGTTGGCACCGCTAGAATGAGGCTGTGAAGCAGGTCAAACCCCGTGCCAAGGGGCCTGCCCCGTGTTGGGAGCTCCCCCAGCCCCCCGGGGAAGGGGTTCCCAAGGCCCGTCGGTGCCAAACGTGGGTTCACATCCCCCACCCCCCCCTTTTGAACATTTTAATGACCATTTGCCAACCCCGGCTGGGCGAGCACGGGCCGCGGCAGTCGGGGAAGGGGAGCCCCGGCCCAGCGGGGACGGGCAGCTCTTTGTGCCGCGCTGCCTCCGCGCTGCCTCCGCGCCCGGGACAAAGCGGAGCGGGCCGAGCCACCGACTGCAGCTCTCAATTAGGGCTCCACCGGCCCTGCCCCCCGCAGGGACGGAGAGAAGGAGGCGGGTGCGGTCACGGCCTCGTAGCCCCAATTACCCGCGGGGCCGCCGCTCTGTCTGCAGCGACCGATCGCGGATCAATAGACAAAGAGCAGCTGGGGAAACTCCGCCGAGCCCTGCCTCCCCTTCGGCCCCACCCCCGCCAGGCAACCCTCAGCGCTGCGCACTCGCGCGGGACACCTGCGCGCTTAGGGCGGGATGCGCAGCCGCGGTAGCTGCTCCGCACCTGCTGCCGGACGGGATTTATGGGGCTGCGCGGGGTGCGTGTTCTTTTTGCGCTGCCACCGCTGCTGGTCCGGGAAAGGTCAGTGGGTCGTTGTGGGGCTGCTGTGGCCCCTCTCCTGCCCCCGTTAGTAGGGCTGGGTGGGGAGCTGAGTCCCGACGGGGCGTCCTCTGTGCCCCGGTGTGGGGTACAGAGTATCTCCGCAGTAACCAGCTCGGGAGAGCCCTGCTCCCCCTTCTCCCCCCTTCCGCAGTGTTTTCTTCCTCCGGGAGAGTCCTGGAGCCTCTTCCCAGGTTTTTTTCTCAGGGCATCGGTGTCTCAAAGGCCTAGTCTCCTTTCTCTGTCGGTTCTGACCCGTTAGTCCCGCGTGGGCCCTTGCACCGGACACAGGCTGGGGGTGCTGGAAGGACGAAGCAACCGTCCGGGCTGTTCCCTGCCACAAGCTTCCCAGAGCTGCTTTGATCTGTGCGGGTGTCTGGGAGGGGGTCACAAATATTATCAGGGAAAAAGCAGCTGTTTATTTAGATGCAAAGCTGGTTCTTAGCCGCAGGAACCGTTTGCTCCGTCTTTGCTCCCAGGCAGGGTGGGAAAGGGGAAAGGGGAGTCTCTTGGTTTATTCCTGTTGTTTACAGCGGCGGGTGATGGCGAGGGAGAGCCGGGCCCGTCGGCCCTTTCCCAGGCTTGTCCCGGAGCCGCTCCGGGGAGGTAGGAGACCCCACCGGGACCCGCTGCATCTCTGCTCGGGGTATCCGATGGGATGGGGGCTCCTGAGGAGCCCCAACAGCCCCCTTCACAGCTTTTCTCGGGGGTGAGGCGGGGAGGTGAGGTAGTAAACCCCTTCTAGAAGGGGAGCAGCACAGGGACAGGCCGCGCAGCACCACTTTGCTCTGGCGTGGCAGGAAAGCAAAACAAAGTAACACCGGGGTTTTTCTTCTGTGGGATGTGCCTCGGCCCCGAAATGTTCTGCCGGGCCCGGGCCGACATCCCATCCCATCCCGCCCCATCCCGGCCGTGCCCGCCGCAGTGCCAGGCTGTGCCGCCAGGTGGCGCCGCGGCGCCGCGCCCGGGGTGCTCTGGGGGACGCGCTCGATGTCGAGGTTCCCCGGGGGGTTCCCCGGGGGGTTCCCCGGGGGGAGCAGCTCGGCAGCAGCACGCACCGCCGGCACAGCCTGTGATCCCGGGGGTTTGGCTTCCCACAGACCGCAGAGGGTGGGGCAGCACCCCCGCCCGTCCTGTGCCCAGGCTTTGGTCCGTCTGTGCCCTGCTGTCACAGCCTGGGTCCTGCCACCTGCCCTGCCGTAGTGCCCCTCGCTGCGGGCCGTCCTGTGGGTCTGTGTTCACTTGCTCTATACATAAGTCCTGTGTGCACACATACACATGTAAGCAGACATCCCATGGATTCCCAAGGGCCTACTGCCATTTTGGTGGGGTTCTTCAAAAACCTCAGTATGTTTTACAGGTGTAGACCCCCTTAGAAAGCAGCAAACACTTGCTCTGAGGCACCTAAGCATGAACAAGCAGTCAGCAGTGGTGATGGCCTGTCTTCTACACGCTGGGTTTTGTATTGCTGGAGGTATTAACAGTTGAAATCATGTGGGGAAAGGCTGCTTTCCCTTGTCAAGCTGGCATTGATGCAACGGGTGACATAAGCACAGGTACATCTGTCCTTCATTTCCCATCGATTTCTGTGAATGGTCCTTGCTTTCAGCCTTGGGCCTGGCACACTCAGTAATTCTTTGGAAATAAGATCTAATTAAAATGAGACAGCACTGTCGAGGGACTACCTAATTGTCTTTGCAAAATGACCTTGTGGAGATCTTGGCTGGGTTCCCAGCACAAAGGTGTTGTCAGTGCAAAATCCAGTGCAGTTGTGGGGGGAATTGGTTAAAGACTTTTGGGAAATAATTCCCCAGGCTGGGAAATAATGAACTGGTGGAGACATTGCAGTGCTGTTGTCCCTGCTCTGCTCTAGCTTGAGAGCTGTCCTATCTGCCCAGGCCACACTGGGGCTGCGGGTACCCTCAAAATGGCTTTTAAAAAGACAAATTGCATGGACCAAGGTTCAGCCCAGGTGAATATCAACAGGTATTCCCAGTGTTCTACACTGCAACCCCCCACGTGCTAAATCCATGCATGCACTTTCTCCCTATGCCAGGGAGAGGGGAAGGTGGTTTGGCTGTTAAAACCTCAGAAGTATCTGAGACCCCAAGTGATGGCTGCATCACTGGTGATGCTGGGAGGGCTTGGATCCATGGAGACGAAGTGCAGGGCTGCGAGGGGAGCCGATCCTCAGTTCCCATGGACCCCTCATTTCTGCAGAGCCCCTCCTCCTTGTGGGACGGTTTTTGGGACAAGGCTCCTCCCGGTCTCTCAGGGGAGAGAACCAGCCTCCACGAGGGGGAGCGTTTGCAGGGATTTTTTTTATTTTTTTTAATCCCATCTGAACTGGTTTTAGTTTTTTCCCCAGCTGTTTTTAAGCAAAGGCTCACCCCTTCAGGTGAGACCAGCTCAGGTTGACAGACTGGGCAGCAAGAGCCCTTCACCTGCATGAAATTCCCGTTTTTCTGGGGTGGGGGAAGTACTGGTGAAAGCAAATCCTGCCTTTTCCCTGGGTGGGTGGCAGGGTCCTGTGGAAACAGGAGGAGGTTTTTCTCCTTTTGACCTCTTCATGGAAGAGGTCCCTCTTACTGGTGTTACTAGTGAGGTTTGTGACTGGTGTTGGGAAAATGTGAGTCAGGGCATGAGGCTGCCCTGGCCACTAGAGAGGGGCTGAGCAAGCCCTCCATTGTGGGCAGCAACAATGGGGAGCCATGGAAGATGTTTCACTGCTGGCCCAGGTCCCCCAGGAGGGAATGGTTGGAGGGACTCTGACCCTGTGATACCCCCAGTGTGACTCCTTGTGGCCAAAAAAACCCACAAACATGGCTTTTGCAGCTCACACCCTTGCCCTGTGACCTGGGGTGGTTTGCTGGGACCCCATTTCAGGACTGGGGGGTGTCCCACCTCCCCCTCATTTCACTGCTCTGTGAGGTCCAGCTGCTTTGAAGACCCAACCACTGCTTGCAATGCCTCTAGAACAGGAAAGGGCTGTTTATGATTTCCCAAGCAACTACCACAAATCCAAGGCCAAAACTCCCACTTCTGGGGTTGCAGGATCAGGCCCTGGCATGTTGGTGGCCACAATGTGCTGTGGGAGGCTTGCAAGAAAGATGCACAAACAGCCCAAGCCCTCAGAGGGGGCCTGGGTGCTGCCTCTCCCCCCTACCCTGTGCATCCCTGGAGCCTGCGGGTGCTCAGACTACCCTATCTGCAAATTGCAAAGCAGATTATCAGCAAGTGTGGCTGAGATTAGAGACCAGTATTTATGTCTGCTGCTCCCAGAGCTGGGGAGGCCGGAGCTGAATTTGGTTGCAGACTCTTTGGCACCACAGGGCTGATTACTGGGGTTGCCTTTTTCCTTTGCTGGAAGCATCGTGAGGAGGACTCAGACCTTAATTTTCAATTAAGGGGAAGAAAAGAAAAAAAAAAAGAAAAAAAAAAAAGAGAGAGACAGAGAAGGGAACACAAAACAACAACAGCTTTTTCCTCCATGGTGGTGGAAGAAAACTCAGACCCACCTCTGAAATGCCACTGGTTTGTGCAAGCTCTGATCCACAGGGTGAGGACTGAGTTACTGAGGGGGCGTGGGGGTGTTGACCCCATGTGCTTTCTCAGGTGTCCTTTGTTGGTGTAAATTCTTGACTGAGAAGCCCCAAGATAGTGTGTTTGCAGCTGTGGTCTGCAGAAAAGCCTGGCAGCTGCTTCCACTTTGTGCCCTGCAGAGCACACAGGTGTGCAATGGTTGCTTTGCTGGGCTGCAGAGCCCAGCACTGTGTGGGGAGGGCATCCTCACCCAGCTGGAGTGAGATTATTTTATTGTATTTTTTCCTGAGGGCTCTGGTTAGGAGAAATGGCAAAGATTTTGCTCTGGTGCTGTGTTCTCCTAGGCAAAAATGTGTGTCCAGTTCTTTGAGCAAACCTCAGGCTCTGGAGGGTGCAGAGCCAAGCAGCAGCTTTGCCTTGGCAGCCAGAACAGCTTAACAGGCTTAGTGTGGTGTTGTTCTTATAAACAAGCACGTGAATTAGTACTGGGATCAGATCTCAGTAGACTCCATCTTCTCCCAGCCTCCTGCACTGGTGGTGCCCGTTGCAGCCCCCCATGGGGGTCACACACAGACTCTGTGTGAAGAAACTCTTTGCAGAGAGCTCTGAGCTGCTGCTGTGGGTGCTCAGCCCTCCTGGCTGTGTCCCTTTGGAATCCTGGCATTTCAGGATCACTTTGCTCAGGACTGTTTCCCATAAGCTCAACGGGAGGGAGAGCAGAAATCCAATAGGTAAAAAGCCACGCAAGGTCCTCAGTTATTTTAGACCTGATTTAAAGCTTTGGTTGATCTGGTGGTGCTGTGACTGAGGTGGTGTTGCCCAGGGATGCTCCTCACATCTCCCTGCTTCAGGCACAGTGATGTGCCTGCTGTGGCTCAGCCCCAGCCCCATGCTTGTCCCTGACACCTCTGTTCTCAGGTGGCTCTGGCTCCTGGCTGGCTGGTGGCCTGTCACCATGAGAGCTGGGCTGGCTTGGCAGGGATCTAGAGCACGTTCAGATTTCAGCAGCAGAGGTGGTTCATGCCTAGGGAACACGGGAACCACAGATTTAGCCTGGAGCACCTTGGGGAAGGGAACGATTTGTCCCTTCAGACCACATGGTGCATGACTGCTGGATGCCACCAGTTCCCAGGCAGGACAGGCCTCCATGTCTCCAGTTTCTTCTACCAAATCCCTCCAAGAAGCGATGCAGGAGTCTCCCTGGTTCCAGAACTGCAGCTGCTCCTGGGCCAAAACACCTTGGCTGCTCCAGAGCCTGGTGGGGGCTCCTGGGAGGGGGGGGCAGGAAACGCCGCGGGAGCTTTAATGACAAAAAAAAGGGTTTTTACATCTCTGCTGAAAGTCTGTTGCTGCTTCACCTCTTGGCAGAGGAAGGATGCGAGCAGCAAAGGACGGGGACAGGCAGCAGAGCTTGAGAAAGCAGCTCCCTGGGGACCTGGGCTTTGGCAGAGCAGCCCAGGATAAGCGAGCATGAGAAAAGCAGGCTTAGCCCTCCAGTCACCCGTTAGATGCGTTTCCGGCTGCTTTTCATCTCCACTCCGAGTTTAAAAGCCATCTTATTCCAGCCCCGGCGCTGCCGCCAGCCCCGGCACGGCTTCAAAGCACGGGGGGCAGGGGGGGGGCTGTGGGACCAGCAGCACCTGCCAGCCCCGTGGGAGCTGCATCCGCGGGTGCGGGGGGGTCTGGCCTCCAGCAACCCCCCTGTGCGCCGGGAGTTGGTCCCCACCGTGGGTCTGGGGCTTCCCGGGGGGTGGTAGAGGGCTGTAGGGACACCAGGGTCTGGTGACCTCTCGGGGTTTTGCATCACCTCTTTGCATTCCCTCTCACCTAAATGTCTTCTTCTGCTCCCCAGTAGCTCCGTGGTGTGGCCAGGGACAAGCACCAGGGGTGGCTGGTGACACCTGCTGTCGTGTACCCGATTCTGGGGGGACACCAAGGACACTACAGAGCTTGCTCGTGGGCGAAGACATTTAGACTATCTGGAAACAAGAGGCCAGCGAGTCAGACAGAGCTGTGATGGTGTTGGCCATCGGGATGGTTAGTTTGCACATCACAGCTCAGGTACTTCTGGTGGGTCCTCCCTATGAAAGAGGAATAAGCTCCCCAAAAGCCAAAGAGCCATCTGGGAATAATAAGGTGTCTTCACTGCCCCAAAAGGAGCAGTGTGAGCACTGCTGGGGGAAACACAGGGAAGAGGAGGGTCCGAGTGGGAAACCCAGGTTCCCTAAGGATGGTCACACTTTATTTTTCCTTGCCAAATGAAAAGATAGAGGAACACTTAGAGAATGAGCAGCAGCATCCCCAGATGGGAATCTGCTGCCCAGACTCTTCTCTTCTCTTGGCCTTCATTTGTTTGACAAGTGCTCGGATGCAATTCTCTGGTTTTTCCAAGGGCTCTTGCTTTGGGAAATGAGTTGGGAGAAGTGTACTTGCTGCTCAGTGACTAAACGGGTTCTTGAGCTGGAAAAAGCTCTTTTCAAGGAAAACATGACATTTCAGTGGAAAAGTAACTTTGCATGCTGTTTCTAATTTTAAAGCTCGGCCTTGGAATAATATCATGCACTTTGAAATCAGAGCTGGCTCTTGTTCTTTCCAGGTTTTACCCACCTTTCCTATATAATTTCAAATTGCTCCCTCTGTTAATGAGATGATATGAATTCCCATTTTTATGTTTTGTTGTTGTTGGTTTTTTTTGTGGTTTTTTTTTTTCCTCAGCTCTAGCCTATAAATACCTTCAGCCTAGACTCTGGGAACTGCACAGAGCCCCTACCTGGCTGGTGGCTCCTGAATGGATGGATGAAGGAATGTGCTTCCCAGTATCACTCCATACTAAGCTGAACTCTTAACAGCCACATGCTTCGAATCAATCCATCTCCACTAAATGTGCTAGCATGAATTTTCCCCTGTTAATTTGGCTTGTGTCATGAGGCAGAAATGCTGATGTGCCCTGCTCTCTGTATTTTGCACAGTCCCAGTTTGACTTCACTGTGCTGAACTGGAGGAAACCTGGGTGAAATGCAAGTGCTGCAGCTGCCCGGAGCCAGCAGAGGGGAGGCGAGAGCAGAGATTCTGCTTTTCCCCACTTGCCGTGTGTTACAAGAAGAGGGGGGAAAGGGCTACAGGCTGATTTTCATTACTCTTTCTCAAAATAAGAATGATCCGGTCAAGCTGATGATAGCAGAGGTGTCGATAGCAATCGATCCAAGGGCAAAGCAGCAGTGCTGGGTGAAGCTGTGGGCAGGACAGGATGAGAAGGATGCACAGGGGGCCCCACGGCTGCATCCTTAGGTTAGGTTGGAAGAGTGGTTGGAAAGCTGTCCAGCAGAAAGGGACCTGGGGGTTCTGATCGATAGGTGGCTGAGTATGAGCCTGCAGTCTGCCCAGGTGACCAAGAAGGCCAATGACATCCTGGCCTGTACTAGAAATAGTGTGGCAAGCAGGACCAGGGAGGTGATGTCTCTCTGTACTCAGCATTGGTGAGGCCACACCTTGAATTCTGTGTCCAGTTTTGGGCACCTCAATACAAGAAAGACATTGAGGTGCTGGAGTGTGTCTGAAGAAGGGCAATGAAGCTGATGAAGGGCCTTGAGAACCTGTCGTATGAGGGGCCACTGGGGGAAATGAGGCTGTTTAGTCTGAAAAAAAAGGAGCCTGAGGAGAGACCTCATAGCTTTCTACAAACACCTGAAAGGATGTTGTAAAGAGGTTGGCACTGGTCTCTCCTCACAAGTAACTGGTGATAGAACATAAGAAAAGGGCCTCAAGCTGCACCAGGGAAGGTTTAGACTGGACATTAGGAAGAATTTTTCATGGAAGGGGTTGTCAGACATTGGAACAGGCTGCCCAGGGAGGTGGTTGAGTCACCATCCCTCGATGTGTTTAAAAGTCATCCAGATGTGGTGCTTGGGAATACGGCTTAGTGCTGGACTTGGGAGAGTAGGGTTAGTGGTTGGACTAGATTATCTTAAAGGTCTTTTCCAACCAAAGTAATTCTATGATTAGGAATAAATTCTTTAGTATGAGGGTGGTCAGACACTGGCTGAGGTTGCCCAGGGAAGTTGTGGAAGCCCCATCCCTGGAAGTGTTGAAGGGCAGGTTGGATGAGGTTCAGAGCAACCTGGTCTAGTGAGAGGTGTCCCTGCCTGTGCTGGGGGGTTGGATCTAGATGATCGATAAGGTCCCTTCCAACCCAAACCATTCTAGGATCCTCCCCATCCCCTGTGGGACCATCGATCAGGCACCTCTGTTCCTGGCAGAGGTCCTGCTGCTCCAGGAGAGGGAGGGAATATTTACACTGGAAGATCTTCTCGTGTTGCTGCCTGAGCTGTCCTTGGAGGGGAAGCACAAACAGGTTCATTTAAACAAGGTCACCCCTTTAACAAGTTTAAGTGGGTTTCACTGTAAAATGAATTTATTTCAACAAAACCTTTTTTGATAAATTAAACCAGCACCACTCTGTATATAATTTCTATAAACAATCTTCTCAAATGTTTATCTAACCTGGGCGTGCAGAAACTCTCAAATGTTAAATATTAGATGAAAAGGGGCTATGAAAGCTTTAAGTATTTTTTTTTATTTTTATTTTTAAGCAAGAAAGCCAGTGTGCCATGGGAAAATGCTTTGTGGCTTGCTGGGGCTCTCCTGGCTCCTGTTGAAGGGGCATGGGGGGAGGCAGCCCCTCGTGCTGTCCTGGCTTCCTGTTGGGTTTTTGTATTGGCAGGGCTTGCAGGGTGTTGGCACCCATCCCTGCACACCCCTGGGTAGCTGGAATTCGGTGGTGTGATGGGTTATCTCCTGCTGCATCATGTTTGTGGGGTCCTGGGAAGTCTAGGACTCTCATTAATTTATGAATTAATAGAGTTTTCATTAATTATCAGGCTGCAGCCCAGTCTGGCTGCAGTTGCTGCTCTGGGGGGCTGAGAACTGTTTGTGCTCTGAAGTGCTGTGGTGTCCAGGGCTCCTTTGCCCAGTTATTTGGGTGTTTGCTCAGTGGTTTGGACACTTTCCCTTGATCACCCTGCTCACACAACACCACTGGAAAAGATGGACATGATGTCAGTGAGCACAAACTGTCCGACTCATAAAAGATGTGGTGAGTCAGGTACCATCTGCCAGTGCCAAGCCTGGAGTTTGCCCGCTGGGGAAGATACAGGATTTGGGTGAGTTTGGGTGAATTTGTGCCATTTGCCTCCAGAAAGCAGAAAGGGCTGAGTGGGTTGGATCTGTTCCTCAGCCTGGAGAAGCCAAATTCCTTCCAGATTTGCTCCTCAATGGCAGATCACTCCAAGGCATCAGCTCCTCCTTGGGCTGGATCCTTGAACATTTAGCAAAAAAAATCTTAAGCAAAATCCCTTCTGTAACTTCTCCCTGAGACACTACTGAACCAGGTCCCACTTTTACATTAAAATAAGGGGAGCATGCTTTGCAATTAAGCAAGGACAGCAGAAGTGTTTCTGCTGCATAATTCATTAGAAGTGCCCTCACATCATGTGTCCCACTCAGCTGTTCACATCTTTATCCAGAGCTTGCTAAGCTGATGATTTCATAATGAGTTAAATTATTCAGTAATATCTAGACTAAGTTTGGCTCCTTTAAGGATGCCAGAGTTAAATTAATCCAGCAAGCTGTGCCATGGAGCTGCCTCTGGATCAATCAGCTGCTGTGGCCACAGAGGTTCCTTTGGAGACCTGATGTTACCAAGGGAGCACCCACCCCAAAACCAGCCCCTCTGCTCCCCTGGCACCTGAGAGCCAGCAACCCCCCAGCTGGGATGCCCATGGCTCCATAGTGTTTCCTACTCCCCTTTGGTAAAAGTTTACCAACAAAGTTTTTTGAGGCTATTTAGATGGTTTCCCAAAGTCTGCTCTGGCAGGTGACAACCTGAATCACTCAGTGAGATGGTAACAAGTACAAGTTAATATATAGGTAAACAATAATAACAAGTGATAGAACAAAAGGAAATGGTCTTGAGTTGTGCCAGGGAGGTTTAGATTGGATATTAGGAATAAATTCTTTCCTGAAAGGGTTGCCAGACCCTGGCACAGCTGACATTTTTCAGCAATTTTTAAATTACACTCTGTTACCAGAGATCACTTTTGGTGGATAACACAGTATTTATGGAGAAACCAACAGCTAAATCTGCCTATCACTGACATTGCTTATAAAATACACGTTGCAGTCAAGATACTGACCAAGGCAGTAAATTGAAAATATATTGAAAACATAAAGCATTTTTTAAATTATTTATTATTAATATAAAAATATTTGGGCATTCCCACCAGCCCTTGTTAAAAAGAAAGACAGAGAAGCTGCCATAAGGAAATCTGTAATAGTGTTAGTCCAAAGGCTGGCGTGGTGTGGAAAGTGGGGGGTGTGAGGGGTTCTGTGAGCTTTGAGGTCACCCCTCCTGCCCCCACAGCACAATTTGGGCATGTTGTTGAAGGGTTAACCCCAACAACTGCTGGGTAAACATCAAAATATTAATAAGGCTGCTGCGGGTCACCCTAAAATGGGAATTTACGGTGGTAGTCAAAGCTAATGTTTGGGATCAATGCAACATCCCTCCTCAGAGTGAAAAAAGAAATTAAATGGACCATCATACAGAGAGTATGTAAGCAAATCAATCATATTTATTGCATTTAATCAAAACTTGATTCAGGTAAATGTATTCCATATGAGAGCAGTGTGCCTGGCTGGGTGCACCCCCAGCTGACGGTGCAGCTCAGGGTGCTTGGCACCCCAGGCAGGGCTCAACCCCTGTGTCCTTACACATTAATGAGATTAGGGGTATTAATTTGTGTATGATCCTCTGAGCAAAGGATGTGTGTGTGTGTATGTACCCAGGGGAATGATCACAGGGGCTTTACCGAGGATAAATAACATGTATTTGGTGACCTGCATAATTCCTGCTCCCTTGGTGCTGCCCTGTGTCCTTGCTGCTGGCACCATCCAACCTGGCCTGGTGTGTGTCCTGGTTTGAGCCAGGATAAAGTCAGTTTTCTGGCTCAGACAGGGACAGTGTTATGGGGAAAAACCTGCTGAAAACCCCAGGTGGGGCCAGAGAGGGGCTAAAGGCTGCAGCACAGGTCTGTATTGTGCCAATATCCTGGCAGTTGCTTCCTATGCCAGCATCTGGCTGTCCCCAGCAGAACCCCCTGCCCTGGTATGCCTGGGCTGCTTTCAGCTCCACCTCTAACCAAATCTACTCATCCTGGGCAGAGATGTCCAGGCCTTCAGGATGGCTCTTGCCTCCATTCTTGGAGAAGTAGGTCCTCCTCTGCCTGCCTGCACCCGCTTGGTGCTGGGGTCCCATCCTGGAAGGAGGATTTGATCACACAAACCTTCCTTCTCCTCCTGGAAGTTAAATATTAGAATTCTTCCTAGCTGCATATATAACACACTACATTAATCTTCCCTCAAAACATGTTCCTTCCACAAAGCCCCTCTGTATTGATCCAACAAAGACAATTATATATTATGGGGGGAGTGGGAAACAGCTGAAATATTTGAGATTGACCCTTCAGCGGGATTTATTACGTGTCTGAACTGTAGTGTCTGCCTATTTTTTATTCTAAGCCTCTATGACAGGGGTCATGTCTTCCTCTATATACTGTACAGTGCTGTGCACTCCAATGGGGCTGTATTAAATACTCAGGATGATTAATCACACAGGACAAATCCCACCCCTCTGGTGTGTCGGAGGCGCACACGCCTGTGCACGGCAGCGGCACCTCTGCCCCGCGGGCCAGAGCAGGGTCCTGAGCACCATGGGCTGTGTTGGGTGCAGAGAGTTGGGCTGCAGACCCCCAAGGTCACTTCCAACCCAGATTTATTCTGGTTCTCTTTTTTTTTTTTTTCTTTCCCAGCCTGGGCAGTTGCAGTGACTTTTCCAAGAGGGATGCAGGCCCAGGGCATCTCCTGAAGGTGATACAGTGTCTAAGGGCTTTTCTGGCTCCCTGGATCCCCATCACCTCTGCCTTGAGACCTTTTAGGAGATGTCCTTTAGGAGAGGGATCATGCCCTGCTCACTCCATACCTGAAAATAAGGAGACAAAGCAGACAAGCTGTGAACCTCTGTGAGCCTGACTGTGTAGGGTATGAGAAAATAATGAATTACCAGGATCGACTGTTTGTAAGTGTGCAAGAGATTAATGAGCAAAGGCTTCTCCATAACACAGAAGGTATGAAATCAATCCTGTGCTCTGAGAATAATGAGGGAATCAATAGGATTACAAGGTTAAGGCTGGAGTAAACCTGAATGACAGCTGCAAAATAAATTTTATTTGGAGGACGTGGCTGGGGTTAAATGAAATGTAATAAATAATGTAAAGTATTTAAGGGGTGGGGAAATGGTCCAGAGAGGTAAGGAAGAACAGAAGGCCCTACAGTTGCTAAATCTGCCTAGTTTATATCCATGGTGTGTTTTCACAGGCATGTGACATACACCATGCCTACAGCCAGGCCAGTGGCTCTGGGAGGTTGTGCCCTTCCCTCGCTGTCTGGGACAGTGACAGGAGGAGGGTGGTGGCAGCAGTGCCAGCAGGACCTGGTGTGCAGGTGTGAGCAAAGTAACACAGCCTGGGATGTGTTCAGAGTGCATCATGTCTGAGCTGCAGGTCTGTGGATCCTTGTGCTTCTCTCTTGGTGTCTGATTTAAAAAAACAACAAATCCTGTGTTGTCACCATCCCATTTCCCACTGGCCACAGACCTCCTGGAGACATGCTGCAGGAATGGAGACCTCTGCAGAGGCCTCGACTGCTCTTTGGGCTCATATGTACCCCCTGGATGTGTCTTCTGTGCTTGTAGGGATGTGGATCCTTCTGGACCTGGGGCTGCTGCACCTTTGTGTCTATGGTGGGCATGTCCTGCTTGGCTCTGCACTCCTCCAGGCATGGAAGCTGTGGCTGGAGGGGCATGATATCCTGCTGTCCTCAGCTTTGGGGACAAAAGCTGTGCAGGTGGTTGTAGGGCTGGGATTTCAGGGGCTTGGCACATTCTCTAGAGTGGCTTTGGGGGCATGGTTGTGGAAGAGCTTGGCAACCAGCCTGCTGCTCTCCGAGCTTAGTGACTTTCAGTGCCTTGGTAAAAATTGAGCTGCTCTGAAAACCTGGCCACAGCACTGGGTGCCTGACTGGTCTGAACCCTGATGCTGAACTGGTTGCACTGATTTTTATTAACGTTATGTGACTCCTGTTCCCACTCCCTGCTAGGAGTCCTCAGGGAAGGAGATCTGGAGTTCCTGGGATGTGCTTGGTGCTTTAGGGCCAGAGCCCAGCCCACAGAGATGTCAGCTGCTTCTGTCCTGGAGGAAACATTTTTCCCGACTCTGGGAGGAGTAGCTCTGAACAGGGATGGGACAGCAGAGGTTTTTCTCTTGAATCTCTATGTTAAAAAAACCCTTCAGCTTCCTTCTGTGGCTGGTCCCAAGGCACTGTTTGTCCCGGATGCCTTTCTGTCAGGTTTCCCCGTGTCCTCCCAGAGCAGCCAGTGCTGCTCAGCCCTGCCAGTAACATGTGTGGGCTGTTCCAGTCCTTCACCCTGTGACTAACAGAGCTGTCCTGGCTGCCTAATGCATGCTGACAACAAGGACCCTCAGGGGAGGGAAACAGGGATAGAGGGATAGGAAGAAAATAGCTTAAATGTATCCCCTCTGCAATAGATGTGCTTTTCCTGGGGGTGTTAACTCCCCACCGTGCCAGGGCAGGAGGCTGGGGAGCTGGAGAGTTGCCTTTGGTTGTCTTTCCCATGGGAGCTGCCTGGGGTCCTGTCTGTCTGTCCCTGGTCATTCCATGTGACACTCTGTGGGGAATGCTGTGGGCTGGTCCCTGTGGGGAATGCCTGTGTGTGTCCTGACCCCACCGTGTCTTCGTTTGGCTTTGGTGTCACCAGGCTGTTGATGGCAATGCTGGCTGTCAGTGGCTTGTCCCACTGCTGTGTGCGTGCAAGGAAGGGCTTGCAAACCTCTCTGCATGTGCAGGCAGGTCCCTGCTACCTCTGCGTGCCCCTGCACATGTGTACCCAGCCCAGGGCATCACCTCTCCACCAGGGTCCTGCAGCCCCACCTGCCACCCGCGTGAGAACCCTCTGCAACAGGCTGCAGAAAAATGCCTTAAAGTTTCCTTTTAATAGCTCCTGGAATTCTTACTTTATGCTCTAGCTAAAGACACGTTTATTATTGTCATAAAGGAAGAAGAACTGGCGATTCCCCAGCTGGCCCCAGGCCAGGTGACTTGAGAAGGGCAGAGGCAGCAGTTGAGGACCATGGTTATCCCTCACCATTTGGCACATCTGGGGACACCAGGTGAAAAACTCCAGCTGCTTGTGAGGCTTGGTTCCCCATGGCTGGGATGGACTTGAGGAGCCCCAGGTACAGCCCACGGAGCTGCAGGTAAGGGCTCAGGATACACGTGGCCAAGCACCTGGGTGCTGGTTTTGCTCCAGCACCTTTTGTGCCATAGGAAGCCATGCAGGATTTTTGTTTCTTTTTTTTTTTTGCAGTTGTTTTATTCAATATTTTTAAACTGTTAAACAGACAGTCACTATCCCAAATCCCAGCCCAGAGAGGTCAGTGGAGAATTGGCCCTGCACCTGCAACCTGAAACCAGCTCTGCCTGGCTGACCAGCCTCGTGCTGTGCTGCTAATTGAAGGGGTTGGGGAGAGGGGGGGGGGGGAAGTGGGGGTGTTTTTCTTTTCTATTTTCTTTTGAAACACTGTTTTGAAGAGCATGGCCAAGAATGGGAATTTCATACAGTAAACAGAAAAGCTGCTCTGAAGTTATTTATTGTTTCTGTTTTCCAGCACGTGGCCTAGTATTGATTTATTTTGCAGTGTCTCTAGAGGCTTCTTCAGGGTTAAAATGTAGACAACGCATGTTAGGCTGGACTAAATACTGGCAGGAAAACACATTTGGCTCTTTTAATTGGAAAAACATACTCCTTTTATCACCCTGAGGCCAAGACTCTACCCCAGCAGCACAGGGAGAGCAGGGGAACATACACGAGCAGGGGATGCTCTGGTTCATGCAGGGGGGACTCAGGGGGGTACAGAGGCTGCCATGACTGCAGCTGGTTCCAGGGTCAGGAATTCCCCAGGGAAAGGTGGAGGCCAGCAGCTTTCCTGGGTGGGGAGGTTGGGTGTGAGCATCCTGCTGAGCAAACCTGCCCTGAGTTTGGGAGCTAGTGCCAGCTCCATTTTTGTCCCTGTGAGTTTATCCCATTTGCCTTTGGGGAGACACTGGCAGGGGGATGGCTCAGTGCTGGTCCCCAGCAGCTAACGGCAGGGGCTTGTGCCAAGAAGAGCTGCTGTGCATCTAGAGCAGGAGACATCCACGTGCCCACCCCAAACACCACTGTTTTCAGCCCATACTCTTGCAACCATTATTCAGCTGGAGAAGGTGACGGGAGCAGAATTCTTCATCCCTAAGAAGTGCTCAATAGCCCCTTACAGCCTCAAAGTGCTTCCACCCCCCTGTGCTGCTTCTGTACTGCTTGTGCCCCGGTTTTATTATTTTTTTTTTTCGTGGCAGGTTAAAGAACTTGCCCCGGGCCATGGAAGGAGGCAGTGTCAGAGATGGGCTGGCTGTTGCTGCCGATCCCCGTTGCTCCCAAGCCAGCGGTGAGCACACGCGGCTGGGGCGGAGGTGGGGAGCTCTGCTGGGACGGTACGGGCTGAGGTTTAGAAATCATGATGTGTGAATTGAAATGGGAAGCAACGGATCTCGGGAATCACCGCAACTGCTACAAGGTGTTCCTGAAGCTGTCAGCAAGGCATCTGCCCGCTCGCCCTGGGTAAACACCGCCCTGGGGCCAGCCCTTGGAAAACCGTGGAGCAGCGGGGATCCCAAGGGGGGGTGACCCCCGCTGGGGCAGTGGCCTGGGCCCGGGTGGGAAGGGGAGGAAAAGGGCTCTGGCTGGTGGCTGCAGAGGGAGCTGTGCCCTGTGCTGGCGGCGGGGCTCTGGAGCCCAGCCCTGGCTGCAGCGCTCGCTCCTCGTAACTCATCCCGGGCTGGGGAGGCAGCGGGCGGCCGCGTGGGGCCGGCGAGCCCCGGCCCGCGATTTATGGCTCCGGGGGAAAAATAGCAGCCGGTTTGGGAGCAGAGCAGAGCAGCGTGCAGGAGGAGCGTGCCCGGGGTCAGGCTGCCGCCCCGTTTCTCTCTCTTGGAGCTGGTTATTCCAGCCTTGCCTCTGCCCCGCCGCTCCTCGCCGCAGCCGCCCCGGCGGAGGCAGCAGGGAAGGCGAGGAGCGGGAGTGCATCCTGCTGGGAAACCTGCCGTGCTCCCGGCCCGCTGCACATCGCGGCTCCTGGCACAGCCTGAGCAGGGGGGTGTCACCACCACACACCCCGCCATGGGGACGCCTGGGTCGCTGATGCCCTTTGATGTCAGGCAGCGGTGCACGTCGTGCCTCAGTTTTCCCCAGTTCTGCCCCTGTCCCCGAGTGATGCACTGAGCTTTTGCTAAGTCCTGGGGCTGAGCGAGGTGGAGACAAGCAAAACCGGGAAAGAAGAAGTGTTTTTGCAAAACTGGGCGAACGGGTGCCAAGGTCCCTCAGCTCCCGGTGCAGCCACGCAGGGGTTGTGCAGAGGTTCATGATTTCAGTGCTGAGCCCCTCACCGAGGACCCCAGGGTCTGTGTTAGCCTGAGGCTCCCCTCGGTGCCAGCCCCCTCAGTCCTCCCATTCACTCACAATTCAAAATAAATACAGGGAATGAACATGACCTTGAGTGTATAGTCTAAAGCTTTTAAAACTCTCCTCTAATTCTTTTAACTTCCCGCACATCTATCCTCTGCACCAGCCGCCTCATTTCTCTTTCTCTACAGTAAACTTATACCCTTTCTAAAGTGCCCAGAGAAGACGCCACAGTTGAAATGTTGCTTTAGCTTAATTTCCTATTCCTAACATATGCCTTAATTAGTGTCATTTGCTTTGATTTGCTGCCAGCATGCCAGTGCAGCACTTCCTTCGTTTCCCAGCCTTAACCATAATCTTGTGGGAATGAATATCAGGTGTTCACAGCTGATTTAATCTGTTCTGGGGTATTTATCTTGAGCTCCGTGGCTTTTTTGGGCTGTGTGAGTAGCACCAGGACAGAGGGAAAACTGCAGCATCCTCCATTGCTGGAAGCATGTATGGTACACAGAGAAGGATGCTTGTACATAGAGCACTGACCAATATTTCTTATCCTTGTTTTGGTTTGGTTTTGTTTTTTACACTTTCTAGTGCTGCAGGTTCAATCCACAGCTGTGAGGAACACAGCAGAGCAGGTGAGAGGAGGAATGAGGACCCCCAGCTCCTGGTTTCTCTATGTCAGGATCAGAGGTGGCCCGGGTATTTGGTCATGGTGGTGGGGTGGTGCTTGGGGTCTGGGGCAGAGGCATTTTCACCCCTGCCCAGAGCTGGCTCCCAGCTCAGTGCAGGGAATGGCAGGGACATCAGCTCCTGGTTTCTCTGTGTAGCAGCAGTTGTGCTGAAGCTTCTCCATCCCATTGCACTGGGCAACAGGGCTTCATGAGTGAGAGCAGCATCTCCTGCTGTCCACACTGCTACTCTTTCTCCCCAGATTTCCTCCTATAGATTTATGACAGGTGCAGATCGACCATGAGGACCAAGATGCCCCTTTCCCATCCCTCTCACTGTTCCTACTGCATGGGAAGATGTATGTCCACATGGTTCAACATGGCTGTGGATATGTGATGCTCTCCCTCCAGCTGGAGCTGCTCTGGCCTCACTGCATCACCAGGTCAGTGTCCTGTGCTGCTGTGTGAGAAGGAAAACTGCTAATTTGGGGTATTTTTTTCCTTCTGTTCTCCTGATGGAGCCAGCTTGGTCTCCCATCCCAGGCAGAAAAGCACCATTAAGCTCCCCACCACTTTCCATGACTGCTACACTTGAGAGCAGCCCCCTGCACAGTGGAGGCCAAAGGCATATTTAGCAGTTGTCTCTTCTGGCTCCAAATCACTGGTGCTTGCACACAGCAGGCCTGAAATGGCCCCTTTCCCAGACAGCTCCTTAAGCAAGGTTTTCCTGTCTCTATTTAATGAATCTCAGCCATCCTTTCTCTCCTCGCTGGAGCCAGGGGCAGATGCAGGAGAGGGAACACACTCCACTTCAGGGCTTCATCTCTCCTCTCTTTCCAGTTTCCCTCCTACCTGCGACACTTCGAGTCCCACAGCAAGTCCTGTCTTGTGAGGAGACTTCTGGGCCCTGTCCCAGCTAGTTTATATTGTTCCTTCCCACTTGCTCCTATTGAGAACTCCCCAGGAATGGGAATGTGATGCCATTAGGCATCTCTTTCCCCCCTTATACAGGGGCAAAGCCACCCTGAAGGCTGAGCCCTCCATTCAAAGCAACCCTGCTCACTGGGCAAGGAGGAAAATGCCCAGATGGAGAACAGCATTTGTCCCAGGCCTGGCCTTGCCCTGCTGCAGCCTGAGGAATGTGTCTCATTGCAGTGTCCTGGAAGGGGGATAGAGGCGTGGGAGGGATGTGACTCAGCAGGGAATGAGCTGCCCCATCCCAGAGGCTGGCTGGTAATGTGGGGTGGCTTCCCAGTGAGCAGAGTCACAGGAAACCAGACCCAGCCCAAGGGTTTACCTCCTCATGGGAGATGCTCAGGGGAAGTCTCTCCCCAGCACATCCTGATGGCAGAGGGATGCAGAGGTGGGCTTTACTGCCCAGCTTCTGAGGAAGGAATTTTACTCCCCTTTTTCTCCCTTTTTTTCTCCCCAGTGGCTCTGCAGCCTCCCAGGGCTCCCAGCTGCTCCCCCTTCATCTGCAGGGCAGAAAACCAAGGCTATGGCACTGGCCTTCAAAGCAAAACCCCTCCTCAAGGTGGCCCCTTCCCATGCAGCCTCCTGGTCCCCAGGCCCCTGAGCAGCCCTTTCCTCCCTGTTCTCTCTCCTCTGCCTCTCACTTTGCCTTCCTCCATCCCTTCTGGCCTCCTCCTCACCAGCAGCTGCGCATCTGGACATGGGTTTGTGCCTCTCTGCTTAGACCCATGACCCCTGCTGGGGGGGTCACTGCTCCCCTCCACCCTTCTTAAATCCCAGCTGCTTTCCTGCATCCCAGAAGCCTCACCCCCTCCTTAAATTTGCCCTGGGTGACTTAGCAAGGATCCAGGATGGGACTGACCCCTGGGAGCAGGATACTTGGATATCATAGGCATCTGGACAGTTTAAATCCCCAAGGTCCCTGTTTGCTCCTGGCTTAGGGCTTCATGCGAGCCCAGAGAGGGGGTGTCACCCTGCCCTTAGGTACAGTGCTGAGCTGCTGCGCTGCAGGATCTGGCCCCAGCCCAGGAGAAGGAGGAGGATTCCCTCTGGGCAGCACTGTGATAGAAAGGGACTGGCCAAGAGCTGCAGGCTCTGGTGGGCAGTGAGGGCTTTCGTGTGCCAGCCTGAGAAAAGCGGTGGCTTTGCAGAGGACTGAGATGGTGCATTGGCCTAAAAATCAGGGGTTCAGGCAGGGTCTGCACCCAGCTCCAGGCCACAGGCAGACCTAGCTTCCTTCATCTCTCCCACAGGGAATTTCTCACCCAGACCACCATTTTCCTCTTCACCCGTGGAGAGCAGTGATTTCCCATAGCAGAATCCCAGAGCCCCTCATCCCCTGCACAGTGATGGGTGGACAAGTACACCATGCAGAGCCATGCATGCTGCTCTGAGCGCCCTGCTCTGGTTTTGCAGTGCCTTTAGGCAGTTCCTTGCTCTGATGTCTGGTTTCTGAGACAAGCCTCTCCCCTTTTCCTCCTGCCTGGTGAGAAATGACTCACCGTGTTGTCACTTGGTGGATTTATGTGCCTCTCGGTAGCCCATGTGCTCCAGAGCAGTTTACCCAGGAGGTTCCATGGGTCCCACTCCCACCAAGGTGCCCACAGGATGCTGAGCTACCCTGGGGCTCTTCTCCCATCTCCACACCCTGACCCATGCCACTGCCCCAGTCACTTCTCTCCCAAGCTGTCCCCCAGCTCTCATACAAGGTTACTCGGTGATGCTGGTAACCACGGCATTGGTGTGACTGGAGGCACTGGCCTGCTGACCTGCTGTAAATGGTGGTTGTGCTGTGTTGAGCAGTGATGGCAGGGCCTGCCCAGGCATTTTGTCCTGGTGCTAGAAGCAGAGCCCAGTGGTGCTTGCCTAAAAATCACCACGCTGTGGGCATTGTTCTGCTTTTGTATTTTAAACCATCATTTCCCTATTTGCCTGCTCCCGTGCTCTACCTCACTCTAGCTTTTCCTTAAAAAAAACAACCAACCAACCAAACAAAAAAAGTAATTGTAAAACAGATGGAGTAATTTTTTTGGGGGTATAGACTGAAGTTAAATCAGACCTTTGACTTGGAAAGACCGTTGGGTTCTGTCTCAACCTGAAGTTCACCAGGGCAGTGATCTCTGGAATATTCATTCTTACACAGTGTTGCTGAGCTCACAGTAAAGTCTCCTCCATACAAAATAGACTTGAAATGTTCTTTTTTCTTGATGCTGCTTTAAAAAATACTAAAGCAGCATATTAAAAAAAAATAATCCAGAGCATTAAGACAAAATTAATTTAGTTTAAAAATTAAAACAATTCCATAATTGCTTGCATTTATTTGTAAAATATTTAAGCTTTTTCAAAAAAAGTCTAGATACATGAATATCCGTTCACAGTTTGATTATTACATTGCCTGTTTGCATACACAGCTTTGCTTGAAATTACAAGGGGTAAGTACACTTGGTACACTGGGGAAAAAATTGTCAAATATTCCCTAAATATTTAAAAATAAAATCGGGATATGGTTGTTCTTTTGATTGACTCGGTTTCAGGGGAGCTTGGTGCAAGTCTCAGTAACACATTCGTTTACAACGTTTTAAAACATTCGTTAAAATATTTACTTAGTGGTCTAAAACAAAGCCTGAGAGCCCAGAAACGTGCCCAGGTCAGGCAAACAGACGCGGATAATTCGACTGAACGATTCAGAAGCAGGGAATCACTTGCATTTAAAGCCGAGAATATTTTCAGTGTCCCCTTAGTGCATCTATTTTAGGCAGATGCTTAAGATGAAAGGGCCGAGTGTCTGCCCGTATCTTACCCGTGCTTCCTGTCATCGTTTCTTTGCAATTTAATGTTGTGTTTTCCTTTCAGCCTAGAAGTGGTTTTGGTACCAATCTCTTGGCAAAAGAGCCCGAGGAATGGAAGGGTAAAGAAACAGGACCCAGCTGCAACGCACAATGAGGTTTGTAAGTCCTTGTATGGTATAAATAAGCATATAACACAGTTATTAGAAATTTGGGCGCTGTCCCTGTTTAGAAGCCCGAGTTCGGTGCTGGGTGATCCCTCCCAAGTACGTGCATAATTCGGTATTAACTCTCCATTCTTCCAGCCCGATTACTGGCCAAAGTCGGCAACTTTTGCTCAGTCCTCATCCGTTCAAACCCTCCTCGGCAGTGTAAACCGGTGAGTTTCCGCTCAAGCCAATAAATCTGTGCCAACCCACGCGGCCGAGGCTCGGTCCTGACTTCCCGGGAGCCGGGACCGGACCCGCGGGGTTTCCAGCCGGTGCCTCCCGGCCGCAGGTTCCCGTTGGGTGCGGGCTCAGGACTCGCTTCTCCTTTCGTCTCCGCCGTGGTTAGCAGGTTTTCTTGGTGGGAAGAGAAGCAGGTTTTGTTGGGGGGAAGAAGAGCGAGGCAAGGGGAGCGGCTTTGCCTGCCGCGGCTGGAAACGCGGAGGGGCATCCCGCAGATCCGAGCCCGCTCGGTTTTTCCCGACCCGCTGAGTGTAATTATTGGAGAAAAGCGACAGTAAACTTTTATTAATCGCCGGTGTTTAGGGCCAAGGCATAAGCGAGCTCGGTGACAGTGATGAGTGGTTTGGAGCGCTGGTTCCTGAAAGCGG
Organism: Apus apus; assembly: GCF_020740795.1. NCBI lineage: Eukaryota > Metazoa > Chordata > Aves > Apodiformes > Apodidae > Apus > Apus apus. Next base: position 4,525,112 of record NC_067299.1, on the reverse strand, counting down.
GGCTTGTCCTCCCCCAGTCTGCTCCTGTGACTCGGCGATGATGAGCCGTGAATAGCAGCCACCCTGCCGTCGGGGATCCGGCCGTTTATCTGCCGGGTGATGACAGTCGGGCTGGTTTCGAGCCTCGCCGTGAATTGCCGGAGCCTCCGGGAATCGCGGGGGGCTGCTGCAGGCGGGGGGCTCCGGCCAACTGGGACGCCTCGCCCCTGGCAGCAGGTCCCGTTCCCCCGGCCGGGGGATGATGAATCCGGCCGTGACCTCCCCCAGCCTCAGCACAGCCCCCGCGGTGGCTGGCGGAGCCCCGGGGGACCCCGCGGAACCCCGCGGACGGACAGGTGGAGCCGAGCGCGGAGAGACGGGCCCGCAAGGAGCGGGCCCGGCCGCCCAGAATCCCCGTCCGCGGAGACGGGAGGAGGGGAGGCTTTGTCTTTGCCTTTAATTAAATCCTTTCCACCTGGCGATCGCCCCCTCCGCCCTTTTTTTTTTTTTGTTCCAGGTGGGGCAAATCAGGCAATTAACGTAGGGAAGCGCGGGCAGCATCTCTGATTACTGCTGACCGCAGCTGCGGGAGACAGGGATAGAGGGAGGCTCACCCAAACAAAGCCAAGAGACCAAATTTACCTTGCCGTGAAGCCTGGCCCGGGCCCTGCAGCCTGCGGACAGACCTCGGCCCGCAGGTGGGAACGGGTGGCGGGACGTTGCGGTGTGTGCGGGGCTGTGGCTGCCGTGCCCGGCTGGGCGCAGTCTACGCGGCCCTCCGCGGTGGTGGGGTTGGGGTCCGGGTCCGATCCGTGGCTCAGAGGCCGCTCAGAACTGCGGAAACCACAGCGGCGGGGCCCGAACGCAGCAGGTCAGGGGTGCTCCGGGACCCCCTGGCCGAGCCAGGCCGGCGCTCCCTGAGCCCACCGCGGCCCTCGCCCCCAGGCCCTCACCCCCGGGCCCTCCTCAGCCCTTGCTCCGTCTGCGGAGGCAGCAGGGGCGCCGGTTCCCCTCGTCCCGGTCCCATAGGCGCCTATCGGGGCCCACCTCTGGCCCGGTCTCACCTGCCCTCGGTCCTGGTCGCCGGCTCCTTCGGGAGTTGCTGGTCGCTCCTTTGCTCGCACCCCTTGGCCAGCCTGGGCCTTTTTCTTTTTTTTTTTTTCCTTTTCTGGGGGCTTTTCTTTTAATTTTTTTTATTTTTTTTTTTTTTGGTAGGAGTGGGGAAAAAGGTTCATTAAAGAGGTTGACCCCAGTTTAGTTTTTATTCTGTTCCTGTTCCCAATTTCGGCACCACGTGACGGTGGGAGTGAGTTTGGGTTTAAATTCACTTTCAAGAACCCCCACTCCCCCACCCCCCCCCGATAAAAATCCTGCCCCGGGAAGCCCCGCCGGCTCATGGCCGTGTCCCTGTGAGCCCGGGGCTGCGGGAGGCGAGCGGGACCTGGGCGCCCGCTCGGCACCGGACGGTTCGGGTAAGGGGATCCCCCCCGCCCCCCTCCCCGAGGAGGCGGAGGGGGTGCGCGGGGGAATGATACAAGGCAGAGGCATGCTGGGCTGTCGCGATATAAGGTGTTGCGCAGTAGTACGGTTGTCGCGATAGGCTGTAGATGCCACAGAGCGGGAGCCTGGGCGCGTTTCGGCCGCGGGTGGGTGCGAGGGGTCTCTCAGCAGAGGGCAGGCAGCCTCGACCCCAGCGCGGTGGCGAAGTGGTGGGGGGTGGGTGTGTGTCTCGGTAATTGCGACAGTAGTGCTGTAGTGACCCGTTCAGTCGCGACAGTACTCGGGAGCTTTCCCAAGGGGGTTCTCCCCCGGATTTGGGGCTTTGGTTTGGCGATCGGAGCCACGAGCGGGCGGTGCCCGTGGTCGGAAGGTGCGGGGCCGGGAGCTCCTCTCCCCCTGCCGCGCTCACCTCGGGGCAGCCCCGCCGGGGCTGGCCCTGGTGTTTCATTCTCGCCTTCGCTTTATCTACTGCCACCCTGCTCCTGGGGCAAGGCTCGGAGTTCTCTGTCGCGACTGGGAGAGGACGGGGAGCCTTGTCTCCCTGCCCGGGCTCTCGGGGAGACAGCGGCTGTAGGCCGGCGGGACAGGGGCAGTTTGGCTGCCGGTGCAGCAGGGCCGGGGAAGCTGCCGGAGGCCGCAGACCCCTCCTGAAGCGTGACCCCCGCCCGAGCTCGGCCCTTCCCCATCGCATCTGCCGGGTGGTTCCGACTACCGCCCTGGGGTCCCCCCGCCCCGCCCAGCCCGCAGAGCCAAGCGGTTTTCCGTCCCGGCCTTCCTGCTCCCGCTGCAGCCCCCGGCCCGACCTCGCTCCACGGTGGGCAGTGGGGAGCGTCGGGACCATCGGGGCTGGGAGGGGGCGGTGGGGCTGGGGATGTGCTCCCCTCACCGGGCTCCCCCCTGAGCAGCGAGCGGCTGCTCGGCGCAGCACCGAGGCAGGCCAGGCAGGCCGGAGAAGGCCGCAGCCGGGCTCGGTACGCGGGGTCCGGGTGGTCGGTACCCCTGACCGGTACCCCCCCCATGCGGGCCGTCGGGCGGGCGAGGAGCCGGGGCCAGGCCGAGCGGGCCGGGCCGGGCGGAGCGGGCCAGAGCCGGTCTGTGGGGACGTGATTGACAGCAGCAACGTCAGCAACAGGAGGGGAAGGGAAAAGGGAGGGGGGAGGCAAAGAGGGAGGGAGTCGAAAGGCCCCAAACTGGATCTTTATGGAACATTTTCCGCCAAGATCAAGGGAAAGTGAATCCGCGCAGCGGGGGATGCTCCGCAAGCTGTTGCCATCGGGGGCCGCGGAGCCGCGCCCGGCCTGAGCGCCCCGCGCAGCCCCCGCGCTGCCCCGCGGATGCTCTTCATGCCGCAGCCGCCCCCAGGCGAAGCCCGGAGCCCCCCGCTGCCCCTCCTGACCCCCGGCCGGCCGTGTGAGTTCTGGGGGTGCGGAGAGAAGGAAGGGAGGGAGGGAGCGGGGGAATCCCTGCAGCCTGCCGAGCCTCCGGCCTGTGCCAGGGCAGCAGCCAGACACCCTGCTCCGTCCCCGGGAGCACAGGAGTCCCCGCCCGCGGGCAGGAGCCGGGCTCTCGGGGACCGCCGCTCCCCACCTATGTTCCTCCGGATCAGTGTTTGGCCGCCGAGAACATCCGCGCCTCGGCGGGGTTGGGGCTGCCCCGTCTGTCGCCTGGAGCGGGGCAGCTGGACCGGACGGCTGGGGCCTCTCCGTGCCCGGGGAGGTGGATGGTGCAGGGCAGTGTGTGTGCCCACTCGCACAATGCCAGGCTGCCTGTCTCCCTGAAGCTCCGCTGGAGCTGGGGGGGCTCAGCCTGGCTCTTCCCCTCCACTCTCAGCCTCCGTAGGGGGCCGCGGGTCGGAGGCCGGCAGCGTTTTCCCGTGAAGAGTGCCCGGTTTCGGTCCCCGGGGCCGGAACCTCTCAGCGCCGGCGCTGCCCGTCTGTCTGTCTGTCCGTCCGTCGAGCGGGGCGGGCGGCCGCGTCCCTCCGCGCTGTAAAAGTCGGGGTTGATGCGCGGCAGCCCCGGCGGAGCTGTCAGGCCTTATCTTTATTGGCTTTTCCCAGTCTCCGTCCAAGTTTAAGAGGGGCCCTTTCATCTCGGAGTCCAGCACTCCGCCTGTTTACGCTGCCCGGCTCCGCCGCAGCGTTTCGCCGCGGCCCCGAGCGCTGTCGCGGAGCCTCTCAGCCCCGACGGGACGGGTAGAGCCACCGGCCGAGCTGCCCTCCCCGACGGGTGGCAAAAAGCGGGGAACGTGGGGAGGGGTAGAGGAGAAAGGATCGGGGTTGGGGGTCTGCGGCCATATCCGAGATGAGCTGTTCAGCATTCAGGCGGGATGGCAGCCACGCGTGGGCGGCTCCCCCACGGGGGCAGGCGGGCCCGGCCCTTCTCTCCTGGGGACAGCGGCTTTCGCTCGGGGCCGGGGATGTTGTGTCCCAGTCTCGCCGAGTGCCACGGCCTGAGGAAGGACGGCGGGCCGGGCCAGCAAAGCCTGACCCCGCAGGTGGCCGTGCCTGGGGCTACTGGGGGAGGTTAGCAGGGGCTGGACGTGGCCCCCGGTGCTGCGAGCTAACGGTGCGCCTCTCTCCCCCCAAGGAAATGCTCCAGGAGAAAAGCCTGTCTGAAACCGAGGAAGGGTTTCCAACAGCCCCCGCGCCCGGCCATGCGGACTCCTCCGCCGGCTCCCCCGTCCTGGGCGTAGCCGGGGGGAGCAGCTCGCCGCTCAGCAGCCCGCAGCTCCCCGACCCCGAGCAGGTACGCACCGCCCGGCCCCGCGTCCTGCCCGACGGCTTCGCCCCTCGCTCTCCCTCCCCGCTGCCGGAGCCAGGCCTCCCGCCACCGCGCATCCCCTTGGCCAAGACCGAAGGGAATCGCGAGGAAATCGCACTGTCCTTTCTTTAAAAATGTATTTTGATGTTTTTGTTTTCCCGTGCCAAGCAGGCCGCCCGCCGCCGGCTGCGACAGGTCGGTAAAGGGCGCAGAGTCGCGTCCATCGGGGCTTTTGGGGCCGCGGAGCCGCGGCCGCTCCTCCCGAGCAGAAACGCGGCCCGGCGGTGGATTTCGTTGCGGGTTATTTTGGTCGTTGTTTTTAATTCCCCCTCCCGCTAAATAAGAAGCCGGGTCTGGCCACGGCCCCTCGGCACATCGCGGCTTCTCTGCCTTCGCCCCCGACGCGCCCACGTTGCCCCCGGCACCCGCGGGAAGAAACGGGTCCGCGCAAAAACCGCGGCCCTGAGCGCGCACGTTGCTCAGCGGATCCGGCTCTGTCCGCACCCCCGGTGTCCCCACGGATCTTTCAGATCCCGGTTTTTGGGAGCCCCAGTACGACAGTAGGGCTCATCTTCCCCATCAGGGTATGGGAAAACCCTACGAAAAATGAAGAAGGGGCAACAAAACAAAACAAAGTCCCTTTAGCCATAGTGTCCCGCCTGGATGTGTAAGTCTGCAATTAAAACCGGCCTCAGTTTGTTTCTCTTATTTTTGGCAAAGAGCAGTGGAATTTCCCACACAGGCAGGGCTGAAGCTGATGTGGCTTCTCCCGGCGCCTCAGCTGTGGCCACCGAGCCCCCTGCCCTTCCCAGCCCCTCTCCTAGCTTTTCCTCAGTCATTTCTTGCTGTTCTAATTTCCTTTATTTTTTTCCCAGACAATAGAAAATATCAAAGTCTATCTCCATGAGAAGGAGCTATGGAAGAAGTTTCATGAAGCTGGCACCGAAATGATAATAACCAAAGCAGGCAGGTTAGTGAAAATTCCCTGTGAATCTGTGTTGCTTCTGATCAATATGAAATTGGGGTTTGCAATCAGTGACATTTAAAAAAATTATTATTGTGATTGCAGTAAGATAGGTTTGTTTTTTTTTTTTGTGTAAACTGTGCATGTGTTTGAGTGTGGCAATGATATTGTGGATGCAAGAAGAAGTTGTGGAGTTGCTGCATTTAGTCACAATTATCTTTAGTAATGCTTCATTATATTATTGAGGTTTATATGTGTATATATATATTTAAAGATGTTAGCATGATCATGGCTCTGCTTGTATAATATTTTTTCAAAGCAAGCCCTGCTCTGCACAGGGCAGTAAGACGTGTGTTCATACTTTGCACCAGAGTTTTAGCAGTTTCTAGGCTTAGGCTGTGCTTTTAATCTCAAAACTGAGAGGCAGGTACTGCTTCTATCCTGTTGTTTGTAGAAAAAAAATGTCTGTCTTCCCGTGGAAACAATTATTTTCTATTTTTTACCAAATCAAAGTCCTCTCAGCATGTCCACCCGGGCTGGGGCAGGAGGGACCCAGCGGCTCCCAGAGGCTTTGCTTCCCCGGGGAACCCATCCCTACTTCTGCTCAGGGTTCCCTTTTCACCCGGGCTGCTCAGGTGGGAGATGCAGGATTAATACCAGAAAATTAAACCTCAGACCATCACCAGCCTGGCAGACAAAGAGTTCCCAGAGAAACTTGCCAGCTCCCACTGTGGGCACCAAAATAATCCATCCTTGGCTTCTGTGGCAGCGAGCTCATATCACTGCTGCTGGAAAAGAAAAATTGCCAGACCTAGGTGTTAAAATCCGCTTGATTCTCACCCCACTGTGTGGTTCTGCCATGCTCTGTGATTGCTGATTTTACACCGTGCCTGAGAGCTGAGAAGGACATGCAAATAATGGGAAGAAAGGAGAAAATAAAAACCAGAATCAACATCTAGGCATTTTTTTCACCCCGTGGTTCCTGATCCCTCATGCGGGGCAGCTGAGGGGCTTGGGGAGGGGGATATTTTCTCCTCTTTTTGCAGCTCACACTGCAAGACCCAGACCTCAGTCCTTGGCTGGGGATTTGGGAGTGCTGAGCAGTTTCCCTCTCCCTTCCCCAGCCCCAGCAGTGCTGCTCTGTGCAGCAGCCGGCCAGCGTGGGGAAGCTTTACTCTAATATCCAAAATATTCCCATTATTCCCCCTGGAGAATATCCCAGAATCTTCAATTTGTTTTCTAGTCGGGCTATTTATGAAGTGATTGTGCAGGTAACACTGTCCTTATCACGCTGCATTTTGGTGTGTAAAATCACAGGGCTCGTTCTGTGGTGTCTACTGATGTGAAGAGCTGGATTCATTTTGATGGGTCTGCTACCTAAGTCAGCTAAGACTAGGGGATCAAGACCTCAAATATTTCACCCTTAATTTATAGTATCTATGTCTGTGCGGGATGTGTAATATCTTAACCAAATTCTAGACCCTAAGCATCCCAAATGTGCCTGTTATCTCTTTGTAAGTTTTAAGGTGGCTTGTTTAAACAAATCCATATGTATAGGGCTCAGTCCCACATTCTTTGTCCTGTGGAGCTGGCAGTGCACACGTAGTCACCTTTTAGGAGGATGGGACTGAGGGCATTGACCCCAAGTTGTGCAAAACTTTGTTTTCTAAGTGATCAAGCCAAATTTTACATTTGTGAAAAAACCACTGCAGCACCAGGAGGATAACAGCATTTTTAATTTTTGTTATACATAGTTCTTAATAAATAATAAAAAAAAAAGATAATAGCTGAAATGCTGATGAAACAGAGCAGTCACTTTCTTTTCTCTGTGCCCGGCTGCAAACGGTGTCAAAATAAAGGGCAATATTTTAATCAGTGTTAGCAGCAAATCCAAACCTGCCCAGCCCTGGAGCTGGGGCTGCGGGGACGCACCAGTGCCAGGACCCGGCTCTGTCCCGGTCCCTGCAGCAGCACCCGAAGCAAAAATACACTAAATAATTAGCACGAGGACTTCAGAAGAACCGAGCAACTGAAATCCCCTGGTCGCTGAAGTCTCTCTGTTCATTAACAGTGCCAGGCTGAGCCCAGGGCAGCCCCGGAGCAGGAAGATGCCGTTCATCGTCGTGCAAATGACTGAACGAATGTTGGTACTTAGTGCAGATTTTGTTTTACCCAAGCTATTGAAATAAAAAGTAGCAACAATAAACCTCCTCTTGACCCAATTAAAAATATAACGGTTAACGGAGATTTGTATACACTTGCATTTAGCATTGGGGGGGGGGGGGAGAAGAAGAGGGAAAACGGCTAATTGCAGCACTAATTAGGACTCTAATCCCCCTCCCAGCAGGCACAGAGATGGCCCTGAATGCAGTTAGTTGCAATCACTTAAATGTCGGTCTGTCTGACCTCAAGGAGCAGAAACAAAAAGAAATTGAAGCCTGATTTTGAAATTTCAAACACCGAAAAAAAAAAAACCCCAACAACCAACAAGTGGCTTTAATGACAAGTTCACTCAATGGAGAGGAAATGTAAAGCTCAGCGGAAGCGTTAATTCCATGGCCACGGTGTAAAATAGCCTTTTTGTATAAACAAGGCAAATATTGATAACTTAGGTGGGGGGGAAAGAGGGGGAGTCGTTTGTTTCATTCTTTGTAGAGCACCAGAGAACGAGCCAACTATAAATTATCGAGAATTTAGGGCTGAGAATTACTTTGGGGGATTATTACTCCCTCTTAGGACTGATCTGTAGGAGACATTCGGAGAACACAGCAAGCTCAGCATTGAAATAGAAATCATGTTGTTGCCAAGAAAGCTTGATTTATAAAGTGGAAACATCTTTAAAATGCACTCGCTATCTTTTTAATGTTCGGCTGCTTCATTGTGGGAGGGGAAAAAAAAAAAAAAAGAGATTATTTTATATTAAAAGAATCATCAAAAGATAAAAAGTTTATGTTAGAAAAGTTCCCTGAACTTTGCATAAAACCACTCGCCTCCTTCAGACCTAAAATCCTGCCCAGAGGATGAGACGCTGGGCTCCATAAATCAGAACTTTTCCTTCTTCTTCCTATTTGAGGTTTCTGCTAATTACTAATTTCTGCTCCGGAGGCTTTTCTGCTGATGGTTTTTAAAGGCTGAATTACACGTCGTGCAGAAGCTGCCCGGTCGTTGCCTGGAGCTGTGGGCACCAGGGGCTGGGGCAGCCGGGCCGTCTTGGGGGGGGGGGGACGGCAGGAGAACCGGCCCCGCGGGCTTTCTAGAGGCTGTGGCATTTTGCAGAGTGTTTTTTTGGGGAAGGCAGAGGAGCTCGGAAGCTGCCTCGCTTTGCAGATGAAACCCCTCGGTTGTGCGAGCCCGAGGAGCTCCTTCGGGCATCCCTTCCTCTCCCCCGGGCAGCCCCTCAGCTCCGAGTCCCGCCTCGACGGCTGCAGCAGCTCCTGCTCCCCGGGTTTATAAACCCGCTTAGTATTTTTTTTTCCCAAATCCAGGCGATGAGGTCTTGTTAAACCAAACGAACCAAGCTGCTGCAGAGAGAGGGGGCAGGGTGGGGATGCAGCACCCGCGGCGCCCGGCCCCGCTGCTGCCCAGCACAGCCCTTCCCAGCCGGGCTCCCATCCCACCTTTCCCGCGGGATTTCAGCAATTCCATAGTGAGAAAGTTACCTGAGGGGTAGGTTAAACAGAAAGCAAACGAAACACTTAATTCTAACCCTTGATTTCTAATTTCACCTCTTACGTGCTACTATTGAACTGAACAACTGTCGTTTATTTTTTATTTAAACCTTGCAAACCCTAATTTAGCTCTCAGAATTCTTTGTGAGATCTCCTGTTCCAGACCTTATTCCTGCAGGAAGTTACTTTTTGCTCACACAATCTTAATAGCTCAGGATTTCTTTCTTTCTGTTAGTTTTTATTACCTGTAGCTGTTCCCCAGGTTTTTCCCAGGGTGCCAGTGTTTGCAGTGTTGCAGTTGCTCTCCAGGTATTGCCAGAGACAAACAATTTGGTGCAGTTTATGGCTAATCAATAAAAAAATACCAGATCACAGGACGTCTGGTCACTTTTTCGTGAGCAGTTGCTGAAGAAAAAATACCGTGTCATTCCTCTGTGGTAGCACAACCATCCCAGTGATGGGAAAAAGTGGCTTGGGATACTGAAATGGAGTTTTGGCTGGAGTGCAGGATGTGCACAGGTACAAAGGCAGCTTCAGTCTTTATGGTAGCAGGTTTTAAGAAGCATGTGTAGGAAAATACTGCACAGGAAAAAAAAAAATCAATAAAGCAGCTTGCATGTGTGGAAAATACTCAAATCCCCTTTATATGTTCAAGTTTCATTTTAAAAGTGACTTATTTCAGTTAAAAAAAATCTGTTCCTAATCAACTTTAGTAAACCAAAATAAAACTAGTTTTTTAGGACATCAAGGTCTGAAGAAGTATAAATGCTTTGGCTAAGCTGGTGCAGCTTTCCTCTGTGAATAATCCTTTAAAAGTTAAATTTTCCATGGCTCTGTAGGGCATATGGATGCCCAGTTCTCATTACAATTACAGGGAAATATTTGTCCAGAATCTTTTGAGGCAGTTACAAGAATCTCTGCTCAAGGTTTTTGATCCAAAAGCAAACCTTTAATATCTGAGATCAGCGATGGAATGTGAGCCATCAATTTAAAACTTGGAAATAAAGTAGATATTTAAGGAATGTTTGATCTGCTTAGTCCTAAATTTGGGGTCTTGGAATTACCCTGTTAGGGCAAACTGCTTTTAGAGGAAGGAGCAGGAGCAAAGTCCAGTGGCTCTTGGCTGGGCTGCTAAAGATGTCGACAGCTTTGGCAAGGAAACCAGAGCTCGTGCACATTGAGTAGGGCAGGGATGGGATGAGGGGTTTTAGTACATGTCCCTCTTCCAACAGCAATCCTTGCTTTTAGTTCGTTAAAGACATGGGCTGCTCATGGGTAAGGATGTTCCCAAAGCTTTCCCTGTTCCTTCTTAGGTTGGAGCTGCAGCAGTGCTGGCCAGGGCTGCAGGGGAGGGTTTGGTCAAGCCCAAACCAGCTGGGAGAGATCCCCACGAGTGCTGGGGTTTGTCCACGTGTGGAAGGCTCCTGGGCAGAGGGGCTGCAGATCTTCTTCTGCTCTCCACCAACGAGCCAGCACATGGCCTGGCCCTGATGCCAAGGCTGCCCATGGCTCCCCCAAGCCCCCCTGTGGAGCCGGAGGGGCTGCACCACCAGGGGAGCAAACCTGCCTGAGATGCTGCTGGGTCCTTGGCCACATCCTTGCACAGCTTCTCTCTGAGGTACCTTTGTGCTGTGCTGGTGGTGCTGGAGGCTGCAGGCACCAGCCTCTGCCATCCTCTGGTACGTTGGGACCTTTTCTGCTCAACTTCAGTCATGGCAAAATGGAAGCACCAGAGAAGCATAGGAACATGGTTTAAGTGCCAGACTTGGTAGAGCTGGGTTAATGGTTGGTAGAATTAGGTTACGGTTGAACTTGGTGATCTTAAAGGTCTTTTCCCACCAGAACGATTGTATGAAGCATCCACAGGTGAAGAAGCCTGCCCGTGTTTCACGTTAGCATGGGGCAAAGAGAGGCAATGTCTCTAGACCATGAAAGCAGCCATCCAGCTAACCAAGTTCTCAAGTATGTGAGAAACAATGTTTTATTTAAAAATGAGATGCACAAGCCAGAAGAAAAAAATACAACCTCACCATCCCAAAATACAAAAATCCTTTAACTGTCTGACCTTCTCATCACTAGGTCATGGTCCTGCCACCAGATAAATCTCTCCTATCTGTCCATAGACTGAGAGTTCAATGTTGCTTGTGTTAGTGACAGTGAATTTGGGGCTGAAAAATGAACTACTGATGAGAACTCCTGTTGAACCTGTATTGTTTGTTATTCTGAGGCAAGGATCTGGCATGGGCTAATCCAGCACTTCAAAGTTAACTGCTCTTACTTTGTATACAGAGCGTCATAGCGGAGTGGCGCGGGTGATAAGAGAAATAAGGGACTGAGGGTTAGGATACACTGGGAAAATGGGACCCCGTTGAGAAACTCTTTGATCTCTTTAAAGTATTTTTCTGAAAGCAAGAATCTATCAAAAAGGAAATGCCATTTAAAAGGCTAAAAGAAACAGCTGACATCCCCAAATTTGTTTTAATCTGCCCGGGAGAATAATATTTTTAAAGATGCGTTAAGTCGGTGGAAGAAATGCTTGTCAAAAGATGGGAAATTAGAAAAAAGGAGAAAGGTCATCAGAATGGAAACTTGGTTTTGAAGCCTCTGCACACCATTCCTTTCCCTGCCAACAGTGAAGACGAGAAGAAGCATCCTTGAGCAGTCATGGCCAACTCCCAAGAAGCATCTGGAGCCACATCAGTCATTATCGGGGATGTAGGTATGTCATCTGCCTCTGCTTTGAGACCATCCCTGGAGGCATCTTGGCATGCCCTGCAGCTTCTGAGGAGGTGGACTTTCAGCCACAATATGGCTGCTTAGCCAAGATACTGAGTGGTTTCTTAGTCTTCAGATCCTTTCACAACCTGATACGCCATAAGCATCACCTTTCCAGACAGCACCACGCAGGAGCTTCTGGGAATCCAGTTGTTCCTCTATTTGACCACCCCAGAATCAAGGATTGTAAAATCACTGTCTGTGGAAATCTTTGTCTTATCAAAACTCCTTTTGGAAAGAGGATTTCAGCTGCTGAGGTGCTGAAGGGCAGGGGGACATTTCTACCCCCTAAATGGGCAGAAGGAAGTGCTGTGTAGTGAATGAGGCACCATCCACACCATGGAGACATGCAGCGATCACTTATCTACACATTCCCATGGGCTTCGTAGAGCACCAACAGCCTTTAGCAAGGACATGACTTGAGTTGCTCCAGCACCTCTTGGGTGTATTGTTTCCTTGCAGTTTTCTCTATGGAAATTCCAGTTGAGCTCCCTGTGGCTTCCTTGCCTACCCTGTGAGAGAAGAGAAAGCCCTTCCCGTCAGTAGGAGCACCAGAAGTGACATTTGCATCTCAGCAAGGAAGGTCAGATCAAGTCCTTGTGTGCAGGGGAGTGGTGAGACAAGAGGTTTGCAGAGGCCTCCTCATCCCCCAGTAGTCCCAGGGCATGAGCCAATGTCCCTGGGACACAGTGTGCAGTGTGGTGGGGCAGGTGGTGCTCAGAGGAGAGCTTTGAGCTCTTTGATCCGCTCTGGTGCTCTTGGTTATTCCAGCTGCCCTGGATTGCTGTCCCTCACCCAAAAATAAGACTTGACTGGACCTGGGAGCCTCGCAGTCACTGATCCCTGCAAGACCAGGCCTGCTTGTATGGGAATTAAAACACAAGATGCCCACAAGTTGGCCAAGCCTGGGGAGCCTGAGAGGCTGGGAACTGCTGCCCCAAAGGAAAGCAAAGTTTTCCTCTTATCACTCACTTCCAAATCCAACCAACCAATTACACATTAATTAAACTTTGTTGGAACATAATAGGAGCTTTGGCTCCATGTCAGTAACTGCTCCGTGGTTGAGGGGATTGGATAGTAACAGAATAAATAAATAAACAAGAGATGCTTATTCTAACAGTTCATTTTAAAACAATTTGTGAATATCATGTAGAGATAAAATGTGCCTAGCATAAACTGAGCTGAGCAATGACTGCTTCATTATCAGAACAAATAATTCACTCGCACATCATCTTTGAAGCTTGGGAGGGCTAGAGAATTGTGCTGCTTGTTTATTTTCCTGGCTTTTTACTGGTTTTGCTACATTTCATCTGCAGGGAAGGGTTTGGCTGTGGCAGTGCCAAGCCCCAGCGACGCCGGCCCCGCTCCCACCGCCCACGGTCCCCAGAGCTGGGCTGACCCCTCCAGCCTCCCCAGGGCATCACCCTAAAAATCAAGGCACTGTGTAAAAACTGGTGTAACTGGTCTTCTCTGAAGGGCAGTGGGAGCTCCTCCCAGGGCACAGCAGCCCCTGCCAGGACTGTGAGGGAGATTGAAATGTGCTTGTTAGAGCCACTAAACCCAGCAGGGAGCTTTGAAGGGTGTAGGAGACCATCTGGATGGTGCTGAGCCCTTTGTTCTGGGTTGAACTGGAGGGAGGGTACAATGAGGTTTGAGTATTTGTCCAAAATTGGGGTTTACTGACTCAGTGTTTTGGAGTAGAAGAGGCTTTTAGGGCTAATGCTTGTCTGCTTGTGCTGCACCCGCCCATGTGTCACCAGCTGTCACACAGGACACTGTGGGCTGGTGGCTGGTCCCTGGGTGGCCCTGTGGCTCCCATTCACTGAGTAGACCCTCTCTTGGTTGTGTTCACCCCTGATGTGTGCTGGGGGTCAGACACACACACCTTGTCTGTCTTTCAAACAAATTAGCATAAATTGGTCCTGGGCTCCTCTACCCAATGGCAGCGTTTGCATGTTCAGCAGCCCCAGGACTCCATGTCCAGCCAAGCTTTGGGTTTGAACAAAAGAAGATGATGTCAGGAGCTGCTGCTCTTACTTTCTTGATTGCCAGGGGCTTAAGCTTCGCCTAATAGTTGGCTTACCCTGTGCTGTGCACACGCCCAGAGCTTAACCTTGCTGAGCTTCCCAGTCTGCCCAGTGCAGCTCAATGCAGGTGGTGACACTGAGGGCCAGATGTTCTTCACATGTAGATGTTGTGCTTGGGAACATGGTTTAGTGATGGACTTGGTAGTGCTGGGTTGATGATTGCATTTGATGATATTCAAGATCTTTTCCAAACAAAAGGATTCCATGATGCTATGATTCAGTGCAGCCTGCTGGGACACGCTCCCCAGGAAGCCAAGTTAGGGCTTCCTAAATTCCTACAATTCTTGGACCCATTTTTGGTGCAGCGAAGCTCTCACTGGATTTGAAGTCGTGCTCAGTGGCAGGAAGGAGGGTGGGTAAAACATGGGGCTGCCCGGATCTTGCTTCAGACCTCCCACCAACACCAGGCTGAGCTTCTCCAGAGCTTGGCAAGACTGTGGCAAGCTCTGAATTGCAGCACTGGGTTATTCTGCTGGTCCTGGAGCAGTGGGTGATGAAGCAGGGCATTGTCATGGAAAGCTGCCCAGAGCAGAGCACCCTCTGTGGAGACACCCACCCTCCCGGGAGGTTTGGCAGAGGGGCCAGTTGTGCAAAGCTACTCCTGAGTGTGAAGCCCGTGGCTGTGAGTAGCTCCAGTGACCTGGAGTAAATCTGGGGAAGCAGGCATGTTTTTGGCCCCTTCCCAGGACTGACAAGGAGCTGTGTAGACCCACTATAGGCACAGCCCCATTCCTGGGCAGGGCTGCTGCAGCCCCAGCCTCCCCCAGCCTTTTCTGCTCCCCTCTTGCAAACAGGACCTTCTAAAAGAGCAAGGACATGATATTAGGTGTTCTCTCTTGCTTTAATATATACATATCTTTTAATTAAAACTCTGTGACTGTATTTTCTTAGACCCAGCTCTTCAATTTGTCAGGCCTTCCCACCAGAAATGCACAACCCATGTTTGTATCCTATTGCAAAGAGATATTTACTAAATGAGTCTCTGCCAAGGGGTTGAGAAATATGTTTTCATTAAGAAAATTAAACTGACAAGTCCCTGGACAGCACATTAGACACATTTTTATATTATTATTATTTTTTGTAAAGGCCAAAATGCAGCAGCTAATAATAATAATGATGAAATGTCCATGCACAGCCAAATTACTAAAATCTACCCCTGTGTTTTCCTGGAAAAGAATGTGGAGAGTTGGCAAACTTGGTTGTAGCAGGGTCTGCTGACCACAATGCTACCACTGCGAGATACTGAGCAGTTTGCAAGTTAAGCAACACCTTCAATCAGATGTGAGTCCCCATTTGTTATCCTTAAAGAATTTCAGCTGTATATATTATAGTAGTACTTTGGCTCTTTGTATTTATTTTAGAGGGCTATACTAAAGAACATTATAAACTCAGGCATGTCCATGCTATATGAAGTCCATATGCTGAAGCTTAATTTTAAATGCCATTAAAAAAGCACTTAACATTTACAATATATCAGTCTGGCTACTTTAGCAGCTTGGATGTGCTACAGTAAATGAAATGATGGAGAAAAAAAGAAATTCAGAAGCTAGATGTTATAAAAATCCTCAAAGCAGGACTTTCTCCTGATCCACACAGTAACTGTCCAACCGTGTCCATCTCATTTCTGGTTTTTAATCAATTTCTCCTTTTTTTTTTTTCCTTTCCTTTTTTTTCATTTTTAAATGTAGTTTTAAGGCTTAATTTTAAAGAAAAAAAATATCTTGGCATTCAGGTTGGATTCCTCACACCATTTTTTTTCCAATGTGTGAATCGGGCTGTGTATTCACCAATTGAAATGTCCTACTGTATTTAGCCAGGTGCTTACCTGTAGGAGGAGAAGGTTAAGAGGAGTGTAGGGTTTATGAATGAAAATCAAATACAGACACAGAAAAAACACCCCTTTTTAGTCCCGGCTAATTGCATGGTAAACATCTGGAATTTATGCAGGGTGGTTAAAAGGGTCGATTGAAACGAGGTCGAACAGGGCCCATTTTGTTGCCTTCTCCCCAAGCAGAGACAAAATGGTGCTACAGACCTAGTGGGCTAGTGTGGCTGGGCATGGGGCAACGGGAGAGAGGAGGGGGTGGCAAAGTGGCCTCGATGTCTGATGAAGAAATGACATCAGAATGTGGGCCCTGATTAATTCGGGTAATAAGAATGACTCCAGGATGTAGCAATTCTCGTCCTCCATCCCCTTACGCTGCTGGGAAGGAGAGTTGTGTGCTCTGCTCTGGTTCCTTGGAGGCTGTGCTGAGCCAGTTTACTCAATTGACTTGGGATTTTTTTACTGGATGAGGAGGAGGCTGGGAAGTTGGGGCCAAGAGGATGTAAAGTGCCTGATCCTACAAATCCCAGCTCCTGGTGCAGTCTTGTGGACTTGGGAAGTCCATGGTAATACTGTGCCCATCAGGTCCATCTCCTCTGGGTCACAGGACCACAGTGTGGTGGTGTACACTGGTTTCACAGCCATAGCTGTATAAAAAAATATTCTTTAGTATTGCAGATATTCTTTAGATCTATAATATATGAGTGTTTCTTAATAATACACTGGTTTATGTGAAGTTCCCTGTTTGGTGTTGATTGCCTATGTGTCTACTGGAGTCTGTGGGAAAATCAGCAGGACAGGCACATTTTGGTGGCAGTGCTGTGAATTTAGGAAATTTGAGGCCAGAGGAGTGGGGGCAGTTGGCACCACCACAGGGTTTAACCCTTTGCTCCCCCCAGCTTGGCCAGTCCTTGGGTTTCACTCTGTGGCTGCGCACGGAGGTTCAGCTGCTGCTGATGGGGTGGGACCTGGTGTGGTGGACGTTGGGAAGGTGTGAATGAGGAAGCTGTGTGTACTTTATTTCTTCTGAAGTGCAGTTAAATCTCCTGACTTTTCATGCACATTCATGGCAACAAGAAATGTGCATTTTTGAGGCTGCCATGAGCCCCGTGGAGCCTCCTGTGGTAGCAAGGGCTCCCACCTGAGCCTCCTGTAAGGAGGGACGTTTTGATCCCCCCATATCTCTCTCTACACCCACCTTTTCCTGACACTGAGCCATAACCCCCCTGGTGCCCCTGGACACCTGAGTGTCCCATTTTACCCTCACCCTGTGCAGCTCATGCTCTGGGAAGGGTGAGTTTAACTCAGGTGATGTCTAAGCAGCAATAATGTTTTGTAGCTCATCTGTCCTAACGGCGAATTCATCACATGGTGGACCTGCCTTTTGGGGCACTGCTCCAAGTTTCCACCAGTTACACCAGATCTCTCAGTAACGTTTTAACCCTTTGCTTTTCCTAAGGAGGATGTTTCCTAGTTACAAGGTTAAAGTGACTGGAATGAACCCCAAGACCAAGTACATCCTGTTGATCGACATCGTCCCGGCTGACGACCACCGGTATAAATTCTGTGACAATAAATGGTAAGAGAACATTTCTGTTTTGCCTTCTTTTCCACAAGAAAATTGCAATTGGATTGAACATTTGCTGTGCAAACTCAGAAACAAACATAAATACCTTCCCACGGGAGGGATGCCAGCATCCCAGAGCTCTCTTTTGTGGAGCAGCGATAGATACAAGAGCCAATGGCTGGAAGTTAAAACCAGACAAATATAAAATAAAAGAGATTAACTGCTGGAACAAACTGCTAGTGGGGGTGGTGGATTGTTTGTTTCCAAAGTGCTCAAGGTTGGATCTCAGAGGAGATGCTTTAGGCCAAGCATAGGGTTGTCTGGCCTCGCGTAGGTGTGCAAGGGTGAAGCCACAGCCTGTGACACACCAGAGCCTGGACTAGGTGATCTGATGGTTCAGTTTGGCCTCAAAAATTAGGTATCTGTGTTGAGAAAAATTTTTAATTCCTTTCTTCTCTAGTAATACTTTGCTTTTAGGAGATCAGCTCTAAAGCAAAGCGTGGGGTGGTTTACTCAGTGCTCTGGGGACCCGGCAGCTGAAGGGAGCAGCGATCCCTCCATCACAGACCGACACCAGATCCACCTTGGAGTCTTTTAATTTATTCTTCCTCCAGGGTTTCCTTTTCTTCTGTTATTCTTCCCTTCCTTGTGCCTTTGACAGGAAAGTCACCTACCCTGAGAGGCAGAGACAACTTCTGCTTCCTGAGGGAGGCAGGATGGTGTTTTCTGTGTTGATTTTTGCCCCAGATGCACCCAGCAGCTTTTCCCAAACCCTTCCACTGACTGCTGCCTGCTGAAAAGACAAGCAGTGGAAAACTTTGGAGTCATCATAATGGGAAGGAGCCTGGTGACATCCTATAAAGCTGTAATAATTTACTTGCACATTAGGGCTGCTCTGGTTTTTAAAAACCTCCCTTTTCCGCTCGCTTTTGTCCTGCGGTGCCGCTGGGTACGAGGAGCAGAGCAAAGGCCTCTGTGGTGTGGCCACCACTTTGTGTTTGAACCATTAAGGCCTAGATGATGGATAGTTGTTAAATCTGTTTAATTTAGCTTTTGCCAGCCCTAGAGCTCTTTCCCCTTTTCATTTTTATTGCTGCTGGAAAGTTTCTGTTGTTTTTGGTAATATTGCTTTTATTGGTGGTTTATAAGAGGAGAACAATGCACGGTAATGGGGGAGGTGGTATTAAGTGATGTCTCATGGCTGGGCCTTGTGTCCAGGAGAGGTGGTGGTGGTGGTGGCGTGGGGGTGAAGGCAGCTGGCAGATGGTACGAGGGGCAGCACATGGCTCCAGAGCAGGAGCAGCCCCTTCCCACCAGAGCTGTGGGAGCCCTACATGGCTGGGAAGGTGCACCCATGCCAGTACCCACTCCTGCTCCTGGGGAATTGTGGGAGACCATCTCCCCTTGCAGAATGGCCTTTGAAGGCTTCATCCTCTTCATAAACCCAGAGGAGATTTCCTCCTTCACCAACGCCAACACAAGTGTCATGTAGAGACACTGCCCCAAGGAAATGCCACGTGGAAGCAGAGATGGGCTCACTTTGCCAGCCTGAAATGCTGAAACCAGAAGCCCTGAAACCCCCACGAACAGCAGCAGGAGCCTCTCCATACCCCCCAGAGCATCCCTGAGGGCTGGTGGGAGGGTTGCTGGGTTAAGATCAAGACTGCTGCTGAGGTGATGCCATCTGTAACTGCTGTGCTTGCAGGATGGTGGCTGGGAAGGCAGAGCCAGCCATGCCGGGGCGCCTCTACGTCCACCCCGACTCACCGGCCACGGGAGCCCACTGGATGCGGCAGCTGGTGTCCTTCCAGAAGCTGAAGCTCACCAACAACCACCTGGATCCCTTTGGACATGTAAGACAGATGTTCTGCAAGGGTTTTTGGTCAGGGGTGGGCCCAGGATGCCAAACTTGTATCTGTTCTGGGATGCTGGTTGGGATGTCGTGGTTAATTTAATAATGAGAAGCAACGTTTATTTTGTGCTGCCAGCGCTGTGGGGTGGGAAGTGTTGCCACAGCTGCCCATGTGCTTCCCTGCTCTTGGATGTGCAGCCTCCCACTCGCTCAGTCGTGTCCTGTCAGATGCCACTGACCTTTTATTTTCTGCCCAGGAACTTTCCAGGCAGCACGGTGGGATTTCCAGCCTGGCTGTTGCTGTGTGTGGTACATACAGCTCACAGAAACAGGTTGCATAAACTCATTACTTTCCAAGCTGGCTTTGGCAGGCCTATAAGACATGAAGTATTTTATTTGGAAAATCTTAATTCATGTGTGTTGCTAATGCAGAAGTGGGAAGTACACAGTTATCTGCCACAGTGCATGTAATAACTTGGAGCAAAGATCCTTCCAGCCTGGCAGGCCAACAAGCACTTAGGTAGCACATATAAAACCAGGGACCTGTCTAGTTCATGCTGGCCAAGCTGAAAGTCCCATTAAAATAAACCTCATTGGCTGGAGGAAGGGAAGATGGACCTTAAAAGCCTTTTAGATTTTGTGGCATCAGCTCCTCCTAGTACCACAGGTAAGAGAATCTACTTCATATCATCACGTGTGGTTTTTAGCCTGCCAGTCTTTCAAGCAGCAGCAGTTTGGAGGCGTGATGGGAGCTGTGAAAAGGTCCTGGAGAAGGGTGCCGAGGGAGAAGGGAAGGACCTGTCCTGCTTAAAATGATCATGCATGAAGCCTCTAAAGAGCAGGTTTTTACGTGGAGTCAATTGTCCTGATGTAACAGAAAGTGCGATTCTGACGCATCTAAATCAGACGGAGCTTTCGGGGGGGTGCTCCAGAGGCAGGGTGACCCTATCAGCTCAGAGCCCTGTTGAAAAATGCAGAATTTTTGCTGGCGTTCATAATTTTCTGCAAAATCTGAACTTTGAAAAGCCAGCAGAGTTGGGCTCTGGCAGCGTGACACAGTGATAACCCAGCCCTGCGCGGAGCCGTCAGCAGCGCCGGGAACTGACCCCCTTCCCCAACCTACTGACCCCAATGAAACATGTGTGAACTTCAAAGGCTCATCAGGGCCATTTAATGCCAACGTTATTAATCACAGGCCATCTCTCCCCTTCACTCTTCTTTAAGGGGGGGTGAGGGGGTGGGAAGCACCACAGAAACACAGTGAGAACAACCACGTTACGGGTCGCACGGTGAAAGTTGCACGAAGGCCCCGAGCGCTGGGTTGGCAGCTGCTCCGACCCGCACGTGGCTTTCTTCTTTATTTTACTCCCAGGTTTTTCTCCTGGTTGACTGTGCAGCTTAATATACGACTGTTTACGTTGTAAAATGTAAACCATAAAACACGCAGGATGTTCGACGTGGCTGTAAAACAAACAGGATGTGCAGTGTTGGGTTTGCCATTTTTTAGCGTCGGCTTTTTCCGATGCCGCGTTTTAACAGGGAAGATTTCCCACCCCCAACCTGTTTGTCCTCCCACTGAGCTTCCCTGGTGACCCAGAGGGGACTCCATTTTAGGGTGATACCTGCAGCCTGGAGCAGTGGCCACATGTCTGCTCAGCTCCCCCCTTGGAGCCTTGTCCCTCAGCCCAGCACTGGCTCATGCTGCTGGGAACATGCCTGGAATAACCTGTTCTAAGGACCTCAGTTGCTGTGCAGGTCAGGCACTGACAACCTGCCTGGCTACCTGGGATTTAGCCTCTTTTCAGCCACTTCCGCATTAGGCTTCTAAATTAATCAGCTGCTTTAGAGAAGGGGTACTCTGCTTTTTGCTGTGCATGAGGAGGAGGGCTGGGCTCTGCCAGGCAAGTGTGAATTGTCCAGTTCTTCATGCTGAGAACTGTTCTGCAGTTGCAGGGGTGGCTGATGGCCCTGGGACAGGCAGTGCCCAGCAGGGTGCAGTCCCCCAGCCCTGCCTGGTGAAGGCAGAACCCTCTGACTAACAACAGTGTTGCATTTCTAGGAATTTGTTCCCAGCAACGGCAAACACTCATAAAGCTCCCTAAGAAAAACAAGCCAGGAAACCCACAGGGTTTGTTTGCCTTCTCGTGCTCCAGCAAAGCCTGCCTGCCATTTCCTTTTGTCTTTGATTTTCTCCAAACCTCAAAACCACACGAGGTGATGATTTCTGCTGGGGCACTTTTTTTTGGTGCGCAGGCAGCCGTGCCAGCTCACCCTCCCTGGAACCCTCAGCCGCTGCAGGTGTCCCCAGGTGTTGGCTCCCTACCTGGATCCCACTGTCCCAGGCTCCAGCTCCTCCTGGCTTCCCCAAACCCTGCAGAGCCCATCCCTGCTTGTTCTTTTTTAACTCTTCAGCCCTTGCCATGCCCTGATGTGCAGGGCTCAGAGAGAAACCAGGGGCAGGAGGGGTGAGGAGATGGGGAAAAGGCGCACAGCAAAATGTCTTTGTGCTCAATCTTCCTTTTCTGGATTAACCATTTTATTTTTCAGTAGACATTTATTTGGGGGGGGGAAAAAACCAGGAGTTTGTCCAGCTCCTCTGCTTGTTCACCTACCAGTTAATGTGGGGAGCTGATCTTGGAATCACGCTGGAGCATCCGTGGTGTTACGGGGATCTCTAAAGAAGGACATGGTGGGTTTATGGGCTCGGGATCGCAGACACAGCTGGAGCAGGATGGGCTGTTGGGCTTAGTCCCCATCCACAGCCTGGGAGGACACAGGGCTGAAGGGAGAACACATCATGATATGGGGCTCAGTTCCTCTGAGCTGGGCACTGTTGTTTCACCTGAAAACCGGACAGAAAATCCACATTATTTCAGTGACTTCATGAATCCGTTCCCTGACTCCGTGTGCTCTAATAGCTGCTCAACATCAGGGACAAGCAGCCCCATGGAGTTCATAAAGGCAAGTGTAGGTACATTTGAGGCTTAAAATAAGTTAAACAGCTTAATTAACATGCTATGGAGCTGAAGGCCTTGCAGCAATCCCTGGAATTAGCCTGAGGATTATTTGTGGGGTTGCTGGGGGGGGAAAGCCTTGTGTGCTGACACCAGCCCCTCAAACCCAGCCACCAACCACTGCTCTTCAGTCCCCACCCTCACTCCTGCTGCTTCTGCTTCAGTTATCTACTGTGGGAAATGATTAGTTACCGTCAGAGGCATGGGAGGCATTTTTCAATGCAGACACATAAAAATGTGCAGATTTTGAAGAAGAAGGAATTAAATGCAGAGCTCTGTAATCTGCCTGCAAACCCTCTGGGTGAGCAGGTTTTGTGGCAGGTAAGTCTGTGCCCAGCTCACGCACCACAGCCTGAAAATGTGGGCTGTATATTTTCCTCTGGGGGGATTTTTTTTGGCCATGAAAGGCTCCTTTCACCCCAGGCTTAACGACTGAGAAATGCTCATGTTGAGAATGGATTTAGAAATCAGCAGCCCCTGTAATGTTTGGGTACAGCGAGGTCTATCTGATCCTAAAGCCCTGTAAGCCACCTGTGCTTAGAGTAAAATCTTAATTTATGTATTTTCAAATCTTTACATGCAGAGATAATCAGCCTGATAGAGCCTCTGATTTACGTGGGGCTGGTGAGTGACAGGGTTAGTGATTCTGGCAGAGTTGATGCTTTGCTCTCTAATGGCATGTGATTAATGGGCAGCTGTAGAAGGTCCTTCTGCAGGGACAAAGGTCCTCTCAAGTGCCCACAAGCTGCACAAGGGTGGGTCATCCCTTACCCACAGCCAAAGTATTCTGTCAGGGAAGCACCTAGCTGTGTTTTCCAAGTGAAAAACCAGGAATCGTGGACTCACAGAATGTCAGGTTGGAAGGGACCTGAAGGATCATCAGGATACTGTCCTGAAGGACCAGCACCGTGTCAAGCTGAGACTTAAAACTGTCCAATATGGAGGAATCTGCCACGTCTCTTGGGAGACTATTCCAATGTTTGACTGTCATGGTGAAAAATTTACCTCTTGTGTCCATCCAATCAGAATCTCCCCAGGAGCAACTTGTGCCCATTATCCCTTGTCTTTTCCATGTGACTCCTTGTAAATAGGGAGTCTCCATCTTCTTGGTAGCCCTCCTTTAAGTACTGGAACATGGTAATAAGGTCCCTCCTGAGCCTTCTTTCCTCAAGGCTGAACAAACCCAGTTCTCTCAGACTCTCCATCACCAGCCAGGTTATATCACTGCAGTGCCAACGGCTGGGTTGGCTAATGGCAGCTGTAGCTGATGCACAGAAATAGCCTCTTGGTTGGAAAGGAGAACATAACCCTTGTATTTCTTCCTGTAAGTCACTTCAAGGCATACGGGGGGATACTGAGCGAATCCTGATGAGTGTCTCCACAGTGATAAATGCTCAGGAATGGAATTCCCCTTTCTTCAGAGGTTTGAAGTATGTAAACATGGGGGTGGAGGGTGCCCTTGAGATGGTCCTTATGGCCAGTGAGCTGTGGGGCAGCTGGGGCAGCTCCTGGCCCCAGCAGGGGAGGGATGCTCAGTGCTCAGGGCGGGGGTGAAGCTGCCCAAGGGACACTGGGGGTGGTGGTGGGGGATTTGCTGAGGGGCTTTGGCTCAGACCATGGTCAAGTTGTTCTCCTGTGCAACTTGTTTCAGTTAATCAGGATTTTTTTTCGTTGTTTTGCTGTTTGGGCTTTTCTTCATCTCCTGGCTCAAGGTAGTGTTTAAGCTGCTGAGACTGGCAGCTCTTTGAAGCAAAAATGATGTGTTTTGTTCTCCACTTGGAGTGCTGAGCCTGAGTGCCTGGGGCACGGGGACAGCACAGAGCCTTAGTAACCCCTCAGCACACTCAGCCCTTCATTCCTGCCTCCCAGAGAACCTGCAGATGCTGCCCTGGGCTTCAGCAGCTGAGGAAGGGTCCCAGTCCTGCTCCCATGGGATTGAGGAGAGCATGGGGTGCTGTGTCAGGCAACAGCCCCCCAGCACAGCCAGCCCTCCTGCTAACAGATATAGAAGTACATAATAATGTACATAAACATACATAATAAGTGATATAAAAGTGCATAATAATGCACATGAAGGTATTAACGTACCTTAAGGGGTCCCTAGAAATGGCCCAGCAAGGGTTGAGCAGTGTCCTTCAACACGAGGACTGCTGAAGCAGAGGCTTTGAATTAGGGCAGACTTTAATTTGGTGTTACACTCCAATCATGATAGATAGGGAGGCCATGAGGATGAGAGGTCTGGCCATGAGGTACCAGCTTTAGGTACAGCATCAGGGACAGCCCAGGGGGATCTTTCTTCTGAGGCTGTTTTGAATGGGGTTCTCCACCTGCAGAGGAGCTAGTGGTGGCCTGGATGGCAGCTCTGAGGGAAGCCAATCTCACCAGGTGCAATTGGATCTGGAGGAAACCCCATCTTGCTCTCAGGTCCCCTGAGTTTAGGCAGGCTGTGAAGATTCAGAGCTCGATACAGCTGGTGCCTGTAGGCAGAGGAGCAGGTACAGCTCAGGGGGTTCTGCTGCTGTTGTTAATGACTCCACTGAAATTAAACCTCTGCCAGAGAAATCAGCCTCTCTCACAGGCTTCTGCAGCCAGGCCAGCTTGGAAAGGGCGAGAGCAGCACATCAGGATTTCTGGCAGGCTTCAGCTGGGACCAGATCAGTTGGAAATTATTTCCTTCT
Organism: Apus apus; assembly: GCF_020740795.1. NCBI lineage: Eukaryota > Metazoa > Chordata > Aves > Apodiformes > Apodidae > Apus > Apus apus. The sequence continues at coordinate 4,500,443 of NC_067299.1, read as the reverse complement.
TTCTTTTTTTTTTTTTTAAAAAAAAACAACACAGAATATATAAAGATACCCCTGCAGGAAAAAAAAAAAAAAAAAAAGAAAAAGACAAGTGATAAGATTAAAAGTAGAGATTGTGACAAGTACCTGTAGAGATGTGATTGAATCCCACCCCCAGCAGAGCACCTGTACCTGCTTCTCTTGGCTCCTGATGCAGCTTTCAGTTGCCAAAATGGCCTTTATCTGCTTCTAAAATGTGGGGGTCATTTAGTTTCTGAGATGTAACCTACTGAGGCTTAAAACTACAGAGTATTATAGATGGTGTGTCACATGTGATGACATTTTAAGTTACATTCCTCATTTTCTTGACCCAAATCTGTTATTTACTGGCTTTACTCTTTAATGCTGAGTTTGTTATTTGTCTCCAGCTTTATTATTTGCGCACTTGGTTTTATTTGATAAACAAGCACTGAAAGACATTTTTTTTCCCTAGTCTTGGGATTTCCCCTCTCTTTTTTCTATTAATTAAATTGTAGCAGTTTTCTGTCCTTGCTTGTCAGGCACTTTTAATTAGGTTAATGTCCTAGTAATCTTATGAAACCCCACATTTTAGTTAGAATTTTTTTTGTTTGCTTTATGACTTGTGGCCAAGCAGTTTCCTCCCTGGGTGCCAGGATAAGATTCCTGTGCCTGCTCAGCAGCAGCCTCCCTGCATCCCCAAGCCTCCTGCTGAAAGACTGTCCATTAAAATGTTATTTTCTTCTTCTTCTTTTTTTTTTTTTTCCCACCCTTGATTTTAGGAAATGCCTTACAGCCAATCTGAGAAATAGTGGTGCCCAAATAAATTATAAAGCCCAATGTGAAGTTTTATATTGTTCCTGCAAACAAGAAAAGGAGCAGCTGGGGATGGCATGTGTTCCCCTGGGATGAATAGACCCGTGTGCAATTTAAATAGTTGGGTAAGAAACGGCCAGAGGAGCTCTTGGTTGAAAAGAAGATTTACATAACTGGTGTTCCATCTTTTTGTTGTTACATTACTGGCTTATATGAGTCTAATGCAGTGGATTTTAGTGAAGTTTAACTAGAACCAGATCTTGAAATCATCGTCCAGTCTTGGGTGGGGAGCAGGCCTGGAGAAGGGTAAAGGAAGAGCTCACAGCTTGGGGAAGACCTTTTGCACCCACAGGTGACATGAGGCCCTGGTGTGGGGTGGCGAGGGGACGCTTTGGGTGGGTGTCCCAAGGTCACCCACCTGGGGGGGGGCCACCCTTCCCTGGCTGGCCACAAGTAGATGTTCACAAGCTAGTGTGGAAGGAGAGGTCTCCTCCTCACCAAAGCAGTATGGAGTGTCCAGGAAACACTACCAGGAATGTCAGTTGATGTTAGATGAAAAAGAACTGAGAGAAAAAAAAAAAAAAATCCCAGTTTTGGCCCTCTTGTAAGGAACAATTTGTCTGAGCTCATGTTGAATCTTTTCCCAGGATTTTACAGCCTTTCTTTCCCCCCCCCTTGTGTGGATTGCCAGGACAACCATGTGGGATTGGGAGGCTCCTCCTTGGGTGCCTTGAGAGAGGGGTCTGGATGGCAAGAGGCCCTTTTAACCACCTCCCCCATGGGTGGGGTATGACTGCTCAGCCCTGCCCCAGGCAGCTCAGCTCGGGGGCTGGCTGGGAGCAGAGCAAGGTGGAGCATTTCCAGGAGGTGACTGGAAAATAGAGAGGATGAGGTTAAGGGAATTTTAGAGCTAGCTTTGTAGCTGCTGTAGAAGTTGTCTGGTTTGTTTGGTTGAACTCAAATGATCTTAAGGGTCTTTTCCAACCTGTTTCAGGGCAGTAGCATTGCTCTCCTGTCCCTGGAGCCATTCTGTTCATCCCAGGATGAACAACAGGGAATCTCTGTGAGGAATCTCTGAGCCATTTACTCCTAGACAGGGTTGGGATGTTTTAGACCTTTAAATGCTCAAAATACTAAATGAAGATAAACTGCAGCCATGGTTGCAGTTCTGGAAGAGCCTCGTTCTCCACAAGGGAGACCAAATGGTCACATTTTTATTCTGGTCCCTCACACCCCAGCTCAGTGTCCTGCAGTGGGACAAGGGCCAACCTCAGCTCTCAAAGGCTTTTTCACTTTGAAAGAATAGAAGGAAGGAAGAAAGCAGCAGAAAAATATATTAAAATGAGAGATTTTATATTAGTTATATGATCCCCTGGGAGCAACCATAAAATTATGTGGCTTTTTCGTAGCCATTTACTATTCAATATAAAAAGGGAGGTTGCCATGACAACCCCTGCATCATATGACACCCGATACCTTGGTGAAACAGGGAGTGCTCTTAAATCACCTCCCCAAATTTCATACCAAAGTAAATACATTTTTACTGGTGATTTGAAGGCAAGTTTGCATTGCCACAAGCCAGGGGGTACCCATTGCCCTGCTAAGCTTCAAGCCTCCGGGCCCGAGCCTGCAAATATCTTCAAGCCAACATTACTCAGCAGTGTGTGAGATTAGATGTTGAAGGAGTTTGTTTTCCCAAGTGAAATTAAATGGAAGGAGCAAATGACACTTTCTTTTTTTTTTTTTTGGACATTTGGAATGGCATTAAAAAAAAAGCCCCAAACTAACAGTTGAGATATATTACAGCTTAAGTTCCAGCTGCCAACTGTGAGAGCAGCAGAAAGGAGGGAAATGGGGGGGGGTGTGTGTGTGTGTGTGTGTGTGTGTGTCTAAAAAAAAAAAAGGCAGTTTGTATAAGCTCACATTTGACTTTGGAGCTCATCGCTCTCGCAATCTGGTCCACACGTGCGACGTGGAGGGGGTAGAAGTGACATCAGCCCCAACATCTGCTTTGGCTCCTCTCTGGCCAGCAATAATGAGGTTGGGATGGGGGCTGTGGACAGGGGGGGAGGCATCCTGCGAGCGTCAGGCTGTGCCTCCTGGTGACTATCCCAGAGATGAGGGGTGGAAAATGTTCTTCCAGTGTTGGGAGGAGCTGTTGGGGTGAGGAGGGTCCCCAGGGTTGGGTCAGTGCAGCCTGTTAGTGGCATCCACGCTGCTGCTCTTAAATTAGCCAGCTTGGTTGGTTTGTTGGTTTCTGTATTTCTTTATTATTAATTTCTCTATAGCAGTAAGTTTGTGTCTGGAAAAATGTGTATTTTTTTCTTTTCTAGGCAGAGGGAGTGCTTGGGGGGGGATGGTGGGAGGTGGCACCATCATGGGGTAACATGTCGGGATGTTGAGCCAATAGCCACTTCCTAAATTTGAGGTGGTTCATCAACTCTGGTTGGGAGACCTGTTTTCCTCCTCCCTCCCCCCCCCCCTTTTTTTTTTCAACAGAAAAAAAAAAAGTATTGGTTTGACTTCTAAATATGCTGCCATTTCATGCAAGCTGAGCAGTGCCTTCTATAGGCAAATAGACAAGATCACCACGTTGCAGAGAGGCTCTCAGTTACTGGGCCAGTCTGCCTCAGTGCTGCTCATTTTGTGTCCTTGTCCTTCATCACATTAAAATTCCCCTCTCACCAATACACCAGTAATTCTTCTCAGTGGCAAGACAAACACTGGTTCTTCTTTAGTGGCTCATCTATTTCAAACCTTTTGTACCAAAAACAATTTAAAAACGTGTGTGACAGTGTCTGACACTGACTTCATCCCCTCCCTGTGTCCTCACTATGAAAAAGATAACTGTAGAAAAATAGGAAGTTATTGTTTTAGCATCATCTTGGAGGATCAGGGCTCCTACATCACCGTGGGTCCTGCTGCTGAAGCCCTGGGCCTGCCCTCACCAAGCAGCAGCAACCACGTTCTGGCCCGTCAATTAAAATACTTCTCATTTTTGACACAATCCTTTAAGTTAATCTTTCCACTGGTGTTTGTCATCGGGGTGGAATTTACATTTGTTTTGAGTATTTTTAGCCAGTGACCAGTTTTCCATAGTGGCCTTGAAAAACTATTTAGCCCAAATTGTTGGCATTTCACTTTGCAGAGGCCCCGTGTTTGCAGCTCAGGGTTGGGAGGCTTTTTTGGAATAATTTGTGGGGTTTTTCAATGCACAAGGCTTACAGCAAGTACAAGGAAGAGGGATAAGGGGGATGCATGTGCAGACATGGCCTCTGGACACGTTCTTGCTTTCAAGCCTGTGAACTGTTGAATATGGGGCAAGTGGTCACTGCCCCCCCTGGAAAAGAAATGATGTGAGAAGTCCCCCATGCAGCACCTCCACTTGCCATTTCCATCCCCGTGCTGACTGCTCTGCCAAAGAGCTGAAGGGATATTTCTTCATTCTTTGAGAATGTTGTATTTTTATGGGGCTCTGCTTCTCTGGAAGCTGTTCTCCACCCACAGCCATGGACACTGACTTGAAGAAGGTAACCTCAGGGCTCTGCAGTTCTCATGTCTACTCATTATGTTTTGTCCCCTTTGTGGGCTGGTTGGCTTTGATCTGGCACAGCTCAAGGAGGTTTCCATTCATGGTCCCTAAACTCAAAGAAATTCAGCAATTTCCAGTAGGTGCTTACACTAAGAGACATGGGCAAAAACTCTTTGGTGCAAGGGAAAGTGATGCCCAACCTTGTAAATACAGTGGCTAAATTAAGCCATTTTTTTTCCTCCCCACAAACCTCCCACAGATATCCAGCAGTTCACCATGACCCTCCAGGCAGGTTTGTAGCCACAACTGCAACCCTCAGCACATGTTAAAAAGTCTTTCCTGTATGTGTCTATCAGGCTCCAAAAAGTAATGACTTGTTCATTTTGGAGAGTGTTTGGATGCCTTGGGTTTTTAGAGAGGTTATTAAAAAAATAAAAATACAGAAATTAAAGGGGTCAATATAGCCCAGCAGATACTACTCTGGAGAGGGGAATGCAGGCTAGTCATCCAGAGCATATCAAAAAATGGCCTCCTAATTTTCCTTTGGAAATCTCAGTTTAAGATTGTTTTCTTTGTCCTGCTGTTGATTTCCTTTGGCTCTGGGGACAAGTCACTCATCCTTGCTAGACCTGGGCAGGCAGGGACAGGCAGTGAGGACAGCTCCAGACAACCATTATTTATCACCTTGGCTCAACTCTTAATTATTGAAAATGAAAATGTCCCTGCTTATGGAAGGCCCAGCCCTCTGGTGTTATTCATCTTGGCTTTGTTTTACGAGTGGCTGATACATGAAAGCAAGAGAAAAGGCCCCAAACCTGAGCCGACCCTCTCAACTCTACACCCTGCACATCAACAGCCGCAAAGTGGTTAAGAGACTTGATGCAAAGCTGATAAAATGCCAAAAATTCCTCATTCTCTCTCTCTTGGGGAGCAGGGAAGGTTGTCTGGAAAATGTCAACAATAAAAATTGCATTTAAGTGGTATATAATGCAGCCAGCTACTGTGGGCAGAGTTACGTGCAGCCAGATGAGGGGGTTTAACGAGCACAAGCTCCTTACGCTGCCTCCCATCCCAGCTGGAGCATCCCAGCCCCGAGCTCTTCTCACGCGGGCATGAAACAGAAAGGATTCCTGAGAACAAACACCCATCATGGAGGAAATGCCTTCTTTTTCTTGGGAATTCTCGTTTAAAATTGGCTAAATATATAATGAGTGCAAACTGATGCTGCTGTGCTGCTTTGTGTACAGCCATCTGTCCAAGCATCCATCCATTTATCTACCTCCAGTTGAAGACATCACCTGTTGTGGTCTTCCCTTCTTGACCCTTTGCCTGGGTCTCCATCAGTGATGGACGTGTCCTCACTGCTGCTTTGGGCAAGGGTGTCAGCCTTGCTGGAGGTCTCCTTGCCTCCAGGACCATCCAGGCTCAGGGTGGACAGACTGAATTAGCCAACTTGGGAAAAGAAGACTGAAAAGGGTTATGCCAAGAAAATAAGAAGAAAGCAGTATTTCTTCTTTGGCCCGTAAAAGGAATAAAAGCTTTTCTTAAAAACAATTCCATTTCTTCAAAGAAATTCCATTTCTTAAATCCATTTTCCTCTGTAGCATCTGGACACATCCCTTCTTTGTGGAAGAACAATGCTATGGGGACAGGGCTGGGACAAGCTTGGGCAGCTCCACTCGGCCCCGAAGGCTCCGCAGGAGGAGCCAGGACTGGGCAATCCCTGCTGGACCCCAGCTCCTCCTCAAGCCCCCAACACAAAAAAGTGTTTGACCAACTCCTGCCTCTCACCCAGAGACCAGAAAAGGGGCAGGAGCCCTGGGGTGGTTGCCAAGGATGCCCAGACCCAGGCACCAGGAGGAAAAAGAAGGGGGGGGGGGGGGAAACCCCTCCTCTTTTGTAGGTTTTTTTTTTTACCAGCAGATAAAAGAAAAATAGTTGGCTTTTTTTTTCCCCTCTGTGGTTTCTGTGATTTTTTTTCTGCCTCTGCTAAACTGTATTTTTCAGCTCAGTAAAGTATTTATTAGGAATCTTTATGGACCAGTCTGCTGGAGAATTATATATATATATATACACTACAGTTTCAGCATGAGCTGGGAAAAAAATTTATGACTTTTTTTCCACCCAGACTGACTCTATCCAATAGCAATAAGAAAATGAGGGTTTACCAGGAAGGCTTTCAGTTCAGTTCTGCTTGCCAGAGCAGCAGAAACCTTTTCTGTCCCGGTTCAAGTGTGTTTATATAATGTAATTTTTACCCTCCCAATTTGAAAGCAAAGCTACAGCTGAGCACTAGTGGACTTTTGTGTCCTGCTAGTAAAGTCTGTCAAAGACCTATGGCTTGTCTTTTTTTTCTTTTTTTTTAATTTAAATTGGATTTCTCACTTTGGCATCAATAATTTTTCAGATCATTCTTAATTCAATGCATAAATACCAACCCCGACTGCATATCGTGAAGGCAGACGAGAACAACGCTTTTGGGTCGAAGAACACAGCCTTCTGCACCCACGTTTTCCCAGAGACGTCCTTCATATCAGTGACCTCCTACCAGAATCACAAGGTAGGCTGCTTTTCTGCCTAAGGATCCTTTAATTTCTGTTTGTGGGCTTTTTGCAGCTGGCAGCTCTTGGCTGCTAAATGATCTATCCCATCGCCGTGACACAGCGATGTCACCGCTGGGCTTTGATGAGCAGGACCTGCTTGTTGGGGTGGTGGTGGGGGAGCCTCTTCTGCTGCTCTTGTGCCTCAGGAAATGGCAGCATTAAAAATCAAGTTTCCATCCAGAGGATGCAGCTCAGGAGCAGCGTGGGCATCATTGGGTAACACCACCTTGGCAAGCTCTGCAGGTCCAGCTGCTAATGAAGCACCGTGCTAAGATGTCATTCAAACCAGCAAGGAAATCTAATAATGCCTAGGAAAGCTTGCCCATAAATCTACAGTGAAAAGTAATTATAGTGTGTGTATTTAGTGAGACAGATGAGGAATGTAACCATAAAAACCCAGCTAAGAGCCTGCTCTGTGGTTAGCATGTGAAGGCAGGAGGGGGTTTGGGTTTGTTTCTGGGGGTGTATATATAATATATATACACCAAGGGCTTGGTTCTGTGCTTCAGGCACGTGCCAGACACGCAGGGTTCAGTGTCTCTTCTTCTTTTGAGTGTGTTGGTAGTGGCAGCAGTGGGTACTGTTCCCTCTGAGGATTCTACCAACTCAAGTCACCAGCAGGATAGATGGCACTGTCACAGTTAATTGTCACCTCTCCGTGGGGGTGGGTGCAGTGTCACCAGGCAGGGGCTGGTTTTCAATCCAGATGCCTGGTTGCCTGTCTCTGCACAAGCTCCTGCTGCCCTGAGGGCTCCCTGGTGGTGGAGTCTCACTGCAGGGTTGCATGAGGATTAACTGGAGTTTTTAAAGTACCTCAAGATTCATAAATAAACGTGCAGAGTGAAATAGCAGCACTGGAACCCTCTGTCCCCCTGAATGTGACACAGAATCATCAGGTGGTTTGGGTAGGAAGGGAGCTTAAAGATCATCACATCTGCCATGTGTTACTGTATCAGTTTTTTTTTCCTACACATTTGTAAGAAAATACTGCAGGAACAGGAACATATGTGAAATTCTTCCTCCCCAATAATCTGACCAGAGCTTTTCCTCCCAAGCAGGATGCCTGCATGCCCTTTGATGCTTGGAGCATAGAGTTCTTGCAAGATTTTGCAATTAGTGAGGCAGTTAAAAGGCTCAGAGCATAAACATGGATGTGTGTGTTATGGTAAGATGGGGAGGGGAAAAAAGAAGTTGCTATTTGGACACTTCAGTGAATCCTGTTTGAAAAGTTGTAGCTGTTGGTATAAAATGACCAGTTGCCCAAACATGGTTAACCAGAAAGAGCTTATTTAATACCTACTTAAAATGTCTTGTGTGTCAATAGTGCCTTTCATCCCAAAGGTTCCCAAAGTGCTCCATAAACTTAACACTTCCACTGTCCTTGCTACACAGCTGCTGCTGGGGGTGGGCTGGAAGCTGGGAGCACAGGGTGGACCTGCCAGATTTTGGGAAAATGCCACAGATGAGCCCCAGTCCTTCTGCTCAGATCCTGCAAGGAGCTGGCACAGTGCTTCCCAGCTCCTGCTGTGGAGCCTGCAGGCTGGGGAGGGGGGGGCACTGGATACCCATGTGGGGTCTGCAGAGGGTCTCATCACAACCTCACTGTGGTCTTGAGCAAATCACAACCTGAGGGAAATACCTCAATGTTTTGTGTTTTGTTTTTTTTTTTTTTTTTTTTAAAACCTGGTCTGGGGATCTGATTAAAAAAAACAAACTACTGAGTTATTTTTAGCTCGGACACATCCTGCTGGCAAGAAGTGTCCTTGCAAATAATTATCTTTCTAAAGAAAAAAGGAGAGCTGACCGTGGGCTCCCAAAGGTTGAAAGCTGATGATAGAGGCTACCCTGAGTCTGGCTCACTGAGGAAGGTGAAGGTGCTTACCCAAAACCCCTTCCTAGGTTGGATGAGGTCAGGGGAAGGTGACAAGGAGGGACTGAAGCCCTTATTCTGCTCGTATCAGAGGAAAATCGTAGTCACTGAACCAACAAAATTAAATTAAGATGTACAAACCTGATGTTGGGCTGTCCTCATTCCCAATCAGGAATTCTGTCCTCCTGAAAAGCTGTTTCTGCAAGATCTAGCACCAAACTCTACAGCTGTTTGTCTTTTGGGTCTGACTGCAGAAACACCATCTCTGCCATCATGTCTTTAAGCTGTTGAAGTTCTCATGGACTCTGCATTTTGTGGGTGGTCACGTAGGATGGGGCACTTGGAGACCAACAGCCTCAGACCTGCTGCTGCACCTGCTGGTCTGACCTGTTTTTCAAACACTTTATCCTTGGTTTCATTCTTTTTTTAAGATAACCCAGCTGAAAATTGAGAATAACCCCTTTGCCAAGGGGTTCAGGGGGAGCGACGACAGCGACCTGCGCGTGGCGCGGCTGCAGAGGTAGGGCTGCCGAGTGCTCGGTGGGGCAGGGGAGCTGCTGCAGTGGGCACACGTGTGCACATGTGTGCTCACATGTGTGCATGGGTGCACTGACCCCAGGCAGCACCTATGGGCAGGGGGTGTCCAACACACAGCCTTCAGATCCCTGCCCTGTGCAGAAATCCGGCTGGGCTGTCATCCTCATTCTGCTGCACCTCTTTGGAGAAGAAGTAGTTAAAGGGTGCTCACCACCATGGAGGCATTTTCTTCTGCTTGAAGGCATTAGGGCTTTTAATGCCATTTATACCCCTGAAAAGCTCCTCCTGCAGTTCAGTGACACACTCCCTATGGTGGTGTAACACGTGCCCACAGCCAGTGGAGTGTGAGGTTGAAGTCATTGGATGGAGATGCTCTAGGGGAGACAAACTAATACTTCACCTTTCTGTTAATGTCAATTGCTGGCTAACTGGTGTTACTTTTTCTTACCTCTTTTAGCAAAGAATATCCAGTGATTTCCAAAAGCATCATGAGGCAGAGGTTGGTGTCCAGTCACGGCCAGCTTTCAACAAAGCCAGATGTTAACCCACTTCATGGGAATCACCAGACCCTTCAACATTATCAGTATGAGAACGGTGCTCACATGCAATTTGCAGCTTCAGATACTCAAGATCTGCCACTCAACACCTTCACAGCGCAGAGAGATTCAGGGCTCTTCTATCATTGCCTGAAAAGAAGAGGTAACTTGAGTTTACAAATAGAAAAATATTACAACAAATATAACTGGGCACTGACAGACTTAAAACTAATTCCAGTTTGTTTTGGATCTGGCTCTTAGGCCTTCATCTTCAAAGCTACTGATGTGACCAAAATGTTTGGGAGAGTCAGGGTCCAAGAGCTGGGTTTTGGGACCTTTATTCATGGCTTTGTCCCATAGGAAGCAAATTCAGACTCAGAGCCAAAAAAATAAGATCAGAATTCGTAATTTAAGTGGCATGAAACTTTGCTGGAAAAATGATCCGTTGTTACAATCAGCTGAATTAAAAATTGTTTGGAGGAGGCCTTATCTATCTCTCCTGGGATGTTCTGACACTGTCATTAGCATTAATGAAGTTAGACATGTTCAGCAGTTTTCCAGGATAAAGCCATTAGCAATTCTCTCCATGGCTGCAGCCCACTGGGACTATGGTAGCTGTTGTGGAAGCATCCTTTTCTTCTTATCCACTGGTTCTCAAGTTTAAGTGAGCTGTGACTACATTCTCTTTCTTTTAGTCCAGCATCAGATGAGATCATGGCATGGTTTAAGTTAAATGGAAAAATTTTGCACAGAAGAAAAAAAAAAAAAAAGCTTCTATTTGCATGTTTCATTGGTCGCTAATTTCTTTAAGCTGTGAAGATCCTCTGATCCTGGGCAAATGAGGAATCTAATGGCACCACTAATGAGGACTGGGAAGCAAATGTGTCATTTTAACAGATGTTTCATGGCAGATGGATTCACTAATTCATCCAGAGAATATTCCCCTAACAACTAACAGAAAGCTGCTGGTAAACACGGCCATCGTAATCTGTAGGAGAGGGGCCACAGCTTCTCAGTGCAAAGCTGAGGGGCAGGACCCATGGCTGGGAAAGGGCTCCTTTATCTGCAAATATTTCTGCAGCTTTTGACACGAATATCTGGGAAATGTATAGTCATTTTTGTAATGACAGGAAGGCAGGCTGTGATAAGACCCTTTAAGAGACTTCTTGAATTTGTCAGGAGTAACACTGTGAGAGTGCCAGGGCCCTCTGTTATCTGGATGCACGTGAAGTAATCTCTGATGTGAGCATAGTAGCCCAAGTCACTCACTTAACCTGATAAATGTCACCAGAATGCTTTGAGGCTGAGGGGATTAGCCTGACATTTGCAACACAATGTCTTTTTGATGTTGTACATTGTCTTTCCAAACTAAAATGGTTTAAATGGATTAATCTGGGAAAAAAAGCGCACCAGTTTAGTGAAATACTCATGGATTGCAGGCTTGGCTTCCACAGGGACTCCATCAAGCCAGCCCGGGCTCTCAGCAGATTGCTGTTAAACGCTGTCACTCTGGGACCTGCTCCTGAACGTGCATTATTGTTTTGTGTTTGTTTGCAGAAAGTGCTCGGCACCTGGACCTGCCCTGCAAACGCTCCTACCTGGAAGCCTCCTCTTCTGTAGGAGACGATCACTATTTCCGTTCCCCACCTCCGTATGACCAGCAGATGTTGAGCCCTTCCTACTGCAGCGAGGTGGCCCCGAGGGAAGCCTGCATGTACTCTAGTTCTGGGGCTGAAATTGCCGGTGTCTCAACGGTTGATGACCTGCCACCTCCACCTCCCCCCTTGAGCTGCAATATGTGGACTTCTGTCGCACCTTACACCAGCTACAGCGTTCAGACAATGGAAACTGTCCCTTACCAGCCTTTCCCTGCTCATTTTACTGCCACCACCATGATGCCGCGGCTCCCGGCCATCACGGGTCAAGGCTCACAGCCACCAGGTAACAGCCACTTCAGTGTCTACAACCAGTTGTCCCAGTCTCAGGTTCGGGAGCGCGTCCCTTCTTCATCTTTCCCGAGGGAAAGGGTGCACCCCTCTATGTGTGAGAGGAAACCCCCCTCTCCGCACCTAAACGCGGCCAACGAATTCCTCTACTCCCAAAGCTTCTCCTTGGCCAGGGAGTCGTCGCTGCCGTATCATTCAGGGATGGGGACTGTGGAGAACTGGACTGATGGATGACTCTGAGGGCCAAGAGATGCCACAGCCAACGTTACTGCCCCAGAACAGTGTTCAATCGGTGTCGCTACCTGTGGGTAACTTGCACTTCCGTGAGACACACGTGCATTTCCAGAGGGATTTGTGTGGGTGAAGAGCTCATATCTTCAGACACACAGAGAGTTACATCTCCTGTCTTGGTGGGCTGGATTCATCAGTCTCTTCCTGACTCCCAATAAATTCATTCTTGTGTCTTTATTACTGATCCAGTAGACACCATCTTCACGATGTGAAGTAGTTAGTAATTTTCTTTTGCTTGTAATATTAAACACCTGTAAGCAAATTTTGGCTATTTGGGAAAAATAGGAGCTTCACTCTTACGGTACTTGGTTCGTGAAGTCACAGCATCCCAAAAGTCCAAGGAAAAGGCAATCTGTTCAGCTGTGTAGTTCAAGGACTGCTGTAGCAGCACTTTTTTGCTCTTTTTATCTGTAGAAATTCCTTCTTCCTCTGGAAATGCTGGAGCTGTGGGAGCAGAGGGGCTGGCAGGGAGGCTGGGCAGTGGGGCAGGAGCTGTGGTGCTGCTCCAGGACCTCCCCAGCACAGCACGGGGCTCGTGCCACGGTGCAGAGAGAAGGCACCAATGCACAAACGTCTCCTCTTTCCCCCACACCACCATCATGAGTGGCTGTGGGAAATTAAGAAGTGAAGTGTTATGCCCGAGGCCAAACAGCAAATTAATTGCAGCATTAGGATCAGACTCAGTGTCTTCAGACTCCCATCTGTTGATTGACTCACATTTGCTTATTGCAATATATTTATGAAGTTTAAGCTTAAAAGTCGCTAATACTTTCCAGAAATTATTTCTGTATTTCCTGGTCCTTGATTTCTTTCATATTCAGCTGAAACTTGCCTTTTGTGCTACACTTTTTCTTTTGCAGCTAACTCGGAAAGAAATGTTTTCAGCATAAAGGAGGCTTAGAGGAATCTTTTCCTAATAGTGGGGTGGGATGAGTTCCCATTACCTGGCAGGCTTTACAGTGTACAAATATTTGTAGAACAGGTACAAATCTGTAACCAGTGTATACATTGCTACTATTGTTTACTGTGGAGGTATCCTGAACTGACTCCAGTGCTTGCCTTGCCTACCAGTGTCCCTGCAAGGGATGGAGGGATCACTCAGCGACAGCTACGGGGTGAACAGCCTCAGGTGGGAAAGCAAGTTGGGCTGTTTCTGGAATGAAGCTCCCGTTGCCTTCACCCACAAAAGCTCCTGAGCAGGGATGTGTTCTCCTTCAGTCTGCAGCTTGTCCATCCTGTTAAACTCCAAGGCAATGCTGTCCCATGGGATGGCAAGGCAGAGGTGATGCTGGGAGTTTGGTTCCACTAAGGAGTGTGATATTTAAGCTCTGGTCATACACAGAGGGTTGTTTTTTTTCCACCCCCTCTCCTGCTTTCCAAATGGGCAAAGGCAAAAAGCTGAAATATAAATGTGGAAGTCGGGAGGTAGGTCTGCTGTTTGATGAATCCATTCTGGTGAGGAGGCTGGTGGATGAGGGCAGGTGCTTGCAGTGAGAGAATCCCAAGGCCAATAAAGTCAAGGTCACGTTTCATCCAGGGCAATCCCATACACCCATTCAGCAGACTGTGTGTGTGACTGGTGTGGCTTTTGTAATCAGATTTTGGAAATCACTACAATCTTTGCATGCTGAATAGCTATTTATATACATATATATTATATATATAAAATATATATATATATCACAAATGCAGGCCACGTGTCCAGTTCAGCTTTGCTTTTTACAAAAGAAATACTTAATAAAAATGAATGTTGCAAGTTTTTTTTTGAAAGACATCTATTTAAGATTTTTTTTTTTAATTACACACCTTTGATGTAAAAACTAAGAATTGGTTAGATAAAAACATATATACTACAGATAAATCTTTATTAGAAACCACATTAGATCCAGGTGGTATGGAATTTTTAAATGTTTGTTACATAGCATGGACATTTTATTTTACTTATCAGAACATAAAGTCATTTTACTACTATAAGTTGTCTCTGGGTGCATTTCAATAATTAGTATGAAAGTGTTTCTGTGGTGAATTACTGGATGCCTTGTCACTCTTCTGTCTCCTACTGTCTGACTATACCAAGATCATACTTTCACAAAATGCACATGTGGCTCTTCTTTTACCATTTCACAGCTACAACATCAAACTTTAACTGCCCACCACAAGACAAAGCTGGGCTTGGATTGTTGGTGGGATCTCGTGTTTCTTTTGTTTTAATGGACACATGAATTGATACACACACACACACACCAAGCACTACTAGGCTAAGGTAAGAGCAGCCACTGGCCTGAGAAGAAGAGCACCAAAATTACATTCCTATACGTAGGAATAACGACAATAGCGAAGAATTAAAAGTTGGAGTTGGGGGGGGGGGGAGGTCTGAGGGTGTCACTAACCATTATTTGAAATGCTCAGTTCATTTCTCATAGTGACACCAAATCAACACCAAATGAGACAAATGCTGCCACTATAACCTAAAAATTAATGGGGTGAGCAGTCCAGAGTCCAAACTACAAGCTAGAGTGGATCTTTTGCCTGTTTACAAATACGATTGACAGAATAACAAGATAATTTTTTATGACTAATCATTGCTTCTATTTTAAACCATTTTTCATATACTTTCTGCTCATCAATGCAGTATTTATTGATTTAAGGCTGTTTAAAACGTAACTCCTACAAGAATTGTTCCAGCAGCTGTTAGCTAATGCAGGGGATGTAGAGGAGACTTGAACATGTAATTAATCCCAGTTTTAACATGAAGCTCACAGCAGGCCCTGCTGCCTTTGCTGAGGCTCAGTCCCAAGTCAGCCACCAGAGCTGAGCAAGTGCCCTGTGAAAGTCAGCGCTTTTGGTTATAAAAATAGTACATGATATCTGTGAGGAGAGGACCTGATTGTAAAGGGCTGAATTAGCAAATAAATATGCAAAATTTTATATATGCTAGTCTGGTCATCTGGGTTCCTTTTATAGTCAATGGAGAGAGATCAGACATTGAGATTAAAACTCAATGTATCATTCTCTAGTGATGATCTTTTTCCACTCAGGGGAATCTAGCTCAGCCACTCAGACTAGATTTCCTGTTTCTAAATGGCTAAAGTTAACTTAGTGGCATCCCCCTTCTATGTGACACTGATAAGGGCATTTAAACCATGATCAGCTTACAAATGACAGCCTGAGCACAGATCCATGGTTATTACATCCCTGAAGCATGTTCTGGTTGCATTAACTTACAAAGCAGAAACAAGGCATTCTATTTCAGTTTGGGGTGGGGGATTTGTGTGTTGGGTTTTTTTCACTGTAAAGTTTCTAACCTGTTGATGCATGCAATGCCAAGAGCTCTCAGGGCGAGGTGGCCAGCACTGCTCCAGCCAGAGGAGGCATCTAGGTTCCACTTGAGTTCCTCTGCATTTCCCATCCAGGTGGTTTGGCAACTGCTGCATGTGCAGGTCCCTGTCAAGCACCTGGCTGAGCAGCACTGGTCCTGGTGACGTCTGCCTGGCAGTGGAGACATTCACAAATGAGCACAGCAAAAGCAAAGCATCCTTGAGGAGTCAGCCTATTTGTTTTTCAAATCAGAAACACTAAACTTCAGACATCACTAAAAAAAAAAATAAAAAAAAAATCAAATCCCAACAACCTGCACAGCGTTAAACCAGATCAAGTATGCTTAGTTTGTCAGGGTTTGATTTACTACAGTTTAAACACTTCTGCTTCTCAAGAATGTGGAGAACTTCACATGTGTGGAGGCTTTTTCAGCTCCAGCTCTGGTGCCATGGCTTGTTGCAGTGTAGCAGGGAATGACAATCCAAGCCCAGCAAAACTAGGTCCACTTCAAATCAGATTAAGGCCAAAAATTAGCAAGCGAGGAAAACTTGGCTCCACACGAGCTCTGTTTCCATTGATCTATTCTCATCAGGACCAAGAGACTAGGGGATTTTTTTTTTAACTCTGTTTTTCTTTAAGGTAGATGTCCAAATGTAATATTGGCACGAGCAAGTTTAGTTCCACTGAGTCCAACAGCACTTACGCCAGCACCGAGTTTGGACTCAACTCTAAATAGAACAAATATTTGCATCAGCTAACTGAGTATGTGAGTAATATGAATATTTGCCAACATTTAAACAAGCTAAACTCCAGTCATGCCAAAAGCCCCACCATTCAATTTGGTATCATTGGCTGCTCAAAGGCTCAGGAGAGGCCTAAGTCTGGAAGAGCTGGGGTGTTTTTGGCAAACATTCTTTTTTTTTCCTTCTCTCTCCACATTTTGGAAAATTTGTGCCTCTCTGTATTAATTTATGATGTCATTAAATAATTCTTTTTGCAGCTTGTATAGCAGGAATGTTTCTTTTGAAGATGAGAACTCCCCTGTGGATGGTTATAGAGAAAAATTCCAGAAGGAGGAAAAAAAAACTCCCCTCGGCCACTCACGTTCCTGCAGTAGTGTTTGAACAGCAAATAAAAAATTGACAATATTTTAATTTAAGGATCTGCTCTGAGGAGGTGCCATGTATTTTACTGTGACAAGAGGCACCTTAAATTCAATGTGATTTGAGGGTTTTTACTGCTGTCGTAGTAGGCTGGAAGAGAAATCATGAGACCATGACTTGCTGACAGAGAGAATCAGGTTTTGAACTAATTTCCTTTCCACAAAGTACAGGGTCAATATTAAAAATGAAAGAGAAGAAAATATTGGGAATGGTGCAACAAAAGCAAAAAGCCTTGTCCAACATGAACTGGATTTTATAATGTGAAAACACTGGCATGAGACTCTGCCCATAAAACAGCCCCTGTAGGCACAATCTAAAGATTGCAGTTTGGTGCTAGGATTCCCAGCCCTGCACCCTACGGACCAGCCTGTCTTGTATTTAAACCCAAGTTTAAAATTCAACTTGGCACAGGCTGCCCAACCCTGCTGAGAAACTCCTTGGGTAAACACAAGGGAAGTTAAACCCCTTGGAGCTTTGTGCCATGGTGCTGGGTGGTTACCAAGCAAGCCACATACCTGCCTTTGGTCAGAAAGACCATTATCCTGGTCACCACTTGCAAACATGCTCACCTGACTGACCTTTCAAATGTCACAGTCTCAAGATGGGCAGCAAGGCATCTCTGGGCTGGAAATTGCATCCTGAACCTGGCTCCACCATGGAACTGGGTCCTGAGAGAAGGAAATAAAAAAGTGTATTAATTAGTGCTGATAGGGCTGACAACATTAGTTCAATTACAATCAGGATCATTTGGATTTCTGTTCATTAGAAGCTTGTTTAACAAAAGAAAAGCAAAACCCAATGGAATGAAAAGAAGAGGAATAGCTATGACAGGTCAACAGGCTCTTGTTCCACAGAAAAATACTGAAGGGTAAGAGGTTTGAAAGAGCATTCTGCAAAAGCCAACTTATGTAATCTGGTTTTTGTTGTTGTCATTTTCCTTAGTTTTCAGCAAATACTAATTTTTATCTTTCAGCCATACATTGTTACACTTTGGATGAACAGTTTCACTGGGGTTGTATTTACAAACTGAAGGAAGTTGTTTTTTGTTGTGTTGTTTTTTGTTTTTTTTTCCTTTAAAAAAAAAAAAAAGATGTTGTGGAATGCTGGCACTGTCTGCCTGGACACCAGTGACTTTAACAATTCTGAAAGACAAAATCTGACAAATGTAGCTTCTAGTTGGGAGGTTTATATTGATAGCAGGAAATTGGGCCAAATTTGTGGACTAAACCTTAAGATACTGCCAGCAGGAAGGGATGCATCCTTTAACAATTATTTCGTAGAGAACAACATGTGCAGAGAACAATATGTGCAAAACTACTACTTCTCCTTAACAGCTTCTATCTTACATAAGGCAGACAACAATGTGTGCTGCAGTTCAGTGTTCAGCAGAGATGAAAAAGAATATTTTCATATTTTTGTGCCAAAATCATAAGGCTCAGTCCTGTTTCTGTTGAAGTCAATAGGAAAACTTTTCTAGACTTCAGCAGAGTGAGACCAGCCCTCTAATCTCCTTTTCAACAAGGCCAGCTTGCAGCCTGGGCTGTGCATTGTACAGTTGAGGTCTGAGGCATAAAGTATTTGAGTTTGATGGATGACACAGCCCCACTCTGCATATCAGGGTTTACCCCTGCCCAGTGCATCTGAGCAGCTCCTGAGAGAAGAATAAAATTTTCAATCTAATGCACTGTGTTGTATTTAACATCAGTTGTGAGTCTAATACACAAATGGATAGCTCAAAACATAAGACTCAAACCATTGATTACTCCTCCTACATCCAAGCACTAGTTTTAGCCTGAAACTTTCAAGCAAATAGCCCTGGACATGAGGATTCAATCATTAAATGTCCTGGAAAGGTGATGAACTTGCTTTGTGCATCAGAAGTAATATGAAACAGTCAGCATGCAGTGGATACCTAGACTGAAAGCAAAGGTGACAGCTACTGAGCAACTCTGAGCAGGACAGAAATAGAAGTACGAGTAAGGAAGTAATTCAATTTAAAGTAAAAAAATAAAAGTAGCCACAAGGTCTTACCTGATCAGACATCTCTGGGTGACGACTTGGTCTAAGCCTTATGAGAACACCAAAGGTGATCAAGAGGAGAAACATACCAAAGATTTTACCCATATAAAAATTCTGTTTTGAATGAATCCGCATTCTTCTTTCCCATCCTTAGTAAGACACAACCAGTTCAAAGCTTAGTCAGTTTCCCCCCCCCCTCACCCTTTCCCTCCCACCATTTATCATTATGAAGTCAAGTAGACAGGTTAGAGGCAGGAAAAACTTCCACCCACTGGGATTTCTGTCCAGTATCACGGAGAAGGACTAAATTTACACTCCGTGTTAGAACTGAGCCCAGGCCTGGTACATAAATGTTTGCACGACCTGCAGTTTTTCTACATTTCTTCATCAGGCAGATATAAGGGAAAGGAGTTTAAGTCTTTGTACAAACACTGCCCAGGCCCTCCAAGGTGGGCAGGTGCCACCACAAGCAGTCAGGAGGGGGTGCCTGAAAAAGCAAGAGGGCACATCTCGTACTTCAACATACACAAGTTCTACAGAGTGAGGCCAGGGAGGGCTGGGATACTCCTATCCTGATAGTTCCAGTGACCATCCTTGGTGTGACAAGAGAGACATTAAACCAAGAACCTAGGAACAGAAACTCCTCACCTGGCTCCAACACTATGCTCAGATATCTCCTTGGAAATATTTTGCTCCTTCCTGGTGTTTCTTACTACAGCTTGAGATTCTTTGTGTGGCAATGGCTCCTTGGATTGGTTTTCCACAGCCTAGCTTCTTTTGTGCCCTTGTGTTTTCCTTTCCATAGATACTTAAGTGCAGCACTTCAGTGAATCATGCTTTCTTCTAATAAAATATTATCTGAGTTCAATGCCAAAGGCTGGATTTCTATAAAAGAGGTTCAGAATGAGCAATAAATACAGTAAAAATTACTTTTTGTGGGTTTTGTCCCCCTAATTTTGGAGGGTCAGAGGCTCTTTAGAAGACCAGTGGCATTAAAGGAACTGAGCAACTCATTGCATCTGTAACATTTTATATGTTCAGTCTCATTTAAGAGCTTTTCTGCTGGAGTCCATTAGCTAGGTATCGCTGGCTTCCTTATGCTCCTGGGCAAGGCCATCAAGAGCTGGTTCAGTCCTTGGTCAACAAAATATCTGTCCCCTTATTACTCTGACCTTTCCCACCCCCAGTTCCTAAAGCATCCTGACAGGTAGCCCAGCAGCAGCTGCAAAGGGTCAGAGCAGAGGGGAAGGAGCAGGGGGGCCCCGGGGGTAAAAGACTTTTCCTGAGCCCTCCAGGGAAATTGTTCTCATTATTCCTCTCACCCTCCCACCTCCCCTCCTGGCAAAAAGGTGACCCAGTGCCCAGTAAAACGTTTGACCAAACATTTGGGACAATTATGTTGCAGAGCAAAGCTGCGCCAGGCTTCCTGGCAGCACACATGGAGAACTTGGAATTAGGGACATGGTTACTGGCTACAACTGTTACCCAGACACCTTCAGTAGAAGGATAGAAGTCGGCAGACAGTACAGTAAGGCTTTGGCTTATAAAACTCCCTATAACTTAACAAGAGGGATACAAAGAGGAGCTGCTGTGGATGGCCCACCATGCCAGCAAGTCAAACAAAACTCCCTTAGGGTGGGTGTTGCACAGATGACTTGGCTGTCTGAGCAACAAGCTTTGGATCTCTTACTGCCTGAACAGGCAAGATCTTCAGATCTCCAGGGCATCAACAATGGCTTTTGTGTGCTCGTACAATGCCTCACACAGGGGAATAACTGGGAATTACCAATATAAAGTGATAATAATGGCTGTCCTCACATTTCATTTAATAGGGTACATTCCTTTTCGCAATATTACTGAAAATAACTAAAATATAAAGGAAATAAAAGCTGTTCTTTTACTTACTGCTATTAAGCCAGTCATACTATCCTTGATAGCCACTCTATAACATTCAAGAAATATTTTAAATGGCTTGCTCTATGGCAAAATGCTACACTATAAATGAGACTTCTGGAGATGTTACCTAAATGGGTCTCGTTCAAACGTCTTTCTGATTTTTAATCATAATAATAAAAGTTAAGAGTGCTTTTGCCTTGCCATCAGAAACTGGTCTTATATGTTTTGCTAGTCCCACTCTATACTGGCAAGGTGCTGCCATGGTGTATAATTTCATAGACACAAAGACACCTCACCACCAAAGCTCTCATTATTAAACAATATATTTTAATTGTCACCACCTTCCTCATATAGACATGGGCCAAATCTATCCTTATTGGCTGCAACTGGGCTACACAAGGGATGAATTTGGCTCAATACATATAAAAATACAGCAAGTCAAGTAATAAAAAGAAATGTTTGGGTTTCTTTTTTTATAGCAGTCGGTGCTTTTTGCCATAAGAACACACATGCCTGGCCAGTAAAATCCCATGATAAAGGACTAAAGTGTTTAAGACTTCATATGCAGAATAGCCCGTGGTGTTTAATTACAATAGCAAAAGATGCCATGTTCTGAAAGCATTTCTTACCTGGAGAAGGGATCCATGCTCACCAATGAAGCTTAATTACCCAAGACATGCTGAGTTTTTCCCTCCTGGCAATAACCTCTAACACCAATAACTCTGATGTTTCTTTTGATATCCGAATAGCTGAATATTGTTAATTTTTGTCCTAATTTCCTTATTTGGGTTATAGCTTTCCAGTGTTTTACTTCCGATGAAAGTTTTGAACATTATAAGAGCTTCATTCCTGGGACATTCCTCTTTTTTTGGTTTTTTTTTCTTCCTTTCCCCTTGGAATCTCTCTCAGCCTTGCTCCCCCAACATACTTGGCTCCAGGTGGAGATGTATGCATTTCCCTTCTTGTGATTCTTTCCTGCTCCACTAGAAAGGTTCAGCTTCATCTCAGGCCCAGAAGATCCACATTTCTGTAGCATGAATTTACCTAAGACATTAAAGAAAGTGCCTCGCCTGAGTGTAAGTCCCAAGCACTCCTGAGTCCCTGGTTTTACAGCTCTCACACACACACAAATCCATACATAGGGCACAGAACAGTGACTCTGAAATGAGCAGCAGAGCTTATTGGGAGTCCTTTTACTTCTGCAAAAAACATCCAACTGATATTTTGAGGAAACCGAGTCCTCATTATTTACTAAGTTACATTAGACTTACAGCTCAGGTTTGTGCTGAACTTTTATTAATTCATAAGAAGATTCTGGTCTTCTATAGAAAAACCTGGTGTTTTTTTTTTGTTGTTTTTTGTTGTTTTTTTTTGAAGTGGGGAGGAAACTTCTCCCTTGGACAACGATGTGATATTGAGCCATGATTTAGAATCATCACCTGCATTATCCTCCTCATCCTCACGCCTGCATCCTCGCCTTTTGATGAAGCCAATTTCCTGAGTGTATGTGAAAGCCTGTGGCTGCAGCCTGGAACAATCCTACCTCAGTGCTCCCCTTATGTTGTTGATCCTTTAATTTCCTCCAGCCGACTCCTGCAGGGGACTAGTTCGAAGTTTTATGCTACTTTTTTGGACTAATCATTTACAACTGACTTTAAAAAAAAAATAAAATAAAAAAATCACTTTCATACTGCTAGATAGAAAGGTTGCTAATTGGGATGCACTTTCCAGCCAAATGGCAACAAAGGTTTAACAGCAATTCATAGGAACCTAAAAACTCTGCCCAAAGCTTTATAACCAGACCAGTTATTTAGAATCTTATTCACAAAATACAGTTGCAATACATAAAATACCTCTGCAGTGCAAATTTTCACACCTTGAAAAACCAGGCTAGCTGAGAGTCATATAAAACTGATTAACAGATGAAATCACAGTATCAAGAGAAAGATCCACTATTCTGATGGTTATGAAAGTTATACACAGAGGACTCTTATCATGGGATCCAGTTCTATGTGTTAAAAGCACAAAACTGAGGAGTATATGAAATTACAGCTCTGAAAGAAAGGCACATGCTGGATTAGCAGCTGATAAAGCTGTTGTGCCTTAGGGGCTAACTGTTGGCTAAGGACAAAACAGGAAACAAGATGAAATATAGGAAGGACAGACATTAATTTCTCCAAGACTATTGATCCTAATACTCAGTAAAATTAAGATCAAACCAATAGTTTTATTACATAAGAAAACCAATATTCATTATAACATTACTTTTGTAATAAAATCTACTAAACTCAAAGTTAAAGTTGAGAATCTGATACTCATCTCTTATTTTAGACACCAGCTACCACTACAAACTATAGTTATATCTTAAAATCAATACATAACTTAAAGGGAAAGCAAAACCACTCTATGTTTGCAAGACAAGAAGTGGGTTCTTGCTGCTATTTCTGGCTGCATCTGCTAGCCTGGCTCAGACTCACTCACCCAGTGAGGGTACAAGCCAGTAATTCACCATTTCACACGCTCATGATAAAAACCTGAGGTTCAATTAAAAAAAAACAACAGTCTGCCATACTAAATAAAATGTATTCCAAAATCCTTAAGGAAACAGAAAAGAGATAGAAAGGCTGAAGTGATCATTCATATGAACAGTTTTGCATGGCAGAAAGAGAAAAATCTCAAGCAGCAGCCGATTTATACGCTGCTAATTCCTTCCTTAGACGATCAGACTTAGACTGGTCTGATTTCAGCAGGAAAATCTCTGCCTAGAGATCAACACTGGTCTCCAGCATAAGATCCTAATTATTTGAAAGGCATTTGTTTTCATAGCTCTTTTTTTTATGTGTTCGAGTCGATGGCATTTTAATGCCTTATTAAATGGTTGTTTTACAGCAGCCCGTCTGTTCAGTCTCTGTGCCCATGTCTGTACTTTGTGCTGCAGCATTTTACCTTTCATGCTAGCCAAAAATATTTTCCAAATTCCCTATAAAAGCTTTCGATAGTTCCTAAGACAAATAGAGTGTTTTTTTTACATACTCTAAAATGACATTGATATGGTAGATGTGACATATATGCCTCCCCATTTATGGTGGGCTTGCAAAAAAAGGTGAAGGTTTGTGTTCCTAAGAGGGATATGCTCCCCAGCTTGGGCCCAACATTATATGATTTTTTTTTTAATTACATAAACAAATGCCAATGTTTTTATTTCTGTTCTTCTTTAATTAAGTTTAAAACCCAGCAATACAAAATATGTGAACACTCCCCTGCCATGTTTTTAGCCCAGATATTGCAACGTGGGATCTCTAAATGCACAAGAAACAAAAAATTAAGCAATTTAAACCCAACCTGAAATAAAATTAAATCGATGAGAAGTTTTTACATAAACATCCTTTGAAGTGCACGTAAGGCAAGCAAACATTCACATGTGAAAAGGAAGGTAAATTTAAAAATTATATGTTTACCAGCACTCTGACAACAGTCCTAGTGAAATATTTATTTTAAACATCTGGTGAAGCCCTTGCTCTGTTGAAGCCAAATGGCAGAACCCCACTGACTTCCACAGGGCCAGGATTTGTAACCAAGTGGCTTTTTCCCATCACTCACAAAGACTGTGCTGCCTCTCAGCTCACACTGAAGAATAGCTTTAAATAACAAATGGCATTAAATCACAAAGTCCTCTACTTATCTGTCTTATTAGTCCTGAGGAATACATGGCGTGGATCAGCAAAAATCTTCTAAGATTATACTTTATCTAAATTGCCTGTTTTCAGTTCTTGAGGGTTCTGTAGCAGGAAGCAATAACAAACAGAAGATGGAAGCAGCCAGACCTACAATAGAAATAGTATTTTTAAAGTACTGTACTTAGGGGGAAAAGTTTTGCCTTTGTACATAAAGAGCTCTATTCATTAAAGGAAGTTTTTACAAATGTGGTTATTTCAAATAGTCAAAAAAGTGTGAAATACACTTAAAATGAGTAAAAATTGTGGCTTTTCCTATGGGTTAAATATGTGCCATACTAATAAAGCTTCCCTCACACCTCTTCCTAACTCAGTCTCTGGCCTCATTCTGCAAGATGTTTTGAATTGAAGGAGCTCAGCACTTTACTGGAACGGACCATTAGCTGTTAAAGTCCCAGCTCTGCAAAGATTAATGGACTTTAAAGGGATCCAGAAGAAGTCACCTAACTCTGACCTTCAGCATGGCACACAGCACAGTGTCCTGTACCAAGCCCATGAGTGAGTTCCATCTGTTTACATGGGTTCTAACAACCTCACTCCAGGACCCAACTGGAAAATAGAGCACTGAGTGGCTGTTACACTGAGTAGCTAAGGAGGCACAGAAAAGGTGAGATAAGAATCGAGACCAAATCACACAAATGAGAAAGATGAAGAAACCTTAAACTTTCTTCCTTATAGCCCCCAACAGGCAAATTTTAAAGCACAAATTACTGTGAATTCTGCCTAAGATGGTCAGACCTTGAGTTACTCCAGAATCCCAGCACCTCCCAAGTGCACAGGTATCTGGGATAGTTGATTCAGAGCCCAAACACCAGGCTCAGATGAGCCTGCTGTTCCTGGCAATGTGCTTGTTTCTGCAGGAGGGTTTCCCACGTTCACAACCAGTTTTCTGATGCTTTCCTTCCCACTCTGTTTTTTAAAAAGTACCTGGCACTTAGGCTGTATAAAAAACACATCAACAGCTTACACATGAATAAAATGATCCCTACTTCACATTTCATGAAATCACCCCTGCTGATACAGGCCAACATTACTGGACAGCCCCCAGCAACCTCACAGTACTGCTGATTTACATGCAAGCTCACTCCACAGAGGTTTTACAAAGTGATGAAAATCTTTACATGACTGATTTTTCCAGTGTTTGATCCCTTCCCTACTGCTTGAAGAAAGCTTCAAATAACATTAAAATCAAACAAAGGCATAAAAATCAGATTATTCAGAAGTACCCACTTTCCCAGGTTTTGCCCTTTAGTTGTCAGCCCCCTACAATGCCCAGGAATTGAAATATCTGTGTCTAACATTAAAAATGTTTAAACCCATGAACTTCACTCCCTTTATTTCCATAACTCTGGCATCACGGTCTGTTGCTGCACATGTCAACAAGATGCTAGAAATGTAACATGACTCCATGATGGTTCAGGTGTAGAAAAAGAAAACATTTAGGAAAGCAGAGCTTTAGATACAAAAGCTTTAAAGCTGAACCTGTTTGCTCTAGCAAAAAACCCTCCATGTTTCATAGAACTTGGTCTAACGTAGCAAGAAAATGATCAGTCTCTTACTTAGCTCACATGCACAGAACCCAGAAATCATAAAGATGTTTTATGGATAGATAGGTGTAAAAAATACATATGTTTCAGCCACGTGATATTGTGTCAGTGCTTCACTAAGGGATGTATTTTCTTTTTTTTATTTAACACTAGATAGAGAATGCAACAGCAGCACACCTCCTGGAACACTAACAAATTACGAAAACTGTACTTATTGCAGCACACTTATGGCAGGATGACATGTGGATAATAGAGCCATATGTTTCCTCAATACAATTATGGTTGTTTATGAAAAAAAAGTCCATAATTCTGCACACAGCAGGAACCCCCTAACAGGAGATGTCTTTGCCCACCGCTCCAACTCTCTTTCTTGAAGGAAAGACTTCAGGAGACAACTGGGCACTGAGCTCCTACCAGGGCTTTCCCAGGCTACCTGTTCCTCATATTCTGGGATAGGGCAGCATTGGTAATGAGCCCCCAGTGTTGTTCTCTAGATAAACCTGTGCTCAAACCTATTTCACAGCATGGAAGCACAACATTCCTCCCTTCCACAATCAGGAGGCAACACGCCCTTTGGAGTCCCTGCAGCCTGCCGAGGATTTGTCCAGACCATATATCCTTTCCCAAAGAAATGGCAGTGAAAATGCTCTTTAGATTTAACCACTGTCAGATGTTCTTTGAGCAGAATATTAATTTCTCTCCTGAGAACATAACCGTTTTGTTGTAATAAGCCACCATCCCCTCAAGTCCTTTGATTTCCTCTGTCAATACTGCCCCAGAGCGTAAGCACAAGCATCTGTGTCCAGCCTGAAAGGTGTCTGAGACATGGGGAGGCTAAAATAGGAGCAGTTACAAGGGCTTTTTTAAAAAAAGAAAGAAAATGTTAAATCACACTCTGCTAGCCACTGAGACAGTTCCCTTCTCACCAAACTCCTGCAGCGGTTTCACAATCTCAACAAAACCACAAAAAAACCTGCCTGAAATAGTAGCAGCAGCAATCCTAAAAACCCCCCAGAAACTTTCACCTGACAGCCAGTGTCTGCAGAGCTGGCCAGGATTGTCCTGCCTCCATTTTCTTTCTCTCTGTGAAAACCATCCCCAGGCTGGCTGTGTACTCATAATTAATTACTTCTGCTTGCAATGATTCACTTGCCTTTGGATTTGATTTCAGGTTGATGACTTTCAACGTATTACAGATCATTTGTAAATATGTCAGTCCCTCTTCAAACGTTTTACTTCCTACCAAGATATCATCTAGAGGTAATGTGAACCAGGCACTCTGCACCATCCTTCACCCCATCCTCTAAAAGGCAGCAGGTGCTGAGCCAAAAGACAACTTTTGAAATTGCAGTAGGTCTTGTCCTGCTCTGAAAGCTGCTCCCTCCCCCTTTTCCTGTTACTTGGCTCCGCAGAATCTGCTCGGGCCACCATTTGACTTTAATCAGAACTGTGAGTGAGGTCCAAAAATTGTTGAAAGCTCACTTATCCCATCCCAGTTCATTTCCTTGATGCCCAGTAGCACTTCTTACGGCTTTGCTTTCGCTGAACAGTGAGGTGCAGGGCAATGGGCTGTTTCCCTCAGCATCCATCTGTGGCAGACCATGGTGTGCAGGCTGCATGTTTATTGGATCCAGAGAACTGATTTTGAACTGGAAAAAACTTTCAGGGAGTCTAAATAGTACACAGAGATTGTGAGTGTGGCACAGCTGGGGTGTCTTTAGCCCTGCTAACACAAGCACCAACAGCAATGGTGACTCTAACCTCAGTAGAGGCTCCCAAGCTCAGGGTAACTTCGAGGTACCCTGGTACCTTAATGGACCTTTAGGGCTTGTATTGATATTCATGCTGTTTTATTTCCAAAGTTACAGTTAGCTGTGCTAGCAGGGTTAAAGCTAGAGTGAGTACACCTACCCACAGCAGCATCTGCTGTGAGGAAATCACTGGAGAACATGCTGCAGCTCTGCATTTAAACTAATTTAGACTTTAAATTGCTTAGTGCAAGAGAAAATTAACCTCTCCTTCAGATCTAGCAGCTAAGGTTTCTGCACAGGCTTGGCCCTGAAAAGATTATTTCCATCACTCTACTTGGGTAAAAAGACACTGCAACTAGTTGCTGTTGAACTAGTTCACTGCTGTAGTAGGAATATCTACTCATTGCAGATCAGTTATCTATAAATACTCTGCTTTACCTGGGACAAAATTAAAGAAGTTTTCTGAAGATTTCATTTGTAAGCCAATACTTTCAGCATGTCTTATTTTATCCCTAGTCATGTCAAAATCCAAACTCTTCCAGAGTTTATCCATCATTTTAGTTACATTTCTTGCTCAGAAGAGGACAAATTTTCAAAATCAATTTTCCCACCTTCTGGATGCTTCATGTTTGCCAGCAGTCACTCTCCCTGCTTGAGAGCAATTCATTCTTTTTCAGTCCACCATAGTCCAATAACTTCAGTCTGAGAAATTTATTCATTCATTTCACAGATCCTAATTATACATTGAAAAAATAAACAGACCCAATCTAGAGAAAAGCTGTAAGCTTTATCCTCATTCCTTTGGAGCTCAGCACTTTCAGCTTCATGTCTTCATATTTCCTGAACTGATTGAAGACCTTTCCCTAGACGTTTCTAAGGCTCTCTCCTGGCCAGCCTCAGAACTGCTTTTATAGCCAATTTTTTCAGAAGTCAAATATTAAACTGAACTACTTCCTTTAATTTTTCCACAGCTGCCAATTTTCCTTGTTTTACAAACCAAGATTATCACTTTTCCTAATTGTACAGTAAGGCCAGGGATGAGATTAGGATCGCTCCTTTTCATCATTCATTTTATAAACAGTACTTGAGTTACAGGACTTGGCTGCTTGAAGCTCCAGTTTCTGTCCATCTTTCCAGTCATTCACTGGGACTGTGATTTGAACAGACCAGATGTGCTCCTCCTGAAGCCACAGCTCAGAAGTAGAGGGTTTGATATTTTTTGAGGTGATCAGAGAAATCCCATCTGCGTATCTGTAAATTTCAAATTACAAGCATTTTTTCCTCCTAATTTCTAATCTCAGAGAGGTCACTGACTGACAATCCTTTTGGTACACTCTGGACTTCAAATGCAACCTAAGATTCTTTAGGAAATTTAGCATTTCATTCCAAAAGTGATTAATTTAGCTTGTATTTTCATCTGTGCTACAATGTTTGAGGCTGGCCAGAAGTTTCCTGCTCTCTGCTATATTCTGGTAAGTCTTCTGGGTGATGGCAGTCAGATTGTTAGATGAGACAGAGATGCTTGTCAGTTCAGCTCTGGAGGTCTGTATCCAGCCTTCCAATCTGGCCTGAGAATTTTGTACATGTTCCTAGATCTTTCTTTCTTACCACAGTTTCTCAGTCCTTCCAAAAAGGGTTTCCAGACATGGCAGATTCTTGTTGAAATTCCATCTGGCCATCTTTGATTTCTGCAAGACCTGCATAAAACAAGGTACTTCAGAAAAAAAGAAGCAACAGCTTTTCAGATGCTGGTGTTTAAAAACACTGTCTGGATGTTCTGAATTAATATTGTGTTAGAAGAAGCCAACTGGCTGCATGCCAAGACTCAACCCAAGGTGTATTTTTATGGCAAAGCTATAAACTCACAAAATAAGTGGTTTATAATGGAAATTCTGACACACTTCTAATATAAAGAGCAGAAATATACTGGTTGAGGCAAGTAAGTATTTGACAGCTGTGGTACTCACCTGTCAGCTGTACTGCCTAAACAAGTCCATTTTGATGGTTGGATTCCTCCTTTATCTCATCCTGTTTCAGGTACATGGTTTTGGGGCAGATGGACCATGTTCTGCAGTTCATTCTGGAGCCTTTCAAACCTCTTTTTTCTGGCTGATGACAGAGAGAAGTGACAATTGGATGCACAGAGCACTGAAGCTTGCTCTGTTCTGAAGCCTGTTGCACTGACTCGGCTCCAGGCAGGGAGCAGCTTCCATCAGCAATGGTGGGAGGTTTTCTTTGACAGTGTTCCTCTTCCCACAGGGTGACAAGGTCAGGAAGAACTGTGGGATTGAGCTTATGGGCCTTGCTTTCAATTTGAAACTCAATCAAAAACCATCCTTGGAAACTTGTTGGTACCAGAGCTACACGTCAGCCCAGCCCATAGAGAAAGGAGTAACCTTGAGGAATATTTAGGATACTCTTCCAGTTTACACGGACTTAAAGATTGATTATTGACTATTATGCTACTGAATGTAAGAATATTAAGAAAATATTGCCAATAATGATAACAGACTAAAAAGAATTTCATAAGGCTGAAACATCATACAAATATATACTTATTTCACATAATATGGTTTAAATTTAATTTGAAACAAAAAAGGCAAGACTTTCATTCACACAAGAATGCTTTAACTGGTCACCTACATCAACATATTATTTCTATGCAAAGTAGGAGGGAGAAGTGTGAAAAGACAGAGCCATTTTTCATTAGAAATATTCAAGATTACAATGTTCAAAACAATGGTATGCACTGGCTGCATCTGATCTGTCTGGCAGCATCTGATCTGTCTGTAGGGCATATATTAAACCTGAGATTTCCAAATATAGTTAAGGCTGTTACAGATACTTTTCCCAACCCAGGCATCTTGATTTTGCACTCATGTTCTTCAGGAAAACCAAGAAAGGAGTCAATCTTTGATTGCCAGAATAGAAGTTGAGACACAGGCTTATAGACACATCTTGAACTTATTTCATACTTCACACACG
This sequence comes from Apus apus, assembly GCF_020740795.1. Classification (NCBI taxonomy): domain Eukaryota; kingdom Metazoa; phylum Chordata; class Aves; order Apodiformes; family Apodidae; genus Apus; species Apus apus. The sequence goes on along the minus strand of NC_067299.1, from coordinate 4,469,905 downwards.
AGTTGGAGGGAAAAGATTGTGACTCAAAGTGAAGGAAATCTAAACAGCAGAGAAATAAACACAGATGATGGATTAAACTTTCGAAGTAGCATGCAAGCCTCCTATGCTATAAGATTAAGTTTTGCACAGATTAACTGCAACAGCAAATAACCCTTCAAAAAGCTCTTCCTTTTAAATCAAATGGAGAGGAAATGAAGACCACATTACACATTACTTAAAAATAATCTATCTGGAGATGAAATAAAATATTTCTGACTATGAACCAGGATTCATACCTTTACTTCCAGCATCTTCCATCAACACTCCTAGGAAATTTAACACAATTAAATTAATGCTCTAAAGAGCATGCTGGATCCAGGGAGCCTGGGGCACACTAACTGGCTGCAGTCTTTAAGAGTCTAACAGCTTAAAGACACAAGCAAATTTTACTTGCATCTTGAGGATATTACTCATAAATTTACATGACCTTAGCTTGGTAGATTCGAAGGGCATTTACAAAATGCCTAGAAATTAAATCAAAGCTAAAAAAAGGCATTGTTTTGTTTCAAATCACAAGCAGGCTGCTTGTCTCAGCTTTGAAAACCTCTGTGGTTCTCCACAGAACTTCCTGTAAAAACAAAATCCTGCCATAAGGACTTAAAGACAGGGCTGAGACATGACTGACCAAAACAAAAAGCTGAATACAAGACCAGAAGCAGCTGAAAGCTGATGGAATGGCAGCAGATAAACGAATCTTAACAAGGAGACTTCGGTAATTATGTAATTAGAAGTTTTCAAAGGGGTGGGAATTCAGAAGAAAGTCAGTGCTGCTCCAGGCTGGTGCTCTCCACGCTGGGCGCAGAAGTAGATTTTGCTGAACTGCCTCGTGTCTGCCTGACAGACAAGAAATCCCTTGATGCTGATGTGCTCTAGCGTTTGCCTTTGGAAATACAACTGGTATGTGAGACTGAAGTGCCCTGGTTTCAACTGGGATTAGGAGATCTCTGTAAGGTAACACATCCCCCCCCTTTTATCAGTTACAGCCGGTATTGTTTTCAAATGGGGTACTGAGCATGTTCTGCTTAGTCTACATATTGCTAAAGTCTGGGTATCTACACCTCTAGCCTGCATACCTTTAAGTTAATTATTTTAGTGGCTCTTTTCAAGTTTGTATATAGATAAAAGACAGATTAAGGTACTTTTAATATTCTGGTAATGGAGGCTATGCTCAAGCAAACTTCTGTCACCAACAGAAAAAGAGGATCCTGCCTTCAGTCTGTATCTTTTCTGAACAACTGGTACCTATTACACTTTGTGCTATTCAATTCAGTGAGCTTTTTGAGTGCTGCAAGCATATGCACACGTGCATAGTTAAAAATTAACAGTCTTTAAAATATAAAATCAGTTCTGATGCAACTTGATGAGCTGAAGAAAAAGTATCAGTGCCTCTGGCAAGAGGGTTTATTTTTCTTTTTTTGTGGAGATCAGGCTTTTCTCTATATTAGTCTCATATGTTTCTTGTTGGTTACTTAGGTTAATTTTAAAATATAAATTAAGGTCTATGTCAGCTTAATCTCTTTATTTGGGTGCTATTGGAATGGAGCCTGGGTACATGCCCAGGTCTTCTCCAGCTGTGCCTTACAAATGAGGCAAAGGAAGGAGATTGACAGCAGCTCTTGGTGCTCCCCAGACCAGCTCTGCAAACCTACAACAGCCACGGTGCTTTCTTTGGACCAGCCTCCCTCTTTTTATTAGCTGCTTTTCTGAGTAAGAAAATAATTGGAAAATGGATTTCTTAAATTATTTGCTTTGGTGTAAAACAAAGATGGCCCAAGGAAAGTACTTCAGGCAGAGATCTCATGGCTGAAAAATGAGAGCGGTAAGATTTTGAAAACAAGTTGTGAGTTAAGGTTTTACTTTCCTTGGAAGAAATAGCAACTCACAAGCCCTTTTTCAGTGCGACGATGTTCAGGACCTTTAAGGTTCTAAGTGTCTCCTTCTGACATAAGAGATTCTTCTTATTAAGTATTAGAATATTAAAGATACACAACTTTCACCATTGAGACGTAAAAGGTTTAACAACTCAGACCCCTGCAGTCCAAGCAGCAGAAGAACTAGAATATTTCTGCTATGGCATGAGAGCAGGATGTGGAAAGTTGGAAGGGAACTGGAAAAAATGTGTGCCATAGGAACTCCATTTTGTTCCATTTTGAAATCATTAGGGAAAAATTGAGCGATGCAGGCCATGAGTACAAATGCAACCCCAAGCAGGGGGAATGCAGCTGTTTTGAAGCTGCTACAGCTCTGGGTCTGCGGTGGGAATTTTGGAGAGGTGCTTTGTTGGCATTCCCCAAAGTGGCCACCCCACAGCACCACACAGACCCTGCTGCCCTGGGCAGTGGACAGAGGCAGAGCACTGATCAGCACCAGCACATGCATTTGATGTAGTCAATCAATGAAACAGCAGAAATCCTAAAATCACCCAGACAAAGATCAACTTTTTTCTTAGGCCCTGTCTAGATTAGGAGAAGATGGGCTGTGTCCCTGCCTGCCCGGGCTGGAGAGGATGTGGTCAGCTGGGTACATTTGCTCATGTATGTGGTTAGAGTGCACAGAACTGGAATGGCTTTGCAGAACCAGTGTTCACTGGAAACATTAGCCCCAGCAGGAGCCTCGTGGGGCAGACAATGTCAACCTGCCAAATATAAAAAATGAGGTTTTGTTCAGCTACTTGTTATTAGCTGCTCAAACCTTGACTGCAGCTGAATGAAGCAACCCCAATGTTCCCACAACGAACACATGGCTTAAGCAAAACATGGGAGGTCCTTTCCTCAGAGAAGATGACAAGCCTAGGAATAATTGTTAAAATAAATACTTGAAAACTTGGCTCTCTTTCTTCACCTACACAAAAAGGAACACTTAAACCCAGAAGCCAAAGTTTCTGCCTAACTTTTACAAATTATTTCTCCTTTGAATCAGTTATGTAGCACTTTGATCTTTGTCTTTGAAATACTTCACCTTTCAGAGCAATTCTAGTCAATGTCCAGTCTCACTTTCAAGTATAATTTGGGGCTTTAATATTACAATGTTATTTTGAGGAAACACAAAAACTACAATTCATTCGGTATCGTTTATGTTTGGCTTGAAGTCAGAGATGTTACAAATCGAAGCTAAGGTATTAAACATTTTCACATCTTTTGGAATTTTAAATTGTGCCTATGAGACAAAATTTCTTCCTTCATAATGTTCCTTCCCTGACTGATCTCCAGCTGATTACTACCTCACATTAGAAGACAGAAATTGGCTAAAAGTGAATTCTGCATTATATTAAGGATTCTTTTGATTGCCAAGAAATATTCTCCTATAAGTCTATACAATATAAACAGCTAGATTAAGGGAATATTTATATATTATTTCCATACAAAAAAGAAACAAAGCACATAAATGTCATATATCAGTGTAACATGTAGGGCTGTCTGAAAAGGTGAAGCTGGGTAAAGCCTGGAGTGACTACTTGGAGATTAATTGAAAAAGAGGAGCATGAAGGAGGTTCTCTCTCTAGCACAGAGCTCAAAAAGAAGTTAAACACAGATGGGTGCAAATAAAAGTTGATATTGAAATCCTACCTAACATAACACATACCATTTTATATTTAGCAATGCTAAAAATAAAAGGGCTTAGGCTAAATGCTGTAAACTCTTTAATGGGAGTACCTACAGCGTTTTCATATTGTTCTACTTGTGATTGTTTTTATAAGATTGGACAAAGTGTACTACCTTAGGAATAACATCTCTAATATTTGACAGTGTAAGTCATACAATGCTCCTTGTGCAAACAAGGAGCACTGGACATGAAGATGGCAAACTCTCTTTTTGGAATGACTTCACTGAGTGCCCTCCAAAAGAAAACTGGCATGTGCTCCCTAGGTGAGAAAATACAATATTCCATACAAACCAGCATTTGATTTGTAATGGCATTCCTCTGATCCAGTATTGAAACACAGATAAATGCAGAAGATGACACCTTCAGAACCCAGAAAGAAAAAAGAGAGACTTTGAGAACTGCTGGTATCAGGCAGAGACTTTCCCAAGAGGCACCAACCAAATTAAAAATAGGTGGTAAAGATAAAATTAATTAAATACTTATAAAAGAGGAACATCTACTATATCCGTTCCTTTCCAACAGACATCCCCATCTGGAATTTATTTTTAGGATGCTCATTCTCTCTCACAGGTTCAATGCTACCCATTTCACACCATTTAACTATTGAAAGCTCTTGAAATTCCGGCCCAGAGAAGCCAGAGCCCAGTGTATTTCACAGTGATGTAGCTAATGTGTCAGACTTGTAAAATAGCTCTTAGTGGTAGACCCCCATTTAGAGAAAGACAGAAACTACCTTTAAATACTTAAGGCTTTAATATCTAGTCCATTACTCTGCAGCAAGGTCTTGTAAAGAGTCAATTATGGGATACTTCTGATTTGATCCACATGCAAGGGAAATCCGCTTCTTTGCCTTTAAACCTCTGCAGTAAGTGTCCTGTTTAAATAATTAGTGACACTTTTTCTTTGATCAAATTGATTCACATTGTTATTCTTTTGTGTTAATTTAAAACTTAATCCATGTAAAAACCAAGACAGATCTTCATCCATCATTCAGAGAGGTTTTACAAAAAGGGACTATCGTGAGATTGTCCAGAAAACGTGACAGGTTAAAGACAGTAGTGAACCAACTTGAAGTAAAATGCCCTTTTTTCTTTTTTTAAGGCCTTCTGAAAACCTGTGAATCCCCAACCAAGTTCCTACTAGTAGCATGGGTAAGCACTGAGACAATTTGGAAAGAATTGTGAGAGGAGACACAAAGCGAGCAGCTACTCTAGCACAAAACCCACTCTCCATACTCCATGATTGAGCCAAACTCTGAGCGTTTCCTGCCATTAAAACGTGTTGATCATGGAAAATATTTTAAAATAAACTACAGCTACTTAAACTTCTCCTGTTGCTTTCTATTCAAAGCTTAGTTGTCCAGGTTACAGGGAAGTTAACAGCAACAAAATTGGAAGGGTTTTCAGAGCAGACAGCTAGTTGAGGTGCTCAGCCAGTAGACTACGTAGAAAAAAACCCACATACTCTCAATATTTAGCACTTTATGTCCATGTCATTATCTTTGGTAAGATATTTGTATAAATCTATGAATACAAGGCTGGTAATAGAGTTCCTTGTATAAATGCACAAATATTTAAGCCCATAAATTCAATAGACCATGACAACTCTTTACTTGCTGTACACATTTAAGTAATTTGAATTAGTTATCTCTACAGTGAGGTAAAAGTTAGTTACAATCTTCACTGAGCACAAACTGATCATTTCTGGATAACAGAATTACATTTTACAATAACATTTCAGATGCTTGTGTGTTTTCTAATAATATTAAGTTATGCTAGTCAGCAGCATTGCTATTTAATGATAAATGGGGCACAGGAACTACTACTTTGCTGAAATCTTGTACTATGTTTCTTGATGGAGGAGCACTTAAACCCTCCAAGTATTTTCCTAAAATATTACAGCAACACTGCAAAAGATAATACTGCACAATAAGTAAAAAAATGTTTAAGGAAAACAATGTGACCATTTTGTTTAACTGCATGACAAAATCCTTGAGCAAAACTAAGTTATAAAATGATTTAATGGAATATAATTGCTGCAAAAATTCCACTCCAAGAGCTTGGTCTTGAGGACCTCTGCTGTCCAGACACACACTGTGCACGTGCATGCTGAGTACTGTGCTTAACAGCAAAGCTGAAACATTTTACCTCATCTTTAGAAATTACTCTATTGAACAGTCACACTGAAATTTGAAAAATTATTTCATTTAGTATAATGTCAGTAGTTTTGTAGGAGAGTATCTTTCAGCTGTCTATCACTTATAAAGGTAAAGACTGCTGTGAAAATTTAAATAGCTAGTATTTCAATTCACAGGCTTCAATTGGTACACTATGAAACATGGAGATTTGAGTATATTTTCCTCTCAATTTCAAACACAGTGGAATAAGAAGAAACTTACAGATAACACTGGGCATATCAAAGACATTCTGGTGAGCTGTACCCTGAGAAATCAAACTGAAGAGAAAATCTTCACAGAGCATGTGAGAAGCCTTCATCATCTAGGACAATGATAAATTAAAACATTTAACACCCAAAAGCTGGAGACAACGGCAAGAGCCTGGTGAGGCTGCCTCTGACACCACAGCACAAGTCAAATGGCCCAAGAAGGCCACCTGTGACCCAGCCAGCTCCTGACCCACTGTCCCTGCAAGCAAACACCAGTCCTGCTGACGGACAAGGGAGAAATAGCTAAGTTAGGGCCACAAATGCCAAGCAGAAAAAGAATGCTTTGTTATTAAAGTAAGGAGGCACTTTCAGAGAGCAGGAGAGAGGTAAGCCTTTTGTTCTGCCCTTTAGAAGTTTTGGGAAAACCACCCTCTGTAACATCTGAGCACTGTGCACGCAGAGTTCATACACAACCTACTGACTTGCATGTGCTCCACATCTATCAAAGCTGCTAGGGTATACTCTAATCTTGTTTAAGCTATTAATTGTCCTTTATTAAGAAAGAGTTTTTTTCAGTTAAAAGTTGGACAGTAAAATTTTGCCCCAGAACTTACTATTTGGCTTTTAAATACCATTTGAAGAAAGGCTGCACAAACAAAGTGTGGGCAGAGATCTAACTCCACCCTCCGTGTCCTGCCCTTGACAAGTATTCTCCTGTCAGAGGTATTAAATCTTGGCAACATCCACTGCAGTTCCCACTTAAGCTGAAGTAAGTACATGTATAGAAGGGCTATGTCAACATATCTGAGTGGAAAGATGCTTGGATTAACTAAGAAAACCTATTTCAAATCTCAGATAATAAAATGTCCTCCTAAATCCTAATTGCAACTTTCATCTCGTGTCTCAGGCCTGGCCACCAGCTGATGTGCCGATACAGATCAAGTGCTTAGTTTGATAAATGCAGCTTACTCGGGCCTTGGTGTTGATGACTGACAGAGTAGCTGAATAGGATCCAGGCTCCTAAAGGTGATTATCTCCCTAAAGAAGGAAGAAGATGAGCACAGGGCAACCGTGTTTGTCATTTCATGCACTTAATCAGACAAAGCTCATAATACGACGAGGTCCTCCCATACTATGAAAAATAAAACAAAAGCAGCTTTCAAATAAATTACACTACCATTTTACAGGGGGGAAATCCAGAAGCAAGCATTGGAGAATTATCTTTTAGTTGCTATTTTCCAGCAGAAGAACTCATAAGTGGAGCACTAAATCATATTCTCAGTCTTTTCCCTTAGTGTTGAGTTGGGAGTTTATTGCAGCCAGCTCTCCCTACAGGGAACACATAACGCAGCATTCTTGTTTGAAGAAACATATCCAGGTAGACAGCCACTAGATAATAAGATCTGTCTTTGAAGTTTCAATTGTTATCTAAAAGAAATAGCAGTATCATGTTCTTTCAAAGAAGATATCAAGATATCTTCAAAGAAGACTGGCAAGGCTAGCTCACTGACATCCCTTTTCTGTGCTGAGCCAACACCAGCAATATCTGGTAATTGCTTAATCTTTGTGTCTGTACAAAAAAAAAAGCATAAAAATTCTAATTAATATGACAGACTGGTGGATTTAATTTACAGTGTTACAGAAGGTCAGTGAGCAGTGTCCCCTTCCACCTTACTTTCAGCTTTGCTTTAAAGAACGATTAATTTTCAAGAAATTCTCTTTGCTTCCAAAAGCAAGGGGAAAAAAGGAGGTTAACTCTTCATTCTGCTTTAGGTTTAAGATAACATCTACAGTAGAGTTGCAAACATTGTATTTTGTAAAATCTGTAATATTTAAATAGCCTTTCTTTAACGAAGAGCTTGCATGTAACTGATTTAATACCACTATAAATACAAACTAAGTATTAAAAGCAGATATAATCAAAATACAGACAAATAAACAGCATTTTCAGTGGGGAGTCCTTCACCATTTAAATGAAAAATAAAACCAAAAACCCAGAGCTGAGGAAGCAATAAAGATACCCAAGTAACACCACTTGAACACTAGGATTGAAAAAAGAATTAAAGGAGTCAAAATCTCCACAGAAACACATTCAATCCAGAAAAAAATATATTAATTCAGAATTGCCGATAACTTGTTATTCTTGTCATTATCACATTTTAACAGCAACTGAATTCCTGTTTCATATTGAAAGGTCATAATCTTCACTGGTATATCACATACAGCAAATATTTCAGGAGCCAATTATAATAAATTCCAAAAGTAAAGGCCATTTTCTCTAAACCTTTAGATTTTGAGCAACCTCATTGACTTCTACAGGACCATCCACATGAGCCCAGTCATGCAAGGTCCAGCATTTACACCAAGACCTGCACCTTCTGGCTGTTGACTGGGGTCAGGATAGAAGTACTTCAGTTCACAATTTCAAAAACCTACAACTGATTATTGGTAGTATCGTTTCTTATCATTAATTTCATAGTTGAAAGGTTTTGATTATCTACTCCTGTCAATGCAAGCCATTTCCAAGTGTCTTGTAATCACACCTAATTCTACATCTAAATAATTAGCAGGTTAAAGTTGTTACACTTGTATTTGTCCTACTGTGAACATTACCAAACTGTTTTATCTAAATCTTTAGGAAGCACCATAAAGAGGCTCATCTAATGGCTTCTACTAGTTAGGAAGGCAAACTGTACGATTTAGGTCCTCAGCCTGTCTCTAAATCTTCTAAGTGAAAGATGATTTACAGTTAAGCTATGAAAAATGTGACCGCTCTGAAGTCTGGAAAGTCTCCCTCTGATGTCAACAAACCTAAATCATGAGAAAAGTTTTCATCTCACTAACTATAGATTTGCTTACCTAGGGAATCAGCATCTGGTCAGAAACATTTATTAAGTTTATAAAAGGTTTATAGACTCGTCTGAGCTTCTACTAGGAAAAATGGTCAGATTTTTCACCAGAAACACTGATCTGAAAGGTTAAGTTTATAAATTCTGTGATGATACCTGAAATAGTGGTTTTCTGTCCCATTTCCATCAATGTTAGAAAACAAAATAAAAATTATTATTGTGAGAAAAAACAGAGTCATCTCCATACATTCAGACAAATATTTATATAAATTGAGAAAGTGTTGGGCTTTTTTGTTATGGTGAAGCTAAATACTCATCCTTTTTCTGATTACTTGATCTCTAAAGTCTCCTGAGAACAAATGAGGATAGTCTTGACATTACAGAAGCCATTAAACATCTATAAAGACAAGACTGTATTTTGCTTAGAACTTAAAGCAAAGATTTAATGTCTAATAGTTTCAGAGCAAGAAAATTAGGTGAGAAGAGGAATGTAGCCAATTCAATTAAAAGCAATGTATTTGTATCCTGCTTTTGGAGGTTGATGTTTGCCTTTCACCTTCTCAGAGACTCTGCCCCTATTAATTCATATGAGTCTTTACTCAGCACTCACAGATAGGCTGGAATTTGCAACACAGCCCTGCACCCACCACTACACACTTCAAACACCACCAGCTGCTCCATATTAATAAAACTCAAGTCTCCAATAAACCAGTGGAAGCTGTTTTGTTGAAGTGAACTGGAATTTTCATTCCATAATTCAACACAAACAGACAAAATGAACCTGCAGCCAAGTCAAATGACAAGTTATGACTGGGACTGAGAAGCTGAAATTAATACAAAGTTACTATCTGAAACAAACACACACCAAAAGAGGGAGATACCAAGGCCAATATTGACCTAAGTGGGTATTTAAAGAAACATATTTCAAATGCCTGTGCAAAAACTCACTCCCTGAGTCCTCACTGGGATGAGCAGCAGTGCTGACTTCTGCAGGTTCCAGACTGTATCAGCTTTTGGGAACCCAACAATTACAGCCTCCAGAGGGGTCTGGGAAAAAGGAGAGAAAGCAGCCTCACAGAGGTAACTTCCCTGGAGATCCTCCCTCTCAGGAGATCTCAGAGTTGATTTTCAGTCCCTGTTAAAGTGCATCTTCACAGTCTGCAGAAAGGCAGGGATGCAGGTGCCCCTGCACTGGTCACCAGTATTTCTCCCTTAACCAGAGAATTCCTGCTAAATGACACGTGGGAACCTTGCACTCTGAAGCCAGAAGAGTTGGCTTTAGATATAAGCTTTTAAGTAAGACAGTCTAGGGAATACGCAAATTACATCCCTGAAAGTGGATTTGGGTTTGATTCTATGAACCACTCCTAATTAGTGTCAAGGAGAACTATTTCCTTACAAAAATACTCTTCTGTCTTAAAAATAAAGTTTTACACATTAAACAGGAATTTTATTACTAGTTTGATGGCCAGACAATAATCACCTAGGTATATAAGGGAGCCTGCTATAGCTGACACCACTAGGCAAAATAAACTCCTACTTCCCCAAAAAAATGGCTAGAAAAGAGAAGAATCTCAGAAAGGAAACTTTAACATGTTTCAGAAGAGAGGGGAACACAGACCCAATATGCTTACTTGCAAAGCTAGTAAAAGTATTTGGAATAGCCACAAGTTCTACACATTTAAATGAAAATAAAAGAAAAAAAATTAAAACACACAAGTTTAGTCCCATGGGTTAATGTGCCCATTTTACCTTCCTCCCAAGAACATAGTCCAACAGAAATCTGGGAAATAAGCTGTTTTCAGGGCCTGTTCAAAGGGCTAAGCATTGTGCAGTGTTGAGTGGTTCTCAGTTTGAATAGCAATACAAGCACACCTGCTGAAACGTTATTCTTCAGTTAATGTTTACTTGGGGAATAACATTTTGGGTTTTGGAGTTTCTTGCTATGACACCATTGAAAAGGTAATTTGAAAAGGTTATTTCTGTAGTACCTTTTCAATAATCTGCATTTGACTGTTGATCTGTTCTGTGCTTTTGTCTGTTGTTCTGGTGGTGCTTATCCCAAGTCTTTGTCATTAGCAACTTGTTATTCCTAAAACCTGTGAAAAGTTTATTATAACTAGTGATCAAATGAAAGCAACTTCAAAAGCACAAGAACTTTTGTGGCACTGGGTGTGTAACCTAAAATTGGAAGCTCTTCAATATTAGTTATCACCACTTCAGCAACTAAATTCTATATGAAACCTTTATCACACATGACAAAAACCTCCAGTGCTCAAAGCAGGACAAAACTGCTCAGTGCTGACAATAACAGAACAATACAACCTATGACTAAGGCAGGTGAAAATGAACATCAGAAACATGGCATGAAACTGTGAATTGCTCACTTGTTCTAAAGAACATGGTCTAAGTTTGCTTTGAACTTCCCTCTGCTGTGAGTAATACTGAAAAAGAAGAGAGAGAGCAAACACAACTCATTTTGAAACTCACAGCTCCATTGTCCTCAACTGCATTATTTCCCCCACCTTTGCACCACGGAGAACTACAGTATTAAGGAGAAGTTCCTTTATAGACTTTAGACCCAGCCTTTAGCCTTCTCAGGACTCGCCAGATCAAACAGCCTTCAGTCCTTCTGAAATTCAATTTTAGGATCCTCCCGGTTCCTGGTCCCCAAAGAGTGGCCTGTTCTTCATACCTGGGAGGTTTAGTCCTTTCTTTACAGTCATTCCCATGCCTTGGTCACACAATGTTGATTTTAAGACGCTGAAACACAAATCTACTCATCAGGGAACAGAAGGTAAAAAGCACTGGAGAGCACAAGTTATCCCAGCGTGTCTGATTCTTGCTCCTGCTTTGAGGAACAGCCACACACAGCTAGAAAATGAGCCAGCAGTAACACTTCTATGTTATGACAAATACTTTTGTGAGCAATTTAACCAGACAACGTGCTCTGCAATAGCCTCCATTTGTATTTCCCAAAGGAAAATTCGCACCTCCACCCTATACCTTCTAACCACATTTTATTACCAGCTTGTCCCTCTTTCACTTTCATAACACTAACAGACAACTTAAAGCATTCACTTCCAAACAGGTTCTATTTTGTATTATGGTGCCACTTAAATGATTTTTTTTTTTTTCTATTTTACAAAATTTTACAAGACTCTGTACAAATGCATCTGGCAAATTGCCTACTTATATTTAAAGTTAGAGCACTAATCTTGCTCATGCTTAACATTCACTGTTCTGGCTTTATACACAGCATATCAGTTTGAATTACAATTAAGATAATACATGTTTATCTACAGGCACCAGGATAAAAATCTTAAAACTTTGTCAGACCTGAATGCTTCTAAGAAAAATCAGTCCTAGTTGCAAAAAATAATTCAAGCTGCATATAAAAAAAAAATAAATCAAACCTTTCAACAGCATTATCAACATTTATATTAATATCCTCGTAGTTCATGTAGACATTGGGGTTGGGTAAGAATAACACTGGTGTTCTGCTGCCACCTGCAGCTGGATGCAGAATGTTTGCTTCTTCAGCAACAACTCCAGGCCACTGCTTGTAGCTGAGGTTTTATCCTCTTTTCAAACATTTAAATGATCCCCCCTGGGTTATAATACACAAATCTGTATGAGTTTTGTCTCAAATTGCTGAAGAACAAAATGGTGAGAAATTTAAAAGGCTGATCCACCACCTTGAGCAACTCATAATAGATCAGGAGGAGAATAAATATATGAAAGCTTTGAAGAGTATGGAATATATGTCAATTCAGCATGCAACATTCAGTACCTGCAGAAGGCATATTTCAAACTGGTCTTTACTTAATATTTTTAAAGCAGGATTTTTAATACTGGGTGTTTTTTTTAATTTCTAGTGTCCTTATCCATACATACCATTGCAAGCAATTTCACTCATTCAGAAGCTTTATTATAACTTTGCTAAGGAAATTGCACAGTATGAATAAACTTTCATTTTTATGCTGAACCAAACTGACTCATGTTCTGGTGAATAAAGACTCCAAGCACCTGAGATCCACACTTGCCTGCAGCTGGCCTGTTCTATGCCAACAGCAGAAGATTCACATCCACCTATCATTAGTCTCTATTTTCTGTACAGAGGGTCTTAATAAAACCCAAGGCATCTCAGAGAGGCTGCAAAACTTAAATGTTCCAAAATCCCAGTGACAAAACCAAATTATTGATATGCTTTCTGTTATATGGAAGCTAAACTCATGAAGGACTCTAGTGGATACCAGTTGCTGTAACAGCTTGCCATGGTCTGGATTTCTGCTGTCAAAGATTTGTATGTCAATCCATAAGACCCCACATGGCACGTGTTTGCAATGATCAGAAGTCATTCGATATCAGTATCTTAGCAAAGCTCTGTTGGAAAAGAAATGAGATCCATGTTCTCATTTCCCAAACATACAAAGTACAACAGCTTCAGGCAGAGCTCTCAGTAGCTGAGTTAACACACACATGCTGAAGTGGGTTTGAGAACACAAGGCTCTAACAACAAAACCATCAGGCAACATCTGTTTATTAAATCCTATGAGGATGCCATCTCTGCTCCTGGCACCCTGTCCCAGAGCTGCTCCTATTGATTTTGCAGCTTTCCATTTTATAAAATAATACATCTCTCAATGTGTATGTGTGTGAAACTCATCACCTCTGGTAATGTCATCAACCATGAATTATTACTGAGCTACATCAAGACTCCTTTCATAGTTTCTTTTGGCACTTCGTGTGTTCACTTCCACTTTCTGTCAAAAGTATTGCAAGATCATTAGCTAAATTTGGAAGGCAACTGGAGAACACTCAGGCTGACAGAAGGATCTGAACATTAGATTCCAGAGAGAAAAATAACTTCTTGGGCAGATATCCTTATTGCTTTAAATATCTGGCACGGTGTTCACTGGGAAACCATTCTGGAGGAAAGCCACAAAAACTCACATGAACTCATGCTGGTTTTATTGCAGATTCTTGATAGCAAAAAAATGCACGTCTGGTAGTAATCATAGCTGGGCATAATACCATCCTGTAATGCAATTCTGTGCAACCCGAGGGTGATAAAAAGTGTCCTGACCCTCCTTTTTCATGACTGAGGAGGCCACAAGTTTACCCAAGTGCACTGCAAGAGCAATAAAGATTTTCTCTCCAAGAGTTTCATGTTCTTAATCCTGCCCGCATGCTGACAGATCATATCTGAACATTCCTTCACACTGATAATTCAAAAACACCAAAACCAAAAATACACCAAGACTACAGAATGACTGTACAACCCCTTATATTTTTTTTGTAATTTCTTTCTACTTCTTCACACAGAACCTCTTTGAAGGAGTGACCTGCTACAGCCACTAATGCCAGTTTTTCCAGATAAACTGAGTATTAGGTGTATGTGACATTCAGGTGCAGTCCTAAAAGGTAAAGTCCATTCACACTGCAGGCAGCACTATCTGGACCATTCATTAGAAGAGGGACAACTGTCAGATTTCCCATGTCTCTCTGGGAATGTATCTAAACATATGACCAAATGACTGAGCCAGCAGAACAATGACAATCTGAACTGGTTTTTGATGGAAAAGAAAAGCACCAAAACAACCAAAAGATGTTAGAACTGGGTTAAAAAACCAAAACAAACCAAAACAGCTAGGAGAATACTGTTCTCTCTGCCCTAACTGCCAAGTCCATGTTGTCTTGCTAGTAGCAGCTGCTTGTATGTCCTGAATGGTCACTGAATGAAGTAATTAGTTCATAATTTTTAAGTCTGAATGCTATATGCCTAGACAAGTTTTACTTTTGTATAGATATAATTCCTTTATTCTTTTACTGGCTTTAGTGGAATTCAGCAGTGACTCAGGTTATGAAGGAGAGATGCTCTGTTTTCATTTGGATAAGAATTAACAGGCTATGCAGCAGCAGCAAGCCTTGCCTTCCTGCACAAAATGCTTTTTCACTTTAGCACACCATTCTTCCATTGTGCCCCTAATCAAATAAACTGACAAAAGTAAACATCTGTAATTCAGGAGGCATTTGATCACTGCCTTTCCTCTGCATTTGAACCAAGGGGTCCTTTTACAAGATAACTGCCCTCTCCCAGGGTGGCATATGTGATTACCCAATTCCCTGGTACAACAGACATGCTTTAACCACCTATTGTGTGCAGGATCCATAATTATATTTGTGGGTTTGTTCTGCACTGTCTCATGGTCTGTGAGCTCATGCCTCTCCTAATCCTCTTTAAATGAATGACACAAAGTTCTAAGGCCCAGATCTTGTTACCAACAATTACCAATTCCTGCCTTTTTACAACACTTAAGGAATCAAACATCTAGAGAGGATATTAAAGATCTTTCAAATACATGAATCAATAAGTCACACTGGATTAAAAGAATTTATCAGCAACTCTTTAATAAATCTGGAAGCATTAAAATGAAGAAATATCACAGTGACCCCAGGTTAAGTACAATAAGGGAATATAGATGATGAAATATGTCTAATGATTGTACTGAAATATGTGTGCAATAGAGACATGGGAGGCTGGAAATGCAGTGCTAGGTTGTCCTCCTCCCCCTTAATCTCGTACCAGACTATTATTATTTTCATTGTGTTGCTACACCCTGAATGTTCACAGCCCATGGAACTAATGAAAGCAAAAAGCCTACTCATTGTAGCAAACTCTTGAGAAATCTGAGGCACCTACATCCCTGCAAGGTCTTGTTCTAAAGCATTTTTGGCCACTTTAAATAAAAGTATTCCCTGCTACCAGCCCCAAACAGCTTTATTTCTATGAATTACAAAGAAAAACTTTATTTCTTATTCTTTACAAAGTAATCAAAGTGTTATCAAGTTCACAATTATCAATTTACAAGAAAGATGGCAGTGATAAAATGCCTTTTGGATCCGTAGTAGTAAATAATTTTCATCTGTTCTCTTTAAAGTTCAAATACTAAGACAAACTACAAGTAAACATGCAAACTGAGTCATTATTTAAAAATGCAATATTGGCCTGAGAAATTATTGAGAGCATTCATAATAAATAAAATCTCTCCTTGTGAAGGAATGTATTTGTGCAAGGGCCCCATCTAAAGTCCTTTCACCTCTTTCAATGGACTCCAACAGGATCTGCACCAGATTTTTACTGAACAATAATTACAGGCAACAATCACCTTTTCAGGTTTGCTTTTAATCCCTCTCACAAGGTCTAACTCTTGCTGCAACCAGGAGGCACCTCAAGCCAACTAAAGCATTCCAGTGCTGTTCGACTCAGCCAGGCTACAGCCACACACAAGGGATGTGGACACAGCAGCTCATGGTGTTTGGGATTTGCTATTGTATGCAATTCCTTATTCTGAACCTATTATTTCTCATTATTCCAGTTCCAGAGAAAGGAGGTTAAAAACAAAAAAGGGTTGCCCTCCCTTGTCTTTCAACAGCTATTAGGTACTCATCTTCTGAACATCTGTACTAAATTTAACTTCAACTTGTTACAAAAGTTGACTCCTCCCAAATCTTTCAATGAGTTTGATTCTCTGCCACTGAAAAAAAAAAACAACACCCTGTTTTTTATCTCTGCTACTGGATACACAAGAATAAACTAGCTTAATTTACAGCAAAGATTAAAGCTGCATCTAGAAAACCTTTCTAACTCCACAGGTATTGCAACACTTGAGCAGCCTACCCAAGAAGCCTATGGAATCTCTTCCAGTGAAGATTTTTAAGATGACAAGCAATGGACAAAGATGGTCTAATTGTATTTGATCTTGTCTCTGCATAAAGGGCCAAGCTAGAATGGCTGTCTAGTCACATCCTTCAATGATTGATGGCTTATTTTTCAAATTTTAGCTTCTGTGCGCTGTGCAAATATTACTTCTAATTCAAACCACTCCAATCACTTGCTCATTCATCAGGATAGAAAGTTTGTAAACATCATAATACCTAAGCAGGAGACAGTGCATGCCATGCAAATTCTAAACATGTCTAAAGTTTGATGCACTTAGAATAAGTCACAGAGCTTGCTTGTTTTTTATAGAGAAGTAAACCACTAGACTTTTGTCTTATTCTCCTTTTAAAAGTGCTCTATGATCCTCAGAGATTTACCAATCATGCAAAAACCAGTATAGTCCTGGCAATCAGGAAGACATACAGGTTAAAAATCCAGTTACAGAAACAATGGCATCTACTGGACTCACTCACTCAACTAGCTGGAGTTTGTTGTAAATTATAAACTTTGTTTCAATACAACTGTTTACGACAGTTTACTCAGACTGGATAATTTGGGAGAGGCACTTCTCATATTTTTTTCTAAGACAGGAGTGAAAGAATAGCATCTGCTCTAAAACAGAAAGTCTTGATATGGAAAAAGGAAACATTCTGTTCAATTAAACCTCTAGAACTAGCTTAAAACTAGTTGCTAAAAAAGAAAAAAGAAACCTCCTTAAAAATGTCATCCTCAAAATGAAAACATTTATGTATTTTCAACCAACCAGCAGTTGTATCACAGAGGTAAAAGAGGGCAAGTTAAGAACTAAATTATAAACTGAACCATGAAGTTTGTTGATAGTTTAAAAAATACATTCAATGTTACTTTAACATATTTTTAATAGAATTTTAACTAAACACAAAAACCTGCAGAATATATATATAAGCCTCCACTGGGAATAATGCTCCATTACTTTCTGCATGTATAATGACACTATGTAATAATCTTTAACGTACATACAAAAGGAGTTTAAGTTTTTAACTAGGGATTTAGTCACACTTCATCAGTATCATATTTACATGAGCTCAAACACAAATGAAAGTTTTACTGTCAACTTACTTTGCATGTTCTGTGATTAATCCATACAAAGTCCATTGAGGTAGTCCCCAAGGTACATTCAGTTTTCAAATAATGTGAGGAGTGTTTAAAATCTAGGCTAAATGGATTTGCCAAGGTATGGATTTTGTCCTATGACAAGTTTAAATTGTGCAACACAATTAAAAACAATCTGCAGCACCAGATACCAGCTTTCAAGATGACAGAGAAGTAATGCAGGATGTTCAGTATGTGAACATTCTGTAGCTGTAGGATTTGTTCAGGTTTGCATACTACAGATTTGTACACAATTCAGTAGAAAAGATAGAATTACAATGAATATTGTTTTATTCTTATTTGGAGGTGCAAATTCCCAAAAGGCACTAATTGAGGCTGAAGCCTCATCATGCTACGTGTTGTAGAGAACATGAAATGGGCTCTCCCGGGTTTGCTGCCTCTCTAACCAAATCTGTCAAGTCCTCTCTCTATTCATGGATTTATACACCCTACAGAGAAATACACAAAAACAACAAACAAGACAAGGATTTACACAACGGGGCAGCATCATTAGTCTGCATATCATTACATATGCTGTTTAGTGGGTATTTCTATACTGCAACAGTATCTTTATTTCTTTAACTATTGTAAGTACTCAGAGGGATGCATACATGGGAATTCAAGGGCTAAAAGGAAAGTGAATATGAGCTATTCTTAAAGTAAGTCACATAAAGCTGAACATTTTTAAGTCATAAAGTTCCCAGTCTATTAGAAATAAAGCACATTTGTATGTTAAGAGCTTTTCCAAGTGCAAGTGTGATTTACATTGTTCAGACACTTGCAGTTATTATTCACTTCCATGAAGCAATGCCCAGGAGAATTCCTTTGCATGATTTGTCTTCAAATTGCACCAGTTCTGTACTTTCTGTTTACACCTGTGTAGATGGCAGAGTTTTTGTGGTGGTCTTTTTTCCAAAATTGTATTTTCCCTCTGAACTAACTATGCAAACACTATATCCCTTATTTTACAAATACCTGCCATTCTTACAGAATATTTGATATATTCTATTCCAAATAGTAGTCAAGAGCAATCAAGGTCATTTCCTCTAGATGACTTATGTTTTGATTAGATTTTTCAATTTTTTTCCTATGGCAACATATGGCCAGAGTAAGAAATTCCCATCTGTTTGCAATTGGTTCCAGCTACTAGGTTTCAGTCTGTAGGTAATATTTTGCATTCTAAGGTATTGACTTAAACTAAGATTTCTTTAAAAATAGACCTCTACAATGGACAAGATTCTGAAACAGGTTTAATTTAGCAGTGATACTCTCAGAAACAATGTTATGGTTTTTCATTCTATATTATTATCAGCATAATTGTATTTGTATAATATCTATAGTAACATAAAAGCTTAGAGGAAGTTACAAACCCACCTGCAACTTTAAGTGTCTTTATTATTTCTATTACAGCCCAGTACAGAGTTTGTTGTGTTGAGATCAGAAATTGTCTGAAGTTATGATTTAAAGCATTTAGAGGCAACAGTTTATAACAAAGCACAACTCCTGGCATTGGAACTACATGACACTGCACATGTCCAACCAGCTTTGAGTGAAATGCTTTACTCATCATGTCTCAAGAAGGCTTCCTGCTAAACAAACAACTGGGTGGGGAAAGTAGCTGGAAGAAGCAGGACTGCAAGCCTGGGCTACATTTCTTTTTACTGGATTACTTTTAATCCATACCATTGCTTCTCTCTAAAATTCTGCCATTTCTATATTCTCAGAAACCTTTAGTACAACACATCCCATTTAAACACAGCTGCTTTAAAAAAGACCACAACAGCGACCACTGAATGATCAGAAGGTATATTTAAAAAAAAATAGAGGGGGTATTTATTATATTTAAGCTCATATTCACTACATGGTGTATTATGTACCTCTATCTTCTGAAAGAACTAATCAGATGCTATGGAAGGTGACTTAGGAGACTGTGATACTTACTAGGCATCAACCAGACCAAGTTGCATACTCAGAGGACAAGAAAGTCTTTCAGGTTAGTGTCTGATAAGGGAGCAAATAAACTGTACACCAACAGGATAAATAATCTAAGTATTTAAATTATTAGACCTACTGTGCATCAAATCATTTCACCACTGTGAATGTTTAAAACTTTTGAAAATAAACACTTGGTAAATCATCCACACAGGGAGACAGTTCAATACAAACTTACAGAATGTACACAACCAAATCAAAATTTCAGGACAGATTTATTAGCTTGTGGATGTTCCTCATTATTTGAAAACCATAGTCTTACTACCAACAGTAACAGCAATCTGTAATAAGACTTCAAATATCAGGAAAAAAAACCCTAAGTATCTTATTGAAGAAATGAAGAATAAAGAGAGAGAGAAAATTAAACCAATCTTGTAATGTAAAGCAAACATGTAGTGGGCAAGGGCAGTGGTCCCTTGCATCAGCACTGTTATCCTGTCACTACCAACAAGGTTTACTATAAGTATGAACTCAAAGATACAATGCAGAAAGCATGCCAGGAGGAAGGCAGAGGAAGATTTATTGCATTCAATTATTTTTGTTTAAAAGTCTCCTCTGGGGCACAAGCACATAATATATTGTACTTTCCATTACCTGGTGCAAATGTAAAACATACCTGAAAAACACATTTCGTGCTTTATAACATATTAAAACAACAAGTAAGATGTCATGGCATGAGTTTGATAGATTAACTGCCAGTTACTGATGTTGTATTATATTCGTTAACAGCAAATTAATATCATCAGGCATATTTCCTCTCTTATACCTAAAAAATATTGGTATGGAAACAAAGATTCCCATAAATTCTTATCTCTAGATTCTAGAATACGTGTTTTAATCTAATCTGGGACAAGATAAGCAGCAATTTATACATTTGTTTGCAAACATTATTCATAATCAAAACATTTTCCTAATTCATAATAGAACATAAGTTCCCTTTTTTAATTCAGAAAACTTTTATACATTAAGCCCCAAAACCTACATAGGCATCCCCATGATTTTTTCACTGTGATCCTGATCCTACTTGACTCACACACACACACTCTCTTGAACTTCATGAAGTAGGTTTTAAAGAGCATTTCAACAAATTGTACTGAGCTTATGATAACTGTTCCTACTCTAAAATGAGACCAGAAGCTTTCAACTCTTCCTACTCTAAAATGAGACCAGAAGCTTTCATCAACACCTTTAATTTACATTTCTGTAGCTCTGTAGATTCACTGTTATTCATAGTAAAACTAAAGGGAAGGCAGCATGCTCTTGTGCAGACTTTATACCACCACACTTATTTACTACATAGTCCAACCATCTGGACTCTCCTCTTAGCAGTAATTCTATTTAAAGCAGCCTTTGGTCAACACTATAAACACTGCTCCAAGCAGCACTCCTGACCTTTGCTTTAGATATCAGTTTCTGGCTTAGACTTCCAGACCTTTGGCTGCTATTTTGGTTCCTGTCTGGCTCCAGAGCCTTGGCTCCTGATGCTCTGGCTACAGCACGATTGCTTACAACCCAGTCCTTCACATCAGTGAAAGGATTTGCTGGTTCTGCCTGGGAGTTTCAATTTGAAGAACTGGAACTATTTTCCCCCACGTGTTCACAGCTTTTTGTTCAGTTACTGTTTAAAATTGGGAATCAAAGTTTCTTCCATTGTCCCACGTTCTGAAGGCTTAAATGTGTAGAGTTGGTTGACTTCACCTTCAGGAAGTATTGAATAAGAAAACTTCAAAGCCAAACTTCTGCATATATCATCACATCACTGACATGGTCAAAAGCCACAACTCTCTGAAACCTAGAAATAGCACATAACCTACAAGAAAATAAAATCTACAAGAAAAAAATACCCATTTCTGTTTTTCAGGTTTTAAAAGTATAATTTTCTTGCTTATCTTTACTGTACAACCTTGAGTACTAGAGATTTAAGAAGCTCACAAACCTCTAGGAATTGGGAACCACCCATCCACCCTATTGATCCCCACAAAGAACATTTCAGAATATCTCTGCGCTTTGTCTCCATAACATTGCCAATGGAAATGAAAGCAACCAGGACCTGGGATGGTTAAAAGGAAGCAGGCACTTGGAAAAGCACACTGGGTGCTGCCTGCACCTAAGCCTTTGCTACCATCACCACTGGTGGTATTTCTACCTTCCAAGCTTGTCTTTCAGGCTACATTTCCACTCCATCTCAAATGCACTTTATTTATTTAACTTTTTTCTTAGGGCTATTTTCTGTTTTCTCAGCCATCCCCATCCCCCATCCTTACTGACATCCAGATTATTTCTCCAGCACTTTTCCCACTCCCAGATAAACTGTCATGTCTATCATCTGCCCACTCCAAAAGATATTGGCATAAGTAGGACTATGCAGTGGAGGTGCAGAGAGTCCAAACTCTAATGCACACCAACAGATAAAGGTTGAATTAAGTTTATGTCAAGCACTTCAACCACAAAATGTTTTTAGTATTATCCATGTATGTAATTTAGTCTATTTGTAAGCTTAGTAAGCTAAAAAAAGAAATCATTAATAGATATACAAGCCACAGAAGTAGACCTGGATTATGTTCTTTGTCAGTTAACTTGCCAGTGGTCTAGGTGGTACCTACGGTTTAACACGGAATGGAAAGAGGAAAAAAGTGTCTTTTAAATTATAATTTACCATTTTTTTTTCTGTAGTATGCCATGAAGCATGAAAATTACTGATATTCATGTTACTTCACAGAAGCAGCTGAGAACTCTGCATCCCCCTCCTTTACAAAACAACTCTTTCAGTTGGCTTTAATGTAGATTAAAGTTCTGACAATGCTTTTGAAAAACAAGCAATGCAGGAAGATTCAGCCTCCAGTTCAGTGATGACAAATGAGCTACATAAGCTCACATCTCTAGCTTGAGCCAAAAAGAAAAAGGAAATCAATGGCATCTTGAATGACTAGCAATCATCTTTAATCAAACCAAACAACTGGGAAAGAACTCTCCTGTGATATGAACATGACTTTTACTATAGCAAAATACATGCTATAAAGCAGACTCCTCCAAATCCTGCTCCAAAAGAAGAGCTCTGCTGCTGCCCAAGAGACAGCTGGCATGTGTAGAACTGCAGAAAATAAAGCTTTGAAGGATCAGGATCCAGTTTAATATAAAAATATTAGTAATAAGATGATAATAGAAGAGAAAAATCACACTCTTGTTACTTTGTTCTACAAACCCAAAAGCAGAAGTAAACACTAACCTCTACTAAGTCTCTATTTTCATCTTTTCCAGATTCAGACCACAAGGATGTACAGAGTGGAGGAAGTGGGTTTGATTAATTAAAAAAGAAGCACTTCAAGACTGCAGCTGTTCCTGCTTAAGCACACAGCTTTAGAAAACTTTGTTCATTTTTGCAACCTTGATCTCCAGGCATTCCATCCTTCAGAAGAGGATGGAGAATGTGAATAAAGCTGCACAACACAGTTAACCTGTCTTCCAGGATATCTTTCGTGGATTTTGCTTTGCTTAAATTAAATAAATATGCATTTTAAAAAGAATTTTTGGGGAAAAAAAAGAATCTGTTATTAAAAAAACCCAACAAAAAGAGCTGCTGAACCAAAAAGAAAAATTGTTCTGGTAAATTTTTATTTTAAATTCTGGAGTGCTAAGAAAAAAGTGTAAAAATATCATCCTGCATTTAGATTCAAACAAAACAAACAAAAAAAAGAAAGAAAAATAATTATTGTGCCTGATTTTTTAGAATCTAATGAGTGTTCGTAATGGAAAGGGGGAAGAGAAGTTCTGTGAAGGAATCCTAAAAGAGCAAGCATCAAAAAAACTAGTGAAACGTGGCCCAGTGAAAGGTTCAGCATCTAATGATAACAGCACAGCAGTGATTCAAAAGCAAATAAATCCTGCTAGAATGAAAAATCAATGAGCTTTGAGAAATTCTGACAATGAAAAGGTTTCTCACCCTGTGAGAAGCCCCATTAACAGAGTAGCCATCTGCTTTTTCCTGCTTGTTATGTGCTGTACAAGCATTCATGCTACTTTCTCCTTCATTGATATAATGACAATTGAGCAAACAGGCCCAAAATTTGTAGGGGGGAAACAGTGACACAGAATAGTGTGAAAAAAACAGCCTTGAAAACCAACTCAGATCCAGCAGAGTGCTTGGCAACCAGAGAAATAACTCTTTGCTGCACACACTGTCTCCAGTCCCAGAGGATGATCCCATTGAGGGAACTGATTATTCACACACAAAGAGATTAAACATTTGTGCACATTGTTTTATAAGAGTATCTGACACAAGAGTGAGCAAAAAGTTTGAAGAAGCCAATATCCAACAAGCATGATTTTCCTGAATACTGCTGAATCAACTTTGAGAAGAAGGACAAATTTGAATTACTGAAAAATGCCTCTCTTGACTCATCTCCTTTGATTACCCACCATGTTAGATTCTTTCTAGACAGGCTAAAGAGTTTCTCATATAAAGGCTGAAACACACTGCAGAGGAAGAACTTTTACAAGAGACCCCACGTAACAAAGTGGCGGGAGATAACAGAAGCTTAAAAGAGAAGGGAAGTAAAAATCCCACTCTCTTGAAGAGAAAATTGGCTGATTCATTCCTTGAAGGTGACATTCAGAACACAATCCAAAGCAACAAGTGGTTTGGATTTGGAGTCTGTTTTATCAGCTGATAGTTGAAATCTAGCTGTAAGAAAGGAAACATTCTGGTTCCATTCATGGTCGGTCTTGTTACTTTGCGTAACTTTCAAAGCAATAAAATAGGTGGGAAATAAATTAATAAAAGTTACAGAACTACTCATTATAATTAACATTCAGACATCTGCATTCACCAAAACACCCAAAATAAAGCTCCACTCTTAATCATAGTCAGTCATGTGGGCAGTGGAGGAATTAATGAATATTTTGGCTGCAGCCCTAATTATTTTCAGTGAATAAATTTGCTTTAAAAGTAATGCAAAACATACATATTCCTTTCCAAATTCCCTAAGTGCATCTTCTTCCCCTGTCCTTCTGAGGGACTGCATTTAATGAACAAACACTGCTTCAATTTAGTAGTCTTACAGCTAATTAAGAGGGTATGCTAGTTCTTTACCACCAGAATTCAGATCTGTTCCTCTTCAACCTTTATTCTTCAATACGATTTATACTGAAAGCATCATATAAGCAAACTGACTTTCTACAATTGCTCTCAAGTTTATTACATGAGAAAACCATTTTCTCTATTACTATAAATTCTAATATTTCAACTAATAAAACGAGGATGTTTTAGCTCTATTGATGAACTTACATGTACAATCTTTTTAAAAGCAGAAGTAGTGCTACGCATCAGAAAAACTTAACCCAATTATTCACCAGCTTGTGGCAAATTTGCATTACATTACAATATAAATAACTTTTCTTTATGTCTATTTTTTCCCAGAAATACCCTAGAATGAGAAAGTTTTGCATGGAATATGTATACGCATCAAGGAAAATGGTATTTCAGAGTGATAAAAGGGATGACAACAGTTTATGAGATAATAATGTTTGCCTGTATCCCAGAAGAATGAGCTGTAATCTCTTGTTAGGGTGGTTCAAACAAAGTAACATTTACTCAGAAAATATTCCCCCAAACTATTCTGTAAGCTACATATTCCTAACTTTTCAAAAGAATGTACAACACTATCATGGCTTACAACAATTTCTCAGATGATTTCCAAATGTTTCATGACTATACAGTATGGGTTACAATTTCTGATCCAGATGCTTGAAAGAGCAAATCTAACAAAGAAATTTAAATCTGAGCTAGACTTGGCAAATTTTCCAGAAAAAAAAAAAAGCAGAATGATGCTTTGGAAGCTGCTCAAACAAAAGCCAAAATGGAAATATGCCTCTTTCAACCATACCCCAGGCTGCTGTTAAAAATAAAAAGATGCTTTTTCCACAAGTGTGAACTGCAGCTGAGGTTTATAAAACATAAAACAGAGATGTCAAAACAGCCCAAGAACAGTTCTTTACTTGTGTCTAAAGTTAAACCAACGATTTGCTACACTGCATTAACAAAAGTAACATGTAAATGAGATCTTACACATACATGAAAAATTGTGTCAATAAGAATGGAAACACTGATTATTTTGAAATTATTGTGTCTTTGAAATAAATCATGGAAGCATGGAAATGGCAGAAAACTGACACAAGTCCACTCAGCAATAATACACGCTTCTTCTGAAACCTTAATCTGACCATTTCAAAGCACTTCATGAGCACAAGCTAAATGTACAAAGTAGGTTTTTTCCATCTACATACTAGGACACTGTAGGACAGAGCTCAGCTATGTTTGGAGTCACAGATGATTTATGGGAATTCAAATGTGCTGCAGTATTGTTTTATTTGATAACCTCTTCCTCCCCTGTAGAAAGACATGGCTAGAGCTTTGTCCAGCCACGTATCTATCTATAAACACCATAAAAAATCTTAGCCATTTTTTTTAAACTATTATTTCAAGTCATTCAGAGGAGAAAGAACCGAATTTATCCTTGGCTCCACTTAACTTCAGGCAAAGAATTTAGCCATCAAGAGGAAGAAACTATGAACTTAAACAATAAACATAACCAATACCATATACAAATTACACATGGAAGAATGGTGGTAATTGTCTGTTTTTCCACCCTTCGACCTTATATTATTGCTGTATGGTTGCAATTTAAGAACTAGAAAAGTTCCCAAATCAGAATTCCTACAGAGAACTAGCCAGACATAAATACTCCAGAGAATATCCATGCCTGCTGCATACCACAGCCTGACACACACCATGGAGTTTAATTATGTAAATCTAGAATACAATGCTCACGTTATATAAATAAATTTTATTCTAACTTCCTAGAAAGCAGGAATATCTTAAAGAAGAATCAGAGATACCTGATTTAGAAAACATCTGCAACAAATCTAATTCACTCTTTCATTCTGGTACAGCCATTGGCTCTTGAAGTGTGAGAAATGCCTATTGCTTGGTAAACTGTCCAACTACCTTGAAAGTGCACTCACTTGAAGAATGAAAGGCAAATTACAAATGTTCTTACCTTGATTTGAGATGTACATTTTATCACAGAACAGAAATTTCCAAGCAGGGAGAGTTCACGAAACAAAATTAATGAGTTTAAATGTAGTGTATAAAAGTTCTATGGGATTAGATGGTTAAACTACTTAATCTGTATTTTAATTGGGTAACAAGGTAAAGTACAATTTTAAAAAAAGACTTTAATACAATCATTTAGATGTCATGTTTAGACTCCTGTCAATGAATTGTGGAGCTTTTGATTTTTTCCTGTGCATGATTGCTGCTCTGTTTTGAATTCACACCCACAATGGCCAAGATATTTCCCATACTGGTGACAAAGAGAGGTTTTGTTCCTGCTGACTGAGGGGTCAGTGGCAGCTGCACTATGTGCCTGACACAACCAGTATAAAATACCAGCCTGTAACAATGGCTACTCATTAGAATACAAAACAATTGGAAGGTTGAATCTATAATTCCAGCAGCTGCTATTGTACAATTGCCATAAGTTTTAAGCATCAGCTATCAGTGCACTTTCTGCTTCTTCACGGCCCAGATATCACTTTAGTGATAAAAACTGCTTGTGGGCTTGCACCACAAATCAGATGCCAGAAACGATCCAGTATAAGTATTCCCACAAAAATGGCAATATTCTTAATCTAGATAATTCCAGAGATCCATTTTGCAATGCAGTTTCTCAAAGAGCTGCCCTAATATAGCAGAAGAACAGACTGAGGTATAAATTGAGACCAAGGAGTAGGGTAAGGACAGAAACTTTCCAGGACAGGCTTTCCTTCAAAGTCAGCTTTGCCTACAAAGATCAGCTGAGTTCACATCAGCAAAACTTTATTTTTGCATCACTAGAGCACTACTACAAAGGAAGCAAGAAAAACTATTACATTTTGCTACTCATAACTTCAGTGAGCACTGGCCTCGACCTATGAAAGATCACTTGACTGTCAGCACCAGGCAGACAATAAATCCCAGGGCTGGTGACTGCCTCAGCACTTTCAGAAAATTGTAATAGATGTTGGGCAAGTGTAACAGTAGATTTTGGTTCCTACATTTTTAAATCTCTCTCAAAAAATATTTTGATAAATTCTATCTATTTAAAGCCAATTTCAATCTAGTGGAATTTAAATAAGCCTGACAACTAACTTAGCAGAATTTTTCTGGCAGGCAGGATGCCAGCATGAGCAGGGAGGGAGGAGACCAACTAGTGCATCATTTATGCTACTTATCTATAAAAACAAATAAAAAGACTGCTTAAAGGGTCTCTGGAAGTCCAGCCTTGAATTTAAAAATAATTAGCTTATGAACACCAAACTCTTCTTTCTCTCCTGTACATGGGTTTTCTCAGAAGACCACTCTGCAGCAGCCCCATAACCCGACATGCTTCCCACAAGCCTGAAAGGCTTCTTCCCAGACCTGTCCATTTGGACAGTGCAGTCCTGAAGTGACAGAGGCACATGGTGATGGCTCTAGTATCACACCTAAATGACAATAAGCGCCCTGCCAGCATCAGTGATAGAAACTATCCTCAACTATGAGATCATCTGGTAATAGCATTTCATATCAGATGATGTGAAATCATCCTACAATACTTAGAGCAACTTACACAACTTGTCTCTAACCCAGACAATAAAGGAAAGAAACTTCCAGGTTGGAAAGATAACATAATAAGATGTTTACTGGCCTCCCCTCAACCACCCTCTCTCTTGTCTGGATTGCTAACCAGCTTTTTCACCCCTGTCTAACATCTTCTGACTCTCCTGTATCAGAGCGGACAGAAATGTGGCTGTCACCAACCTACTGAAAACTCTGCAGATAGTATCTTCTTACTCACTCCCCGAGTAGCATCTTACATGTATTAAGACATTTATGATTAATGAGAATTAAACCATGAAAAGAGAAGAAATGGTACTTTTGGATTTTAAAAAGTGAACTGGGTAAGTACAAGAAGTCATACCATGAGAGTATCTGGGAGAAATAACAGATTTGATGACCTGGGAGTCTGCTTCGTTCCAGTGCTTTCCAGACCAGTTTCTTCACCCCTCCTATTGGGCTAATGGCACAACACACTCCTTCACTAGTTAGTAGTTACTCAAGAGTTACCCCTTCTTGTCAATGACCATGGAAATTCACATTTCTACAAGTAAACTTTTAAGTATCTGGTACTATTAATGTCTTAAAAGAAGTCACCAAAAGCACTAGCAACAAGACAGCGCTCAGAGGTTGACATGCATTTCTCACTAAATAGGATTGTTTCACTTAAATATAGCTCTCAGGGAATTCATTAAAGAATAAAATATTCAGTCCCTGATAGCAAGAGCTTTCAGCCTTATCAAAGAACAGTGTAAGCCTGGGCACAATGATAAACACATGCAAGACTTTGCAACGACAAGGCACACACTAGCACCTATTGAGGCATTTACCAAAACATTGTTTACTCTTCTTCCCAAAGTTACAAACCCACTTTTTCTTATTTAACAAGGCTGTATGTTCAGCAAATATTATTTACAAGTCTGCAAACAATCTCTGAGAGAAAGGTAGCTGTAGCCTACCAGTATTTTCAATGCATGTCACGCAGCAGTGTCAGCTGACATCAGCAAGGGCCGCAGTGAGGAGGACAGAGAAGGAACAACTGGAGTTCTGACCACGTGAAAATTAACATATTCAGTGTTAAGAATAAGTGCAGGAATTCAGACAGATTATTCCTGGGAGAAAATTGATTCCAGCACCAGCAGAAAGAAGAAACACAAAAGACATTTTCCAAGGTCATCTATGACCCTTCCCTTCTGATGGTGTGAACAGAGACGCTCTGAAAATACTTAATCCATTTAAAATTAGGTAAGTTCCAATATCCCCTGGCCTGTCAGTTCCCTTAGTGTGTTATTTCTCAGAAATTTTCATCAAGCCTCATGCAAGTGTTCCAGAATTGGTGTGTGTGGGGCTGTAGCCTTTGTATGAAATAAAATCACACGCTGAAAAATAACACACGTTAGATTTAGTCATGATATTGAATTAAAATCAGTAACTAGATCAGTGAAACTCAAAGGTGCAGGGAAAGAAGAATTGCAGAGCAGAAAATGTCATTTACTAGGATTAGAAAAATATGGATTGCAAAGCCAAAGTTCAGTGTCAAACCATTGCAGATACGATGAAGTCTTTTCCAGCCCAATTTAATGATCAGCTGCAATGCTTATGCAGGCTTTTATAGAAAGGAGTGTGTTTATATGTGCTTGTATATTACAAGCATACACATCAGTGTGCAATATTATCACTGAAAATATAGAAAACATTTATTATAATATTATTCTAATCATGGCTGCAGAACCTCAGCATTAGTAATACACCTGTGCCTGTTCATAGCAATACATTTGCAGTCATTACAAATAATCCAAGTAAAACAAATAAATATTTCTGCAATGCCACAAGAACTATTTTCAGTTTTTATCAGTCACGGTAAATATCCATTAGCCCAACAGCTAAAGAGGGCAGTAAAGAGAATTTGGTCTCTACAGAATTTCATTTTGATTTTTTAGAAGTCTAAGATATGTCTGCCTTTCATAAATATTCACTACTGACCCATTAGATGTGAAGAAATGTTTAAAGATGTATTTACAGCTAGCATGCTCTATTTATTTTAACTTGCATTGTGTGAAGCAGCCACCATTATTTAAATGGTGTTATCAGCTGACATAAGCAACTATTTAACACCAAACAAATGCAGTTGGACTACAGAATTATTTACTATAAGTAATGTCAGATGAATGTTGTTATCCTCCTGACTCTTAAAGATCTCTGTTTCAATGCTCATATATAATAAATAATTGCCAGTCACTTTTCTTCAGAAAATAGTTTTTTACATTATATTGTCAACAAAAGTAACGTTAGGAACATTTAAGCTGATGTAATGGTTTTCATGGCATCTTTTTGACAACAAAGCTTGTATCTAAGATCTGACCACTCACAATTTCTAAACCAGATTATAAAGCTAAATCCATGCAAACCCTTAATGGATCAGGATTTTATTTCTAGGGCTGCAAAAACTTCAGTTGTGGCCAAGTCTTATCAGCTACAGTGGCAGACAGATTACAGAAGATGTGCCCATGGATAAGTATGAAGCACTACCAGCTTAAACCAATTACACACTGAGCACAAAGTTGTCAAACTACAGATGAATGCCAAATGTAATTTCTACCATGCTTACCAATTTTAAGGAGAGTTATACTGAAAGGAACACAAAACGTAGCTGAGAAAACATACGGTAGAAAGAAAAGTATTTAGAAATCTGTAGGATTTTAGTGGTGTGTGAATAAGAAAACCATACTAACTCAAGAATTACCATTTCAGAATCTATGGATTTTTTACTAGAAGCCCCCATTCACACTTGCTGCATCACTGGCAGACATAGCTACTAAATTATTTGCCAGCTGAGAGTCATTTCTTCTACAATCAGAAGCATAGTGAGAGGTAACTACAAAGCAATTCATAGCTGCCCTAATTACACTTTATAGGCAGGGAAAAGTGTGATAAAATGCATGTTTTGTGATTCACTTCCTCTGGTTAACCTGCTTTGGTACCATTAACCTGTAGCTTTTGATGGCCTTCTACAGTACCCTGAAACAATATGAAAAAAAATCTAGACCGACAATCACTGTACAATTTAAGGCCCATAATTAGCAATTATTTCATGCACACTTCACAATAATAATCTCTTACGTGCTAAGGGGAAGAAACATTAATGAGCTACTTCTGGTGCTGCTCTGTGTACTGTGTTTGCATAATAATGAGGTCCAATCTGCTGGAAAACACTTGAAGGACAAATTAATAAGGTCGTCATTTTTGTCTAATGATGCTTAATACAGTTTCAGCAATCTGCTCAGGACAAAAGGCGGCCACTCGGACACAGGCGATTATGCATTCGCGTGGCAGATGAAACCTTTATTCAACAGAATGATGAATCTGATTAACATGCAATAACAAATATTCAGCCTGCAGAGACGACGGTGCCTCCTCCCGCCGCCTCCCTCCCGGCCACCGCCAGGGCTTTACCCAGATTGAGGTCAGACTGGTATTCCCCGTAGGCGCATTAAGATCAAAGTTTGCCAAATGTGGTAACATGAGGAGCAAAACAATATCCTGTTATATAAAAGCTACTGTCTCAACAGCTGACTGCCTAATCAGTTGCAGCAGCAACTCCTTAATAAGTTTAAAAATTTAGTTGTCGGAGTTTCATTTGCTTTTTAACATAGGAACGTTTATTGCATTCGCTGAGCTAGATCTTAGCTCCGAGTTCTCTGCATTTGTGGTACCAAAACATTTTCCATGACTTCCAAAATGAAGTTGTTATGGAATTATCAGAGTTGTAAGGGAACTCTAGAGATCTTCTAGTTACCATTTCACAAACACGACTGCAAGTAGGAATATCCAATTACTGCGGGTACTAGACGGAATATAAAAAATATTAATTTATATGCCACTGATTTTACATACAGTCTGAATAAGTTAATGAGGGTTTCTAGGTCAATGGCGAGCACATGATCTAATTGAATTTGTAGAGATGTAGCAGTGAATTTTTAAATCCAGTTTTCAATATGCATGTATAATGTATTTTAAAAGGTTAAAAAATGTACAGAACAATCACACCTTAAATTGAAGGAAAAGTGTGTTGCCTCTTTAAATGATCACCAGTTCTAGAAGTAAATTACAGATATTCGATCCAGTGAGGCTATTTCAACCTTGCTTTGCTATAGCAATGTGATTTCTATGAAATGAAGAATTCCTTGCCTTCCAGAACCAACTGTACTTGAATTATAGACAACACATGACACGAAGTAATTTAAGATGACATATGACACCTCATGACAATGTACCTGATGTAACTCAGGGTAGGCAATGGTACAAACTACAATGTTGATTTTATCTCTCCAAATGCACTGCTGAACAACAGCAGGATCCTGTGTTCAGGAATATATAACTGGGAGATAAACTGACTTAATCACAGCTTCTTCACTTCAATGTATGCGTGTTTGCCCTGGTACATGATGGCATGTAATAAATCATCATTTTAGACTCCCTTGACTCGTTCTATGTCTTCATTTACATTTCTGTTTCCTGCAATTGGGAATACAAACAGCCATTTGATTTAAAGCAAGGAGATAAAATTAAAGCTGTATTTACTTCTACTATCATTCATCCCCAGTCCATTCTACCTTTCTAATTAAGTATTTTCACACAAATGAAATAAAAAATAGTAGCTTCCTTCCTCACCCCCACAACTCTCACAAAGTCATCTGGCATATTAATCTAGTCATAAGACACACAGTTTGCAACAGATCCAAAGCAGAGATGCCAGCTCTGACAATTGTTTCACAAGTCTATTGAAGATGATGGGATTTTTTTTCCCCTGTGTCTCTTCGAAACAAAGACATGTATTAAGAGATTAGGTGTGTCTCTACTAAAAGCCACTAGCTTTCAGAATGACTCTCCAAAGCCAGATGTGGTCTTTTTTGGTCTATGTTGTTCTTCCAAGCCAAAAATTCATCAAAATTACTTTCTAGTGAATTGATAAAGAACATAAGAATAGGAAAAAACAGAGTTATTCAGAAAATCTACAACAATTAAGTGTCTTTCTTGCTCTAAGAAAAAGTTAAATCTACAGGTAGGCTAAGAACGTAATACTTGTTTATTTTGCACTAGTAAAACCACAACACTTGTAAACCTCATACCAGCTGATGACACATTTATACTTGATGCACCTGGCACGGGTGACAGCCAGTCCCCCCAGTTTCCTACCTACAGTATGAATAAAACTGCTGACAGTATTTGGTTTGCAGAGCCAGTCATGGGAAGCAAACAAAGAAGTGGAACACAATGACTCTGATCTCCTGGCAGGGTTACAGAACCTCTTATTTTAAATGTACAGAAAAAGACTGAAGATAAAACGAAAAATAATTTCATTCTACTGCAGAGGATCCCCTTGTTTCATATTCTTTCAGTACAAATTCCCTCAATGTAACATTTAATTATCTTTGATATAAAATGGATGCTGGAATACCAATATTCACGGCATGTAATGCTTCACAGCCTTTATTCCATCACCACACTGCCATATAGTGCATTTCAAATAGCTTGTGAAGTGGATAATGACATACTCAGGCCAAAACATAAGGACTGCATTCAGTTTCTGGCAAAGTTTTAGCCTCAAAAATATCTGATTAAATTCTATTATATTTATATCCACAGTATGAATGAAGGAAAATTCAGGAAAGGCATAGGTATCCTAAGGTTACCTGCACAACTCATTCAGGATGGAGCCTCATCTTCTGTCTTCTGTTGGAAATTCAATACCTATAAAAAATTTCTTCCTGTTGACTCCTTTAGACCTTGCCTGAGATCACCCATAGGGTCTGCTTAACATTTGTTAGTGCCACAAGCAACATAAAACTACATATCTAAAACATTCAAGTCTGACTATGCCACTTGTGCAACTGTTTTGTTCTGGTTTTCCTTTCATGAAAGATACAGATAACTGCTGCCTGTTCTCCTTTTTTCATAAGACATAATACTACAGACACTCCAACAAATTAGGTATAGACAATTACAAATACATTAAGTGACCTGAACTCAGCTCTTAACTATAATTTCAGTTTTCTGTGGTAGAAAGAAGACGAGTCATATACAATTCATCCTGATAAAGTTTTCATTCTACCTTTTAGAGAAATAGTATTTTAATAATTACTATACAAAGCATTCAGTAATCATTTTAATATACAAAAGAAACTAATTTGACTTACCCATGATTGTACCTTATTATTGAAATGAGTAACCTCAGCTCCTATCAAAGGACATGGAGAAATGGAGTGAACGACACAGCTCCTGCATTGCAAGCAACTTGTCAGAGAACATTCCTTCTCATTCCAAATAGCATTTAAAGATAAACTGTCTTCCAAAAAGAAAGAAAAAGTGCTTTACATAGGCATCAAGAGAGATTTTAAAACAGATAAAAGATAACAAGTTGTACTTCACTTTTCAAACCTTAATGTTCTTATTTTGCCAGAAAAAGTAACAAGTGCCACGCTAACACTAGAATTGCCCACCCATGAAAACAAGTACTTGATTTTGGTCTCTGTCACCTGAATGCTGCTAAAGGGTTACACATTCCATGGCCTGACACTTGGAATAATTTCCTACCAAACACATCCCTTCTGCAGAGCCCTATTTTCACCACTGGGGACGCAGGGTATATGCATCCAGTTCATGGATTTGAATTTGTTAGAAGATGTGTAAATTATTCTGTTCTCATTATCCTTATATTTTCTCTTTGATCAGAATGCTACATAAGGAACCAATACATCTGGAAGCAGAGGGTAAACTGGTGGGCATCTTCAGTGTTAAATGAGCAGAGCTCAACATATCTGAGAAGTTTTGCCCACTTCTGCCAACAGGACATTGTATGTCACGCTCCTTCTATGCCAACCAGCTCTCTCAGTTAGATGGTTGAGGAACCAAGATAATATGTCAATGGAAAAAATCTTACCATCAACTTCCCAAAAGGTTAAAGGCAAGGGCTGTAAAGTCTTGTGAATGGACCAGTCAAGAGAAAATATGTATATATTTTCTAGGCCAAGTACCACTGTCAATATTCACTTTTACAACTTCTGCATTTCCAGTCTTCTGAAAAAAACCCCACTGACTCACATGCTTTTCGTGTTTATCTGCTTCCCAGCCCAACATGTGCCTTGGACAGTAAGCTTCTACTGCCTTCAGATTCCTTACTCCATAAAATAGCCAAACTTCCTCTTACAAGCTTTAAATAACCTTCCTCAGTTATCTAAGGTCAAAGACACACTTTCCAGTTGTCACCAACATCCTTCAGCAAGGTAGCACCACTTTTATGCTTGTTTCACCTTTCAAAAATTTCCTGGAGTTTTCAGAAACATTCACAACGCTTGGCAAGAGGACACAAAAATACCAGCATCACTGAAAGACTGGGTATTTTCATTTAAGAAAAAAATTCCCTTTGCTTTAAGAAGCAAGATGTTCCTTTTCAACAAGCTATGAAAAGCAAAGTTCTGCTTGAAGGAGAAAGGAAATGGCCAGAGCATTTATTTAATACCCAGTAAAGAACTGGTGAATATTGGAAAGTTAAGTGGGAGCAATGAAAGGTGTGGAAGAAAAAGAACAATGAAGTCAGAATTATTGACTAATGGGTAGAAAAGAATCAATACTAAGACCTTATTGACACAAAAAGGAAAATGATTGCAGCAGCTACACTCAGCCAACTGCTAACAGAGAACAGAACCAGGTGGAATATGCATGATTTGTAACATGATATTCAATGCCCCTTACAAGGAGAAAACTTCCTAATAAGAAAACAATTATAGCAAAGCTTTAGTACAGCTTTGAACATTCTATGTAACAATTTGATGGCAGACAGTTTACAGTCTTTTGAAAGCTCCTCTATTTGTCATGCTTTAAAAATGCTTTCCATGAAAAATATCAGCAGAAGCTGTATAGCATTATTTTGGAGGGACAGAAGTAGTGGGGCAAGAGACTCATACTGGTCCCCTCTATAGGAGATTTCATACATAGATCAAGAGATAAAACATGTTAGCAAAATCAAAAGCATCTGCAGGAAATGAAAGAAAACAGTGTTGTATTTAAAGCTAAAGGACTTGACAAATGTTAGGTGGTATTTATCAGTAATCAGTAAGATTTACCTTCACTTTTCACTGGCATCTGATAAACTGTCAAAGTTTCTTTAAGATGACTAAGACTTGCTGCATCTGAGATGACCAACATCATATTATCATCTTCTGAAGTGGCATCTAGGTCACACATACATTTATTAATGGGTTCTTTGCTCCTTATACTAGTATTTCTGAAGAGTTTCCAGATTATTTTCAGCTCAGTATTACTGTGGCAAGCTTTTCTCAAAATCCCTATAATTTAAGAAGTGGGGTGTAAGACTTTATACAGACATGGTTTTGAATACAGTACTGTTTGAACATACTGCAAACTTTCCACATTTACAAGATGGTAATTTAGGCCCTGATCCAATACCCACTAAAGTCAATGAAAAGACTTCTATGATGCAAATGGACCTTGCAAGAAGGCCTTATTTAAATTTTATTAACTTGTCCAAAATTTACTTTTCAACAGATAATTTTCCCCTTGGTATTACTTCTATATTGACTAGTGAGTTTGAATCCACTTTGAATAAAGTCATTTATTTTTCATTTTTCTTCAAACTGTAGCAGATTTTTTAACCTTCATCAATCAACCAACATCTGAGATTCAGTTTAAACAGCATAAAACTCCTTGCTGACAACAGGCACCTTGGTAACTGCAGGCATTCAAGTACCTCAGTGACTCAGAATGCTTTCATTTAGCACTTGGTGATTCCATTTCACAGATTCTGTACCAAATTGCAAAGATATCATGATGCTGCTAAATTCCTAGTAAGGAAATGAATGGAAGTCTACTGATGAGATTACCTGAGTCTTAAAAGATAAGGGTTCCATAACTGAGGGACTGCCATAAACAAGACTCTGCAGAAGATACAGGTCTCTGCTCTGTCTCTAACACACACCTCTCCATCTCAATCTCATTTCTAACACCTCCCAAAAATCTGGCATTCTGGCTTGCTAATGTCCTAAGATGTACTTGCAAGGCACCAAAAGCAAATGTCTTCTTACCTTCAAATTTGTAAAACCTGGGACCAGTTAAATCCTCACTAAATTCTCCTGGAGGAATTTTATACATTAAGTGTATTAAACATTTGTATCTAATTGTTTCTACATTCGACTGATGAGTCACAGATGGTTTGGGTTGGAAAGGACCTTACAGATCATCTAGATCCAACCCCCCTGCATGGGCAGGGACACCTCCCACCAGCCCAGGTTGCTCCAAGCCCCATCCAACCTGCCCTTCAACACTGCCAGGGATGGGGCTTCCACAACTTCCCTGGGCAACCTGTTCAGTGTCTCACCACCCTCATAGTGAAGAATTTCCTCCTAATGTCTAAGGGTAAGGAGGAGCAAGGAGGGGCATCACCACACATGGCCCAGTTGCATGACAATACAGTGCATTTTAAGAAGTAGCAGAGTTACTATTACCATTATCAGCTTTTAGACTTTCCCAAATATAAGTGCCTCACACAAATGTAGAGACGACTTCATAGAACATCTAATCTACATTTTGGACAATTGGTCAATTGAGGATTAAAAATCAAACTGAATTAACACAAGGTAGGTTCCATACTGAAGAATAACAGTGCAACCATAGTTTTTCAGTAAAGTTTTTGATAGTTTCATTAAACCATGTATTAGATTCATGGAGCTACTGTGCCAAGGTATTAACAAACTCCACACAGCATCTGGTGGCAAATTAACACCTAATCCTTAGGAGGAACATACCCTAGTGAATGGGCCACTATGTTACAAGTAATTTCTTTCAGCCTCCCATAATGCCAGGATCAGTTGCTTTCAGTTAACTCTTAACTACCAGTCAGTTCCCCATTGTACTCCAAGACAGGTCAGTGTACCAGGATCACTGAATCAAGCAACAGAAACATGCCAGAAATATATTCCATTAACAGTAAATCATTTTCACTGAAATGGCAAGTAAAAATAGTTGTGTACTCTGACGACTCCCTTTTTCTCCCCCTCAGAATATTTTCTGGAGGTCCCCAGTGCATTTCTAATAACTCATTTATCTAGTTCCCATATCCAATGGAGAAATTAACCAATCATTCTAAAATACCCCATTCAGTATCCAAAACAGTGACAGTAAAAAGATGGATTTAAAATTTTATCATTCCCAGTCTGAAACAAATGACCAGTTACATAGTTCTTACCCTCTGCTTTTGGCAGTATTTCTGCTCCACAAACAATACAATAAAGTCCTTTCTTGCAAGGCTGGTGGTGTGTTTCCTTCTAACAAGACAATATACAAATTCATGTAAATACTAGTTTGCATATAGTAACTATGCACACTGAAGCTTTGAAATATAAACACAAAGAAATATATCAAAACTGCTTCAGAGAAATATACTACTTTAAATACTCAAAGAAATCTACTTAAACTAGTTTTTCTATTGGCTAATAATTAAAAATATATCTTGCTAAAAAATGCTTAACCTAACTTAAATAGAAATACTTTCATATAAAATATGAGGTATTTTATAGTCTGTAACACTGCAGGCTATCAAAGATTTAGTTTGGAATATTGCAAAGGAGCCTAGAGGATAGGTGCCCAACTCGTGTTCGTTGAGTTTCAGTGTGATTATGCTCTTATACTTTGCAAATCTTGCCCTAAAAATTCCACATGAACCAGAAATTGGAAGCACTGTTTATATTAAAACAGGAATCACATCTGTAATGAGTGGTGAGCTGAACTCTATGTAAACCCGTATCTGCAGCTTCTACCTGTGTTAACAGGACTTTTGGTTTTCCATGAGAACCAAAGCTACCTACAGAGTCCAGAAAGACCCAGGGCAAATCATTCAGACCATGAATAAACTGTTTATTTCCCTTAAAAGATTATATACTAAAGCTTTCTTATTTCCCCTGCACCTTAACATTCACCAACAGCCTCTCAAAACGAGGTACTTCACCCACAGGGTACCTTTCTTTTGCAGGTGTAGCCACTTTGCCTAACTGTAGCTTTTCTTCGTCTGCACCGCCTCTGAACTTTCAATCCTTTAATAAATTCAAGATTTTATTATTATTTTTAGGCAGGAGAGATCATACTCTAGCTATTGTATCAAAAAAAGAGAGGAATGATTAATAATTCAGCCTTTATAGATTTGGGAAGTCCAAACAAGTAATTCTAGGAAATTTGGTACATTGGCTTCACTTCTCTTCAATTTGCAGGCAACAGGGGATTAAGTTTAATATTGGAAACTCCCATAAATATATTAACTATAGAAATAAATACCACTAGGATATTAAATACCATAGTTAGATAAAAAGACAAACTCAGATTGAATTTATACAGCTTTTACACCAAAAGAAACTATCCATCCCTTACCCCCCAAAACCAGGAGTAATAAAAAGGATTATTATAGAATCACAGAGCATATTATCCACCAGTTGTTCCAAGCAACAGGTGAGGATTTGAGTTTACTGAGCTTGTGGATAGAAACTTAAAAAAAAAAATTCTAGTACCTAGTGGGCCAAATGCTGATATTTCAATACACATTCTAGAAAATAATGGTTGAGGAGTAATTTTATATAAAATGTAGATGTTGTAAATGAATGCAAAATGTTTGACATGAGGAAAGCCATGTCTTAAAGGATTCCTGATCAAAGTAAGATGCAACACAAGATCAAGCAAGGAATAACCTGCTCCAGAGAAGGAAAGGAAGATAATTATTTATATTTCATGTTATGGATTTGAGGACAGACAAATCTTCTGAAAGACAAACGAGGGATAGTGGTCCTTAAGATGAGCAGACAAGCCACAAAGCTTAAGTGATTTCTGTCACCTATTTAGATGTACATAAGCATAAAAAATGGTTTGGCATAGAAAACTTGCTTTAAGAAGAGTTATTTAAGACTCAGCAGGATGTAGCTGATCAGCTCTTGGGAGTGTGGCTCCCAAGCCTCCTGCCACAGGCTGCCTCAGCATTTCCTGTGGGATACAGGACACTTTGAGTCCAGAAACCAATTACAAACAGAATTTTCCTGCCCTAAGCCCCAACAATCAATCAATTACTTAAATGTAAATTAAGCATTTTTATCTTTAGATGTGTCATACATTTCAATTGCTGCCTACATCACAGCTTGCTTCTGTCCTATCAACCAGTTCAAAACCATCCAACAATACAGTGAACAGCAGGAACCTAAGCCAAGAAAACATGATCCTTTGTGGCATCACCATAACAAAAAGTTTAACCAAATCCCTTATCCTAAGCACTGCAAGACAAGAGTATGTAATTTTATAAAGATGCACTTACTGTGCAAAGAAAGGATACAATTTAAACCCTATTGATAGGAACACACAGCTCTGCAGAGGTGGGCAACAGATTGTTATTCAGATGAACTTCTATGGAAAATGACAAGTTAACAACTTCATCTCTGCTCTCAGGCAGAGATGATCCAATCTTAAGATGGTAAATATCCTGCACCTTCACATTCATGTGATGGAAATGAACAACCTGTTCTTGACAAGTCAGGGGTAGTACATTTTATTACAGCAAAATCCTGGCTGTTACGAATGCAGTAAGTGAAAGAAATGTTTGAAATACTTAAAAAAAATAGACTGAGTAAGATTTAAAGACCTTTATGTACAAATTTACATTGTTATATATTGCACAGAGAATGAGTTTTTAGGGCACTAGTGAGGACACATTTTGATACGAATACATACAGAATCTGGCCAGAAGAAATCAGATCCTCTCATGAAAGAAAATTCTAAAGAAACCTCAACTTTCATATAAAACAAAGACTTCTCATGATAATCAAATACTACTATATTACTACACAGCTTCTGATAAGACATTTTGACAGAAGAAATTGGAGAGAAACAAAGCACTGAAGGACACACCTGCTTCAGTACCTAAATTCAATCTATCATATGACTTGGTCTGCAAAGATTCTGTTCTGCATATTTAATTTTTTTAAAAGAAAAGCTCTAACAAATGCAGAAAACCATGATCTGATGATGCAGGTGTTTTGCTTTCTGAAAAAAAAAAATATTTGATTGTATCAATGGCAGATTAATTACATCTACAACAGACAAACCTCCTCAGCCTATCATCACAAGGCAAATTCAACCTGGGCTTCTATTTGATGTCTTTTTGCCACACATTTATGGATGAAGAATCTTAATTATACCTGTAGAAAACTGCATCTTGATCAACTTTCACAGTGCAAAACAAAGAAGTAAAATGAAAAATGGAGTCTGGCAGTAGTACATACTAGATGAGACTAGAGAGTCACCACTGCTCTACAGTGGGACTGTGCTGTACAGGCTGCTCACTGCCTGTGCTACAGAAGCTGTCACTGTGTGCTAGGACTGTTCACTAGAAAAGATGACACACCTTTATTTCTTGACCTGGAAAGGCTGATTTTCTGTTTTTTGGTGTCCATCTCTTGAGAGGCTATCTGCTCTGCTTCTATTTCACTAGTCATCTCTACATTAGTAACTGTACTAGTCCCCTCATTCTGCATTTTTCCATGTAAACTTGTGCTTCTGCCATCATCAATCTTATTTCTAGTCACACTGAGTGTTTCTGAGGTGTTGATTACAAGATGATCATCCATGAGTGTGGAGTTTCCATATTCAACCTGATTCTCATTTGCATCACAGGCTGGAACCAATGATCTGATTTTCTCTTCCTCTGGTTCTCCATCATCATAGAGTTCTGGTGTGAAGTAGATACTCTCATCCTCATCCTCAGCTTCTGCAGATACATTTAACTTTGAAAGTTCAGATTTCCCTGCTGCTGAAGGACACTCTCTGCAGGGCTCAACTTGAAGCTGTAGCTGATCAGGATGCTCTTCAGCAACTGCAACCTCAGTATTTTTAACTGAAAAATTCATTGTTTCCAAACATGATTCTGGTACACTGGGCTGATGTTCCAAAATTAATGACTGGCATTGATTTACCCTATCAGTAAGTTCACTTGGCCTATTCACATTACTTTCTTTGCTACTAGCTGTGGTTGTGCAGTTCTTGGCTACAGGCAAACGGGTTGAAGCCAGTGGTGTAAAGCAGCAACCTTCTTTCACAACAGCAGCATTAGTCCAACCATTCTCTTTCTCCCTCTCTACTTTAGTTGCTGATATTTTGGGTGTGGAGTCCATATGTTTTCTTCTTTGTGGTACATGGTGAGAACGACTCCTTACATCAACTTTCTGGCCACCTGTGAAAAATCACCAAACACTGATTAACTGTATCTGCCTTCCCTCTGCTGATGTACAGCATGTTTAGCACATAAAAATGACCACTGCTACACTACATTTCCAGTTATTTTATAATACTTCTTAAGATCCCACACAAATGCCCAGATGTTACAACTACCTTTGTAGATGAATTGTCTTAATTTAATTAATAGATTAACTGGCACATGTAAAGCCAGGGTCAAGTATGACTGGATTTAAATTTTGTAGTTTTTATTATTGTGCCTTTATGTT
The DNA here is from genome assembly GCF_020740795.1 of Apus apus. NCBI lineage: Eukaryota > Metazoa > Chordata > Aves > Apodiformes > Apodidae > Apus > Apus apus. Next base: position 4,426,999 of record NC_067299.1, on the reverse strand, counting down.
ACTTATAGCTTTCTTGCCTGAAATGAAGCCATCAGCTTTCCCAGAATTTAGGAAATCTAACATTTGTAAATCTGGGACAAGAAGAGGTTATATGAAAGGTGTGTCCCAACAACATCTAAACAACAGATGCAGCTCTGAACCAAGACACTCATCTTGCAATAATGCTAATCTTCATGTTTTCAATATATTTTAAATTATCTTCATAGTTTCCAATGGACAAAGTAATTTAAGCAAAACCATTTTTTACTGTATTAGAAACTTCCAAATATTATCAATTGTTTTAAGACAACCAGATGGAATGACAATTAATTACAGTCTGTTGAGCACAGCTCATACACATTTGTGAATAATTACCACTTTGCACCCTAGCACTTCTGTCATTTTAAAACCCACTTGTTTCTTCCAAACAAAAGATGCAGCTTCACATTTAAAATTGTTAATGAAGTTTTTTCCACAGGAATTTAACATACTTTGTTTCATTGTTGTCATGATGTTATTTGGCTGATTTGATGCTGTAGGTTTATCTGAGCTGGTGGTTGTAGTAAAATTAACTTCTGAGACCAAATTTTGTTCCTCACTTTTAGCAGGAACATCTGGTGACAGATGAATTGTTGCCTCCTGTTGTGAGGCTTGTGACAGGTCTTTTGAATGTGAAGGTGCCTGGTGAAATTCACTGCTGGACTCTGATGAACAATCAATGCCTTTCTGGTTTCTTCTAGCAAATGCCTGCAGGGATTCAAGTGCACTGCCAAACTTTTCATGGTGCTGGATTTGTTGACGAATCCATTTGGATAATCCTTGGGAAAAAAAATGTGTTACCACAGAACTACATCACCTATAGCAGGTATTACACATCAGTAAATAGTACCCCAGTATCTTCTTCTACATATGGCTAGTCTACACAGATCCATAAAGATTTCAAGAAGTAGCTCATGAAGGTCAGATAACTATCTTCCTTTCCAGTGCTGGGAACTTGATTTAATCAGTGGTATTTATCTGTTGAGAAGTAATACTAACAGTATTCAAAAACTTTTACCTCTTCCACTAATACTTTAAGTTCAAACTGCTGCATTGCAAAAACATCATTATACTTTTTTTTTGTCTGCATGTTAATTTTGCTTGTTACCATGAATTATTAAAAAGTAACTTATATGGAGTACAGCTATTTATTATCATACTGAGAGGGTCTGACAAAAAATAGAATATAATGAAGCTTTTCCACCTTTATTAACAGTAACTGAGATATTCAGAAAGAATTTAAAGTGTCCAAAAGCAAAAACATAATGCAGTATGCTCTTATAGTGCAGCAATTTTTAAAGTTCTCACATACCAGATGTCTTGAGCACAACAGGTTTAAGATGGTGTTGGAACACACAAGAGTGAGGGGTAAAAGATTTTGTTTTTATTTTTAAAAAGTGTTAAGCCCATCTAAATATTATTTTAATGACAATATTTAAAAAACAGAGAACTTTATTTTTCTGTGAAGTTCTAAGTTTTAGAAAAAGTAGTAATCTTACCAAATCTTGAACATACAGATTATTGGTATTAGTATATGGCTTATCTTTGTTTGCTTAGATAATTTCCATGTACTTTTAGAACAGACATGTCAGAAAATGGTTTGACTGGTACTACAGCAGCTGAGCTCCACCTGCTGACTACACAGCAACATTATCTGTTTATCATCTTTTTGCCCCTCTTTTCTAAACACAACAGGAACCAAGATACATAAAGCATTCCTAAGCAATTTCTTTCTTCTTTTTTTTCATAAATTTGTATTTATTTATTAAGATAGTGTCCATGACCTGTTTTATTTTATCTTCCATTTTGGCACATTGAGCATTTAGTTATTCCATAATAGGAAAGGCACAACCTTTACCTGTTCTTACCTAAAAAACCAGAATGTTACAACTCAGACTACTGTTCCTAATCATTAAAGCTTCCTATAGGCAAGTACAAATTAATGAGATTTATCCAAAGTCCAAATAAAAATCTAATAACTTTTTGAAATACATGCATATAAATATACACACGCACGTCTATATACATTAGATGTATTTACTATGCAAAGATTAAGGGTCCTTAAATTTTTATAGGTTGCATTTTACAAAAGAGAATGCTCAAATTCTGCATACTGAAATGTGTTGTATCATAATCTGCATATCCAAAAGGGGAAAGAAATTAGCACAACTGAACCCTGGTATCAATAATTTCAGGGAATTTCAGGAACTAGAACACCCCAGGGCACAGTTTGAGCGTTTGCAGTTTGAACTGCACAGTTTTGGTTCAATGGATAAATTTCATGACAACTTTTCCTACTCATGTCTATTTCTATAACCATATTTCTGTAACCTGGATCTTCCACTAATTGCTCATATTAGGAACTTGCCCAGAGAGATGTGTACAGCTCACCAGTGATGTATTTGTTAGGGTTATTCCGGAACCGGTCATCCACTAAAATAAGAGCCCCCCAGTCATTCCTGTGCCTTATACACCTGTAAGTGAGCAACAAAAAAGAGTGTATATATAATTAGAAAGTACAGAATAAAACCTGTAAGGGTCAGAAAACAGGGATTGCAATGAGTCAGCTGGAATATGTAAACATATACAGGAAGTGCTTTCCTATTATCTTGCACCAAAAAAATGCTGTAGGTGTTATGGAAGTTTTATTTTCCTTCAGTTCTTGAATTTATTATATGAAAACAGGTAAACTAAAAAAAAACAACTTCACACAAATATTCAGCAGCTAATCAAAGCACTCTTACCTGGGTAAATACTGAGAGGAGAACATATAGAAAGTAAAAAAGAAAATGGATTGATGCAGCAAGTAGCTTTTAAATAACTGCACTTTTTTGTTTCTAAAACACATTATTCCTAACTCTCTTTAGTAACAAAATTAATGCTACAGATCAAAGCTGTGAGTGATACTGTTGAGCTCATCGTTCAGTTGTTTGAGGCCTACAGAAATAATCCAATACTTACTTTACATATGTTACTATTTTTAACATTACTTGGATTTCTGTACTGCCAGCCAGAAAAAAAAAATAATTACAGAAGAGTGAAAACATCAAGGAAACAAGGAAAAGAGTCTGTCAGTAACAGCTTAGAATTATTATTCCCTGTTACTTAAGAAGACAGCAACTTTTGAAGATGTTTTTACAAATGTACATAAAAGCACAGGTGTATCAGAGTCAGGGCTTGAAATGGGAGTGACAAGTCTGGCTCTCCAAAGAAATTTTATTTATATTTGAAGTCTCTTCATGAGAAGAAATGCTACAGAGATGTCTTTAAGAAACATTTCTTCCAAATTCTCATTTTTTTCATTGCTTTAATAAACTTTCTTTTAACTCATAGTTTAAACAAATTACGCCCACGGGAAACACACCCTACACTTTTAGGAGAAGTAGCACTGCAAGGAATTCACAGTGTGATTGTCACCTGGCCACACACACCACCTGCTGTATTCCCAAAGGTTGCTATTTCATTTCATGGACTTGTGTTACTTCATATAATGTCACAGCACTCCATGAAAAGTGCCAGACTGAAGCCTTGCCTGCTCCTGCTCACTTCTCTCCCTGCAGGCATCTTGGCAGTAAGAACCTTCCCTATCTACTATGTAGCTTAGTATCAACTTAGTAGACTGCTCTGGTGTTAGAAAAATAAGTCATTCTTTGTCAAACCTCAAGTGTAGTAGGAGCTTAGTCTAATGGCTTTATACACAATTGGTACATTTATGTCACAATGGAATTCTATTTTCCACTTAAGTTTAGACCAGCATAATTTCACTCAAATGATATAATGATATAATAATATGATATAATGATATAATAAGTAATTTTCACTATCATTAGATTTAAGTTAAAATTTATTTCACAGTGACAAAACTTCCAATTAATTTCTCACTATTAGCATTCCACCATTTTCTTGGATTTTTCTTAACAAATTCAAACTAATGCACTTACTCTCCAAAGAAGAATGTGAGAAATGAGACAATAAGAAGTTACATTGAGATTTTACTACAGAGATGATATCCTCTCAATCTTCTCTCTAAATCTTCATTTATGCCCTGACATCTGTATTAAGTCTCACTCAAAAACCCCAAGAGTTTTCCGGCTGATGTTTCTCTTCTTATCTATAAATCTGTCTGTATCTCTATGGCAGGTGTATGGCATCTATGACAGAAAGCTATAACTACATATATAATTTTGTTTGAGACAGATGAATTAATGATATCCTGTTAATAAAACTGGGAGGATTTTTTTTTTCATTTGAGGAAGTAAAGCTTCACCACTTCTTCTAAATCTGGGAAGAGATCAGTGAGCGTGATAATTGAATTGACCTTTTGCAAAGGTCTGAGAAAAAAAAAATCCTGCTATTTCTCCCTTTCAAAAACACTTGTAGCCTGAACATCAAACCAGCATTCTGAGCCCACTGAGACTGTGAACCATTTAGTACATTTGAAAAGATCTAAGAATTTCCATTTGGTTTACAAGCTCAAGAACTATTTGTCTCTGCAAATGCTTTCCTTTCTGTATAGCTGGACTACAAGCAACAAAACCTGCAACTGAACTAAAGTGGATTGTGAATGTAAAACAAAAACTGTGAATTATACCAGTGCTCAACTGCACAACAGACTGAAAACCAGACATTTGCCAGTACAGAACAGCTGAAGACCTGATTTTTGCAGTAAGTTTTTGGCCTGATTGATTCTCTTTGTATTAACAGTGAGGAATGAATGCCTAAAGATGCCATGAAAAGAAAAAAGTCCTACAAATATATATATAAAAAATATATATACACATATATATATAAAAATAAAAATCATGTTCAGTTTATGTCACCTTCCCAAGGCTTGGTTGAGAGCTCTATAAGCTTGGATTTCATACCACTGACTCCCTGGTAAAAGGCCTCTTGTATTTTTGTGCTGGTCATTGTACTTCCTCTTTAATTCAACCTAGGAAAGAAATAACAAAATACATGTTGCCAATGAAATATTCTAAAAGGGGAAAGCAATTTCTTAAAAAAAAATATTAAATAACTGAATATGAAGAGTGTGCCTCAGCACTTCAGCTTTGTATTTTGCATACTAATCAATTATGGCTTTTACCCTCCTAAAGTTATTCTTAACATATGATCTATTCCAGAAATTTATATGTTCTAACAGAACAACCACACACTTACCCAAATGTCTGTGCTAGCAAGAGAGGGATTAGCTGTTCACACAGGGAAAAAAAAAAAAAAAAAAAAATTCCAGATACAAGGAAATGGTCTAAATAGGCTTCAGTTTTATTTGCCCATCTGAAACCAAACGATGCAATGGAGATGTTTAGCTTTTCTTTTATCAGAATCCCTGCCTTCTAACCTATTAATGGGACCAGACTATACAAGTGAGGGGTAAGCAAACATCACCCCTTCTACAGAAGCTAAGAAAGAACTTGAGAGACAGAGTGGCCTTGCCAGAGTATCAGAATTCAGCAACACCAACTGTATTTCCTAGCTTGGCATCACCTTCTGTGGCTTGGAAACGTTTCACTGGCTAAATGTGAAGCAAAGGCAGCAGCTCAGGTTTGCAGGCCCATGGCATGAGGCAGAAAAGAGCACTCTCCTTTTTAATATTGCTCTTCCCTACCTGCTTCAAAAGTAGACCTGGTACCAACTGCAAAAGAAATCTCCTGCCTTCCCTTTCTAATCATATGGATAACCACACATATGTTGCCTGATCTAAACTGGAGCAAGAATATTTATTTGGACATTAGACAAAGTTCCAACATATATCAAAAGATTTTATTATTATTGGGATGGGGGAAGTGAATGTTGCCTTTTTTTTTTCCAAATAAACAAACATAAAAATACACCAAAAAGGGTCTTTTTGTTGCTCTTTTGTACAGTGTTAACCTTTCTAAACTGACAAGTGAAAGGATACGCTTCAGGAGAGAAAACAGCAGACTTCTAACCTCTTCTGACAGGTAACTTTCAAGTTGAATTTGGATAAGAAAATTTATTTTTTGTACTTATGCCCTTTAAATTGCCTGTCAAATTTACAAATTCAATCTTTACAGCCAGAAAGTAAATTCAGTTTGATTTCACAGATTCAATATTTGTCCCAGTCACTCAGAATTTATTGACTGGCATGTGAGGTTTCCTTTGTAATTTCCAAAATGGCGGATGACTCCTGAACATCTTTATTAACATAAAAACACTCTTTAAAAAGGAACTTTTGTATATCTGTGCATTTCTACAAATGGAAATACTACCTGGAGGAACAGATGAGAACTCTTCACCATTTGAAATTAGGTCCGATGTCAGAAAATTTCACTGAAGTCTTTAAAACATCACTAATAACAATATACTCCCGTTCACACTTTGCATTCCTGGTAAGTTTCCTAACAATCATCTCTTTTGAAGATTTTCTGCTATCAGTAAGATTTTGGCCAATTATAACACATGTAGGTTTGCCACAGCTTCTACTTTGCTAGCAGAGTGTTAAAAAGAGAATTAGAATAAACTACTTGTGCGTCTTACACTGAAAATAGAGATTTTTAATTATGTGCATAAACCCACTGAAGTAACAGAACCAAACCAGTCAGATCATGTGTGTTGTAATGCATTACCCTGTCAATAAAATCCATTACTTATCCATTCTTCTGATACATGTCAGCATTATGCAGATCTATACTGCTTGTACTACACATCAACCACAACATTTCATTTCTCAAACTATATAAAAACACATTTTCTCTTGGTCTAAGAGAATGTATCTTTAAAACCTTGTTTCTATCCTAATTTTAAAAAGGGTTAACAGAAAATAACCATTCTGTTTTCTCACTTAAACCATCATGTCTCAGCATGAGATGACAACTAACATTGCTGGGAGTTCAGTTTTCATTTTAAGTCTACCAAAGGTAAAAGGCCAGGGCATGTCATTTTAATGCCACTGGAATCTATTTCATTGTATAACTCTTACATTATCAAGCATCAAATCAACGCCCAATTCAAAATGACATGTTACATATGTGAAAAAGGCAGTCTCTCCTGCTAGCAAATATCCTGGATGTGCAGGAAACCACAGGCTAGAAGGGATTAGTTAAAATGTCAAAAGACAGCCTTTTACTTTTACCTGTTCATCCTTCAAAATATACTCTTAGCTATCAGGCATGCTTTACAGACAAATAGCTTCAGCAAGCAGCAGCAGAAGGCCTGTGGCAAGCTCTGCCATCTTGTAGCTGTCAGACAGATTAGTCTTTGATCTGTCTGGGAGGTCATGGTCACATTCCCATTAACTGAAGTCTCACAGCATTATACCTGCTAACTGCTCGTTCTTTTAATGCTTCATTAGTTCAACATCTTTCACTATGGAATATTAACTGAGAAACAGCAAGAAAAAGCAGTGCCATGAACAAATATATATATATTAATGACTTGGAAAAATATTTTGAGGCAGTTTCTGCTGGAGTTCAAAAGAATTCCCAAGTGTATTTTCAATCAAAATTAGCAATGAAAGTTTTTCTTCAACAACAATATTACACGATGTTCATTATATTAAAGTGATGGATAAAACACAACCCAAAAAATTACCTGCAGTAACACTGCTTCACATGAAGAAACTAAGACTTATTCAGGATTCGAGAGATAAATAAATACTGTGATGACCATAGACTGCATCACTCAGCTTACAGCACAAAGCTCAGAAGACTAAATTAAAAACAGAGCTTGTTTTTGAAACTCAAAATAACCTATAATACTAGATACAGAAGACTGCAGCAACTCCTAGCAACATGCCAGCTTGAACCAAATCTATTCAAAATTAACAAAACCACAGCTGTATTTAACAGCAAGATATACAAATGGCAATCTATTATCAACTATTTGCTTCTACCAAAAAATCAATGGTTGGACAACAGAATTAAAGCATCATTTTCTTCTTCAAATCGAGTTATTTCCATTCTGTAAATATGAAGCTTCTTGTTTTGCAGTTGTAATTGCAACTGAGGTAAGGAAATGTGAGACTATTTCAGTATATTTTAGATACCTGTAGCTAAAGGTCTGCACAGAACCCTACATCCTAATTTACCTGTTAAGAAGTTTTAAGAAGAAAGGATTTAACCTATAAAGAATAAAATCTACTGTGCTAACAACTGTGGTATTTTATAATTTTACTTCAGTAAAAACAAGTAGATGGTCCAGCAGACACTCATTCAGAAATACTTCATCTCAGCAAAAGAACAGGACTTTGGACCTATAAAGCAAAGCTTGGCAGGACTGGAGAATGTGCATTTGGGGCACTGACAACTCATAACCACAATACTGTAAACTTACTTAGCAGGGCCAGTATCACAATATGAAGGCTGAATAGGTTAAGCCACAATACCATTTTTTATTTAGTGTGATTAAAATCAGCAAAATCAACTGTGTGCAGTTTTAGTTCATCTGGCAAAATTTGGAGATTTTCATAGATGCATTACTTAACCAAATGCAGGGCTACACCTTGCTTTACAAAAACAAACAAGAAGAGCCCAAGCTGTTACTAACAGTTAACAAGCAAGGCCTGTTCTTTGACACATTACAAACATCTTCAAGCATCTCTTGTTTTCACTGGTAGATTAAAAATGACCTCCAGTTTGTAACCTGTGGGATTACAAACCAAATTACCCAGAAATCCAAAGACAAGACAGAAACTTATGAATACAATGGCACTACTGTGAGCATTTAAACCAAGCATTCCTCTAAACCTGCATTTCTCTTCACATCAGCACTTAGCAGAGTTGTGACAGCCCAGGCTAAATAGACAACTCCTGAAAAAGGCAAGTAAGCTTGGAACTGTGTCAGTATACACACGTGTAGGTAGGCACATCTAAACACAGTGTAAACTCATGCCCTTCACTCCCCAACAGTCTCCCTCATGGAAATAAAAAAATCAGAAAATGGATATAAATGTTTTCTGGCACTCCGCTGGCTTGTTTCTATGGTTTTATGAGAGGAAAAATGGTAATGAAAACAAAGACTTTTGCTCATATTATCCAGAAAACTTTAAAAAACACATTCATGTTTAACATCTACTGGTTCCCCACCTCCTAAAAACAAGCAAGCAAAAAATAACAGGTGGTCATTCCTCGCTTCTATCCCCACTAAAGACATAAAAAGGGGTTTTAAGCAAATCTACCATCCTAAAAATCTCATGTGTCCAGTTAGAGTCTCTTTACCACCTGAAATAGCAATAATTAAAATTCTCCAAGAACATACTTGCCATCTACTTTCCTCCTGACGAACGCCAAGTAATCATAAAAGTTTGTAAGTGCAGGAAAGTAAAAGGCATGAAACCCCATTTCTTTTCTTTTACATCTGAAAATCCTTAAATGGAAGTAGCATTAAATAGTTCAGCATTTAACTTTCCCCCCTCACTTCAAAAGCAGTAACAACATCCATGAGATTTAAGACTAAATAATGCACGTGTAAAGACCTGGGTGAGTCACAGAGTGTGCTTCAAACATCCTCACTCCTCAGCAGACCTGCTAAAAGCTGTGTTTAAACACAATGTCTCCATTTATTAGCCCACAGGAAAAAAGATAACATTGCAGGACATTATCTTTAAATGCTCCAAGTGTTTCCAGTGTAGTGTTAATATATATAAACCAGTATGAGATAAGCAAATGCTTATTACCTGCAATTTATTAAACTCCATTCTGTTTATGACATTGATTTGTTAAGGTCATTCTAACCATCTCATATACTTTTAGGTCACATTTCAGTATAAAATTCTTCTTCTGCTTTCACAAATATTGCATTTCTTTAAAAACCCAACAAACCCCAAAATTGTAAGCACAGCACTACCATATATACTGGGAATAGGACATTACCAGCTAGTCACTTGGTCAATACCTTGCTCAGTTACCTTCAAGATGTTCTGCTATGCAGCTCCATCCCACAAGAGTCTCTACCAGACCAAACACTGAAGCTGAACTCTGGCCCTGAGGCCTCACAGAGGCCACCAACTCCAACCAACAGCTCATGCATTAAAGCCACATATACTTCAGAACAGTTCAGGTGACCTTTCCTGCCTGAAAATCTCTATGTGCAATTAAAAAATTGCCTTCCTCAGATAATACTCAATAAAACAAGGAGATGACATCTCAGCAGATGTAGATCTCAGAGTAGCTGTACCTTGGATACTGAGGCACAAAAAGAGCACCCCTGAAAAGATGCCAGGCACCCACGGGATTTAAATGTTTGTTACCTGAATGGAGATACAATGAAAACTAGAAATTACTGAAGCTGGAAATCAACCACAAAGTGGCAAGAAACCAACTATCTACAGAAAAACAATGCTACCTTCTTTCCCCATAGCCCAAAAACTTCAATATTACTTCAAAAAGTAAAGCCAAACCACCCAACAGCAAAACTGCTGCTTATTAGTGTTTACTAACTGGCCAATAGTATCTCCTGGGGCAGAAACAGAGTAGCATCATTTTATGCAAAGTTGTACTTCTCTTATTTAGAATTCACAAACGCTTCAAGGACTAAATACTTCCCCAGTATTCTCAATATTAATCCCAGGGTTAAAGAGGAGAAGCTTATGTAATGTTGTAACCACTGAACACTTTTATTGTCAGCTACACCATGTGGCATCTGAGAGACCTGGAAGTTTTACAGTTTGACAAACCTTGTAGCACATTCACCCCAGGCCCATCTGCTCATCTCTGTCTTGTAGACTTTGAGGGACTGCGAACAAGTGACTTGATTAAATTCTCATGCAACCAAAACTCTCCTCTGACAGAGAAAATTCAATCCATTTCCAGTGAAGCAGAAGTGAAAAAAAAAAAAATCAACCATCTTCCCCTGAGGTCCAAGGCTGCTGTGTACACTCAGTGCCACCGTGTGCAGGGTGAAGTGATAAGTGTCAGTCATCCTTACAAATCCCCTAGGTGATAGCTTCACTTTTAAAGCTTTCAACATACTTTGACAGTCAAGTAAAAACTTAAAGGTCAACATTACCTGTGCTAAGGACAAGATAAACACAAGAAAATCACTTTTGGAATTTTTTATGGATCAGAAAAGCAAGCTACTAAATGTGAAGTTCTGATTGGCTGCATTATTTATCCAAAGGCTTCACTTCCAAATATATTCAGGGATGATTTCTGTGATCTGTGCCAGCATATTGACATTAGCCTTGCACCAGTAGAGGAGAAATGCCATCCACTGTGTCTTCTATGTTAAATTGAACTTAAAACTTACCTTTCTTAGCTAGAAGAATGTTGTATTCCATAGGATTTTACAACTACTCACAAATCCAGCTTGCACAAATTAACCCTCTGTCATCAATATTTTTTCTTAATTAACCCAGTTTCTCTTGGATGTGAACATTTTTTTCCTACAATATGGCATGCAATAAATGAATCCTTTCAGCAACCACTTATCCAGCCCTAGATTCTTTTTCCTTTCAATGAAGAAAAAGCATAGAGGTTTCAAAATTGCTCCAAAGACAAGAAACTAAATGTTTTTAAGAGGCCATTATTGTGAAATTATATGTGAATCTTGGGTTTTTGAGCCCTCAAGAAAGGAGAAAAAGACTTCAGCCCAAAAGCTGCAAACTCTTTGTATCAATAAATAACATATAAACCAGAAAACTGTAATTGAAATGATGCTTTCCATTATGTTTCACAAATTATGTTGCTGGAAACAAATTATTTGCCATCATAGTTGATATTCACCCTGTAGCAGCTATGGGAAATACTCCTCGTTAATGACAAAGTCATTCTTGAGTCATGTCACAGCAAAGAAATCCTTTATCAAGTTTATTTTCCTTGCACATCTATCGATGTAGGAAGGTTTAACTGCATTTTCCCCTACTTTTTCTTTTTTTTTTTTAAAGTTCCCTTAGCTGTTAGATGATTAAGTACACTCTACTGTACTAGGATCAAAAGCATCTGGAAAGGTGGAAGTGAAGAAATGCTCTCTGGGAAAGTCAGCTTAATGCTTGCACTTCAGAGTTGCCCATTATCAACATTTCATGGCAAGTTTCTTTATTTTCAGGTCCCCAAGGTAAGAACAGTAAATTATGACTTGAACTAAACAAGTCACAACTTGGCTCCAAAATCAGATTTTCCTCCCTCCAGTTTCAGGTCCCAGAGGTGGGCAGAGGAAATCCTGGTCACAGCCAAAGAAGTAATTTTTGGCTCTGAAATAAATTTTCCTGCTTTACTAGAGCCAAACCCTACCAACTGAGAGCACCATAGCTTTAAGCTATACTTTCATGTTTCTTTTAAATATTTTGCTTTAGCAACCTGAATCTTCAGAAATATGAAACTGTTTTCAGTAACTCAGACTTAGTGTTTTAGCTGTAATCATTGTTTTCTCCCTAACAGTGACAAAGTTCTTTTGACTCTTTGTGAAAATGAAGAAACATAAGACACTATGTGCTTAAAATTTTAAGTAAGGCAGTTGGAAAAGAAAGTAAATTATATTCTTTAAAGGTTCTACAGAAAATAATGTAACTTATAAAAGCATTCAGCTGCTTAAGGAGTCCAAATGCTTGCCATTTCATACTAGAACAAATAACATACTTAGCACAAATGTATGGAGAAAATAAAATTGGGTATTATACACCACACTTGCCCAAACAGAGACTGGTGTCTGGGTCCAAAATGCTACAATTCAAAATAAAAAAAGTTAATGAATAGTATGTTAGCATGAGATAACATGTATATAGGATTACACATCTTTTCTGTCACATTATTTATGTTCTCTAATATTACAGTTCACTGGTATTAGCATCAAGTTACAAATCATAAAATACATTTAGCAAGCAGATTGATCACAGACAAGTAATATTAGTGGAGATGAGGCAACATCAAACTGCCAACATAAAATATTGGTCTCTAAAGGTACAATTCTACAAACCCTTAGGACTGTGCACACACAGTCCTAGAAGTATTATAAGGATTAGTCACACAAGTAAAAGCTACATGCAGGAATAAGGGGTTATGGAATTGAATCTTGAGAGCACTTCTAATAACCCAAAAAGCAGAAATGCAAGTATATTTTCATGTATATATTTTCAAGTGGAGGACTTCTTAGTGATTTAATCCAATCTCAGAAATATATAATTCATGGATATTCCAAGGGGATTGTTAATTACTTGCATTTCCTATTTTTAAAGGGATGTCCCATATTAGTTTCTTCATTTGGTATATCTACTAAGTACCTATTGCTATGTAAGAACACTGGGTTTTAAACTTAGTTATCAGTAATGGGATGTACTGCTGTGATCCTATTATATAGCATATTTGCTTGAACTCAAGGCAAAATTACATACACTATTCTAATCTTAAGGAACATAATCCATTATGAACATAATTCACCCTTGACAGATTCTTTTCAATTTCATTTTGTACCATTTAGATTACAAAAATACTGACTTCCTGGAAATCATTTGGAGTAAATTGCAAGAGTTCCAGCCATACCACAGACCAAGCATTTCCAAACTATCATTTCAGGATATGCTTCTAAAACAAAGCATTTCTAACCCTAGAAAGAGTGCTAAGTATTCTTTGAATGTAAATGTTTTCATACTGTTATATTTCAGCAAGACAAAGAATGTTGTGGCTGAATAAGTGCTTCAATAAAGTTATGCAAGCACTAAAGGAACATGGCACTAGGCAGCCACCACTAATGGATCTCTAGTCCTTATAGGATGTGGGTTTTTCCAGCAGGACTGTAATTAGGCACACACTGTAGACAACAAAGAAGTCTTTGGCTGCTCATTTAAGCTCAGAACACATCTCTCAAACCAAAGTTGAGACTGTTTGGGCTTTCAAGTGCAAATCTGTGATTTTCTTGTTTGATTTGGCATTACTAACAACCAGAATCCAGCTGCTCCTGGTATTTATTTACTCTATGCTACTTCATTTCTTAGCTTCCAAAAGTAGTCTCAAAAAAGCTCTAAAAGGTACACAGAAGATAAAGCAGTGACATGGCTAAAAGCGTGCCAGCTACTGGGTGACTCCCTAAGTGGCATGCACAGATCACTGAAAAAAAGTGGTCTTGCAAACAAGTCAATAATAAACATTTTTTTTTTCAGTTAGTAGAAAGTCTAGAAAATTTTTTTTTCCATGTTCATTGGCTTTCTTTTCCCTTATGAATGTCTGGTTTCAATTATGAAGTGCCTACTCTAACAGAACATCATCCATCCATAAGACAAGTCCTGCTGAAGTCAAAAGGAAGGAAGTGTTGATGTGGGTAATTACACATTGCAAGTAACAGGATGCTACTTTGGCTACACGCTGAAAAAAATACAAACAGTCTCAAATTTCTTTAATTGTAGGCACTTTGGATTACTATCTTTAGAAGGCACTTACAAGGTTTTGCCTGAAGTTAGATGAAGCTTGAATTATAAAAAAAGGAATGTCTTCAGTATCCAGGAAGAGGTTATGCTAAGTCATAGTTTCATACCTCAAAATTTCAAGCTAATACAGCAGCATCACCTCAGAAAAGGTTTACAATTCCACTCTCTAAGAGGGAAGTGTCATACACAGTTACACTAAAGCAGGCAGCAGGGATCACAAAGTTGATATGCTACAGTCAATCATCTAGTGCATGCAATACATTCCCTCAGGATATTACTATTTTACACCTTCCCACCTATGTTCTGAAATAACCTTTTGATCAATCTGAATGCCTTCTTTAAAATAGCATTTGCCTAGTGAGCATTTTAACAGCCTTCACACAAGGTCACACCAAAAGTTACACCACAATCAGCATGATAAATATTCATGTAGAATGACACAGATGAGCCCACAAGCCCTGCTGAGCTGTTCCTCCTCTTACCTGTGTAGAAGGTCACTCAAAGACTTCAAATGGGACTGAGGGGAGTCCAAGGGGAAACATTTAGAAAAAATATTTGTGCATATTTGGTGCTTTAAACACGACAAAAATCAAGTACAACTCTTTCAATGAGGTGTTGATATCCTACCTGAAGGTCTTTCACATTTGGAAATGGAATGCCTATGGTTATAACTGCCCGGGCATTCTCATCACAGAAATCCAAGCCTTCACTAACTTTTCCTCTGCACACAGCTATAAGGAGTGCTCCATCTTGAAGAAGCCAGAGAGGAATATACAAATCATTCCCAGTCATGAACTGAGCATCAGAATAAAGTTTCACCAACATCCTTTAAAAGGCAAAACATAATATAGCATAATACACCAAGTATCAGTCTGGGAAAGGTGAGTGGATAGAAAAATATAGAGTTCTTTATTAGAGGGATGAGATTAACTCCACTTTGACCCATAAAATTGTTATTTTTAATATTAGCTAGCAAAATAATCTTGCAATAAATAGTACAGTGGCACTGCAAGATCCGTATGTATCTACAACAAAATTTTAAACATTAAATCTTAAATTTTTCAATCCAAAATAATGCTGTTGGGTGGGGTTTTTTTTACATACTACCATTCATTATTCTCTATACTAATATTTAAGTATTTAAAGGAGAAAACCTATAGCAGCTGTAATACAAACCAGTAAGTCAGTTCTGCAATGTACTGTAAGTCCTGCTGAACAGAAAACTGCTTGTCCTTGCACACCTCACTGTCTTTTGAATAGCACTATTAGGATTATGCTTCATTCTGTACTTCCCTACATCCTCATGCAACAATATAAATAGAAGTTAATCTTCCTCATTTATCACAAGAATTTATTAAACTGAGGTTAACTTAACTGCTTATCTATATAGCTTATTCTAATTAAGCACTTTTAGAATCCCTTTTTTTTAAACTTGAAGAGGCTGTATCAACTGTTTAATAAGTCTAAAGTACATACCTTTTTCTCCTTTACATTTTATTGCATCATAGTATATTTTCAACAGTTCATCAAAGTCACTCTTTGCCCCTCCTTGAGGCTCTGCAATGACAGTCTTAACCAGCTCCAGGTTTCTCCACAAGCCAGTGTGCATCCAGCGGTCTTTTAACTTGTCCAACAGCTGAAAACAAACAGAAATATCCAGAAGAACTAAAAGGAAAGGTCAGTCCCTTGAACAGTTCAAATAAAGCTCACAAAGACACTGTAGTGACATTATCTTATTGGGTTTGTATTTATGAATAGAAGTTTCCCTACCAGGCACTGCTCCACAGCCATGTGTGTAACGTGGTGACCACTCATTTTGCTCACTCCAAACTTCAGATTTTTGAGTTACCAAAGCAAAACTCTCTACATCTGAGAGTGGTCACTAAAGAGCATCTTCTGCTCTTGAAAGCAAGGGGAATGGCATGCAAAGAAAACTGAAAATTACCTGGTGTTCTGATTATAATGTAAGCGATCCATAAGTAAGACTGGAAGCAACTTCTAAACTAATTTGAAACATGACTTTAAACTTCCACAATATTTCAATACTTTAAAATTTACATAGATATCCTGGGGAAGGAGGTATTGATGTAGGATTTATCAACAGCCTACTTCTTGAAGGGTCTCTCAGCTTTGTTGTATCTACCAGATTCTGGACTGTGCACTTCACATCAGTACGTGTTCAGATCTCGCAAGCAAATAAACTTGTTCCACATTTAATGCGAACATCATGAAAACAGGAATTGCATTACAAAAGTCAAAGTCCAAAATTACCACAGAAACTGAAGTCAGATGGGTGGGAATAATTTTGCAATTAGCAGTCACCACATACATTTTTCTAGACTGAATTTTATCAAGACAGGGAGCAAACAAGTCACTCCTTCACCTGACATGTCTGATGGTGCACAGCACTGCCCTCAAGACAAAAGCAAGGCAACCAACACATCTGAGAAGGAACTGAGTAGATCTGCCTCAATGGACAGGAGTAAATTCTTTATTTCACTCCAACCCGTTTGCCTTTCTGATGCACTCCAGACAGGATCTCAGGATCCTGAATGGTTTGATTGCTACAAAATTGATCTGTTCCACGTCCAAATACACAGTTTAAGTGTTATTGTGTGTTATTAATGGCAACTAATTTTTGTCACATCTGACTCTACAGGAAGAAAAGCTGCAAATCTAGCAAAGTGTTTACAAGAATCTTAGTATATTTTACCTTCTCAACATGAAAGATCTGAGCTTATTCTCTGACATTAAGTATTTGGTTTGGTTCCTTTTGAGGTACATGTGGTTCCCCTACTTGGGGAATACACTTGGCTTGCTACTGATGTGACACCCTTCTCAAGCAAGCACAAAGAGACCAAGTGATGAACAGTAGGAAGTTTCCTATATATACAGATGTTACTGTCAAATAAATAATCTCTTCTAAATGTGTCTGTCCTACTGTTTGTCCCTGTTTCTACCAGTTCTGTCATTTCCTGGCAGCATCCTGTCTGTAATATCTTTTTATATGAAAGGTCATAATATTATGACCAAGCAATGACTGTCCATCTTGCCATTCACAGCCTGCCACTGTGTCTTCAGTTCTTGGATATGATATGGAGGCAATTCTGGTAAAGAAAAGATTCAAACAAATTATGCCTCCAAGTACATCCATTTGGGATCTGTTAGAGCTGCCAGCAACTGTAATATTATTAGCTTTCCAGATTTCATTCTTCCTTCTACAAAACTGATGTCTGCCTGGGCATTCACTTAGCAACTAAATTCACCTCTAGCACTGCCTGCTCTACACCATGCAGGACAACAGGAGGCCAGGAAGGTAATAGACAGGATGTATTTGGCCATAACTAAATTTGACATTTACATACATAAAATTATCCATGCTTTGACTTAAGGGTCACTTGCTCTTGACTTTCTCCTCCTCCTATAATCTCAGCTACTATTTTTCACAAACACACCATTTATGAAGTTTCCTCAGCAGAAAAATTGTTGCTTTAAAAGAACCAAAGTGTGTTGACAGTCTCAGAAAGGGCAAGATTTCTTGCAGAAGTTACTTAATCCCTCAATTCCACTCTATTTCTCTCATGTTTGAAAGAAGTAGAACACATTCACAGTTGGAAAGATGGCAGTAGAAAACCTTCCTCCAAATTCTTAAGAAACATCTTTTCTCTTCTGTGGGTTACCCAGCCCCTCCAGGCAAGTATCTGTTAGACCATAATGGGTTCAGGTTTCTTGTTTAATTGACAGCAACCATCACAATAGAAAATCTACAGTTTTTATGGAAACGGGTGAATTATTCATGAAAATTTTTGGCCAGAATGGAACAATTCATTTAATTCACACAAAAACTATCACCTCTTCCATTTGATCGAGTTTGCTGGGTATGGAAACTTTCTGGTACCCAGGAAAGAATGCACAAACACAACACCCAAGCTATAGACACAGACACTACAACAACAAGAATTATGGACATGATTGAATACAAATAAATAAAATATAGAACACACACGTCTCGTAAGAGCCAGGAATCAAGTGCAGGATTCTCATAAAAAATTATTTCACTTCTTGTTTGAAAAAGTGCAAATGGGAGCAAGATATAATGCCAGGAATCACAGGAAGCTACCATTAATGCCCACAGTCAGTCACTTGTTCTACCCAAGGGAATAATAGTTTCTGCAGTGGAAGGAGCCTGTGTATATTTTATTAAATCCCTTAAAAATGGATTTTCAAATGGTTTATTAACAAATGGTCTTCCTCCAGGAGAGCAGAAAATCTTGTTAGAAAGAATCTGTCATCTTGCCATGCACTGAAGGATGTTTACTTTGATAGCTTTCTCCTTTTCCTTTCTACAACTTAGTGACATGTTAGCTACAATGCACAGAAACTATTGGCTCAGTACTTAGACTCACCATTCAACTTTGTCAGCAACCCCTTTGTTAGGCAGCTTTTGAAGTACTCTTGAAATTTGGGAATGGGGGAAACTGTTTTCTCAACATTTCTTGCCATTATGTTGCACTCCCAGGCAACATGTTCTCATTCCTCATCCACGAAGGAAAAACTCTTCCCCTTTCCATTTGCCGCCTCGTTTTATACCCTGCCAAAAATTCCATTAGGCATTTCCCGTGTCATGAAGCAAGACCAAAGATCTGTTTAATGGATTTTACCCTAAGGCAAGTTCATTGTGATTTCCAGCTTCTTAATGAAGTTGAAAAGTTAACTTGTAGCAATCAAGTTGCTCGGGATGCATTTTTTCTGCAGGACTCATTACCTCCTGGCAGTGATTCTGAAGCAGCACATGCCTGGTTTATGGTTCCCTGGCTCTTCTCCTGCTACAACCACCCGCTACCTAATTTCTTTACAAAGAATATCCCTTAAATATTTCAGCATTGATTCATGGAATGAATGGATTGCATCTTGCCAGTAGAGTAAAAAAGCATCACAGAAATAATCCCTCCATCCAGAAGTGTTTGGGGAACCTACGAAACACCTGAGAATATGTAA